>NC_135234.1:13843085-14171835 GCF_051348905.1 Ranitomeya variabilis | reverse complement strand
AAGGCAAATCTTGGGATAGGAGCCTGACGCGTAGGTGGGGAGTTGTGATACCGCGCTCGCCATGTGTGCCGCTCCTGTGTATTTAACCAGCCACGTGAGTTATGGAGCTCGCTGAAGTTTCTCCTTTATGGCCGAGTGGTGACTGTACATCTATAATTCACTGCAATGTATATTGATTGTCTCCAAACAATGAAGAGGTTTTAAGGCTTCAGTCTCGACAGGCAAGCGAGTAAGCTGTCCAACGCACGAAGCGCGCCCCCGGACATTCATCTTTAGGAGGGAGTAAAAGAAATCAATTAATCAATCAGTGGTTAAATATAGACGTCGCCTTAGAGATACAATGCGGATTGAAAGGAAACCCTTCTCCCCCCAAACATGAGTTTTTTTTATTATATGTGTTTATTAGTAGTGGCGGTATTAATGCATCTGTCAGTCAATAGTGGCGTCACAGTCGCTGCACTGATATTAGCTGTAGCCAGTTATTAATAATATTGCTTCCATGTAACACTTGCATGATTTGCACTATCATTTCAGTTTTTATTTTGTGCAAAACCATATTTTTTTTTTACAGATTTTTTGAAGATCCTCTCAAAAATCATCCTCATAGACCGCTTTGCTGATCATAAGGCTATGCCCACATTATGTCTTTATCAAGGAGATTCCGCACCAAATTCACCCAACAAAGCAGAGAAAACAGCCCTATAAAGACACCGTGTGCACATTGCCTACATTTTTGTGAGCTTTTTTTACCTGCAGATGTTTAAAAAAAAAAATGCCTGCTGAAAAATGGTAACTGCGAGTCACTTCTTTGGACTAGTTGTTGAAGGAAACTTCTCCAACTTTGGCAATGCCTAACCAAAAGGTTGCAAAGATCACATCAGGGCAAAAACTCTTCAAAAACTTCTCAAAACTTCTGGAAACTTTTAAGGAAAAAAAAACACCTCCAAAAACTCCCCAAAACAGGTGAATTTCCTGAAGCAGTTTATGCTTGAAAAACTCATGATTTTTCTTTATCTCCTCAAGACACTCAGTGTGAACATACCCTAATAACACAAAGTTTTGTTTAGGTAGTCAAAAGTTGCACGTTTTTCTAGTGAAAACCACTTCCGGAAAATCTAGTTTTGGGGGTCGTTTTAAGAAGTTTTTCAGTTCCTGAAGCTGTTTTGAAGAGTTTTGGAAGAATTGTTTTTCCAGAAGCATTTTTGCAGTTTTTTGATTGGATAGTGCCCAGTATGGAGCAGATTCCATCAGCAGGAGCCGTATCTAAAAGGCTACTTTCACACTAGCGTTAACTGCATTACGTTTCAAAACGTCTTTTTTCAGAAAAAACGCATCCAGCAAAACTTTTTGCTGGATGCGTTTTTTTCCCATAGACTTGTATTGGCGACGTATGGCGACGGATTGGCATACGTCGTGTACGTTTTACGACGGATGCGTCGAAATTTGGCGACACGTCGTCTCAAAAAAACGTAGATTGTAACGTTTTTTGTCTCCGCCTAAAAAACGTGTCGCGACGCATCCTGCGGCATACGTCGTTGGCTGCAATGGAAGCCTATGAGCGACGGATGCGTCGGGACACGTCGTACGACGCAATGCAGCGCTGCAATACGTTTTTTTTACACTGAGCATGCTCAGAAGAAGTATTTTGTTGCCAATTGGTCAGACACCCCCAAATCTATATAAACCTGGCCTGGGCCTTGAACCCCACATATGCCAGCAAGACACAGAGAAGCAAAGAAGCCTGCCAGCAAGAGCCAGCCTGCCACAAGACCCCAGCCAAGCACAAGACCCCAGCCAGCCTGTCACAAGACTGCAGCCAGCCTGCCACAAGACTCCAGCCATCCTGCCACAAGACTCCAGCCATCCTGCCACAAGACTCCAGACATCCTGCTACAAGACTCCAGCCACCATAGCCAGTGTGAGTATTGCAATTTTTGTGTGCATCTGTGTGCCTGTGCATTTCTGTGTGTATGAGGTACTACTGACTACAACAAGAGCTTAAAACCTGAAGAGAACCTGAGGCCTGCCATCGTCCTGCACCAGCCAGTGCCATGCTAGAGTCCAGATCCACCATGATGCCAGCCACTGTGAAGACCTGCTGCTTCAGCCAAAGGATTGTCAGCCTTTTGTATGTGTGTGTGTAATGTGTGTGTGTGTATGCGTCTTCTGATTGGGTTCACCTTTCTGCCTTTGTTGTACATATGTGTATTTGCATAAAGCTATGTGCGTGCATGTGTATGTGTGCATTTTTGGACGGCTGTGTGCTTTTGTACCATGTGCCTGCACCATATTATGCCTTTGCCAATTTTATGCCTGTTCATGTGGGAGGGTATGTGTCCATGTGCAGGATTGCATCAGGATGTGGTCAGGATTTTCCATCAGTATTTGTACGCCAAAACCAGGAGTGGGTGATAAAAGCAAAAGTGTGCCTGTTTTCGTATTATACTTTACCTAATTTTTACACTCCTGGTTTTGGCTTACAAATACTGATGGGAAATCCTGCCCAAATTCTGATGCGATCCTGAATGTGGACACATACCATGCATGTTTTTTGGGTACGTCTTGTTGATGGCATGTGCATTTGTCCATGCTGTAT
The DNA here is from genome assembly GCF_051348905.1 of Ranitomeya variabilis. Classification (NCBI taxonomy): domain Eukaryota; kingdom Metazoa; phylum Chordata; class Amphibia; order Anura; family Dendrobatidae; genus Ranitomeya; species Ranitomeya variabilis. The sequence continues at coordinate 14,169,239 of NC_135234.1, read as the reverse complement.
AATTGGTTATTTGCCTTTTTCTGATGTATTGACTGTATAGTGGTCTGTGCAGCATGTGGTTTAAATTTTTTTTTTTTTTTTTTTTTAAATCTGATGTGTTTTTTAAAAAAGTCTAGCGGTGTGCAGCTTGTGGTTTGAATGTGTGAGTGTGGGGTTTTTCTATTTAATAAAAGTGTTGAATTTTTTTTTATTACAGTTATAACCATTTGCAGTTGAAGTACTTGTATTTAAAATAAAGAGCATGTCAGCTCCTTGTGATTTTTAAAAAAAAAAGTGCAAAAAAAAAATTATAATAAAATGTTTATTAAAAAAATGTCCGTAGTATTATTTCATAAAGGTAAATTTAAAACTGGTGTATGTACCAATGGTTACACATGCAATACAGGGTTGGTTGAGGGCTCATTTTTTTTAATAAAGGTTAACCTGTAAAGTATTTTTTTTTTTTTTTTGGGGGGGGAGAGGTTATTTATTTTAAATAAAATGTGTCAAATATATTTTTTCATGGTGTTAACATTAAAAAATTTTGTTTTTTGGGACATGGAAATGAATGGTATAACGTGCAACTTTTTGGGGGGGTTTTGGTGTTCACCTGTATGAACATTTCTGACATCATTTTAGTAGGGTGTTTATCATTGAACATTACCTAGTTCAGGGGGTGGTCTAACTATAGATCCATTATACATATAACAGATAAACCAGGACCGCAGCCGCTGCCCACCAGGACACAGCCGCTGCCCACCAGGACCACAGCTAAAGAGCTAGAAGTAAGTTTTGAAGACCCCAATCTGCTACTTCAATGTGTCGAGCAGATTGCAAGTGTGTCTTTAACTTACAGAACCACCAGGACACAGCCGCTGCCCACCAGGACACAGCCGCTGCCCACCAGGACACAGCCACTGCCCACCAGGACACAGCCGCTGCCCACCAGGACCACAGCTAAAGAGCTAGAAGTAAGTTTTGAAGACCCCAATCTGCTACTTCAATGTGTCGAGCAGATTGCAAGTGTGTCTTTAACTTACAGAACCACCAGGACACAGCCGCTGCCCACCAGGACACAGCCGCTGCCCACCAGGACACAGCCACTGCCCACCAGGACACAGCCGCTGCCCACCAGGACCACAGCTAAAGAGCTAGAAGTAAGTTTTGAAGACCCCAATCTGCTACTTCAATGTGTCGAGCAGATTGCAAGTGTGTCTTTAACTTACAGAACCACCAGGACACAGCCGCTGCCCACCAGGACACAGCCGCTGCCCACCAGGACACAGCCGCTGCCCACCAGGACACAGCCGCTGCCCACCAGGACCACAGCTAAAGAGCTAGAAGTAAGTTTTGAAGACCCCAATCTGCTACTTCAATGTGTCGAGCAGATTGCAAGTGTGTCTTTAACTTACAGAACCACCAGGACACAGCCGCTGCCCACCAGGACACAGCCGCTGCCCACCAGGACACAGCCGCTGCCCACCAGGACACAGCCGCTGCCCACCAGGACCACAAAACGATGTCCTCTTCTGACAGCCCTCCTCCACAGCAACAGCGTGTATCGGTAAGTTAACACAAAATTTTTTTTTTTTTTTAAATTTCTTTAAATTAAATTTTTATGGATAACTACATGCATACATTATGTTTCAACAGGAAGCTGAATCAGATGAGGAGCTGTCAGAAGGGGGCGAGACGGGTGGAGAGATGCAAGTGGAGGAGGAACCAAGTGTAAGTAGTGGTGAAACAGTTGCTTCGCACATCACACTGCACCATACACAAAACAGATTACTAAACACCTGCCTACCTTAACTGAGAATTTGTTTCCTTCATTTCAGGCTGCTGCTGCTGCTCCTGCTGCTGCCGCTGAAGGCTCTCCCAGACAGTCCCAGAGTCGGCGGACTCGTCGCCACGGTCGGCCATCAGTGAGTTTTTTTTTTGGGGGGGAGGGGGATTCTATTGGTACTTTAGTATTTCAGTGTACTAATTTGTTTGTTTTCCTTTTTTTTTTTTTTTTTTTGACACAGGCTTCACAGCGTGCTCCCGCAGAAGAGGAGGATGATGATGATGATGACATTGATGTAGACTGTCTCATCGAGGAGGTTCGTGAGCGGGAGCCGCTGTGGAACATGGCTGACCGCAGGCATGCTGATACCGGTGTCACCCGTCGGCTCTGGGACGAAGTGTGTCGCACCCTGTTTCCAAGGCGGGAGAGCCTTCATCCTCAGCAGCAGAGCAAACTAGGTAAGTATTCACTTTCCAGTGATGTTTTGAGCTGACTGTAATGTATTGCATTTACCAATTTTTTGTTTTTTCTTTTGATTCTTGTCTTCACAGTTGGAAAGGTTAGGAAGCGGTGGCGGTCACTGAGGGATCGCTTTAAGAGGGAATTCAATGATGAGATGAAGGCCCCGAGTGGCTCTGCAGGAAGGAAGAGGAGCAGATATAAATATGGCCAGGCCCTCTCCTTCCTGAGGCGAACCATGCTAAGCAGAGTGTAAGTATTCTACAGCCCAATTATAACCATGTTAACCTGTCTACTTAGTTTGCTTTCAGTCAGGGCTTTTTCATTCCAATGTATTAATTTCATTTGTTTTTTCTTTCACAGCACCTTCTCCAGCCACCGGGCGCCTGCATCTTCCTCTGCGCCCTCTGAAGCGATCCCTCCTGAGTCCGCCACTGAGGGCCACGTCGGTAGGCCCCACACCTCTGTCCCCTCCTCTGACCCCTCTGTCCTCTCCTCTGACCCCTCTGTCCCCTCCACTTCATCCGCCCCAAGCAGTGGAGCATTATTGCAGGCTTCATTGCTCGCATCTGATGCTGAACAGTTAGCGTTCCCTTTACCCCACCCCTCTGATCCTGCCACCTCGACACCACCATTAGGTTCGTGGCGGCAGCGCCAGAGGGGTCAGGAAAGGAGCTATGCTCCTGAGTTCTTACACCTGAATGCATCCTTCCAAGGCTCTTTCAAAATTTTGGGAGAGCAAGTGACTGCTGGTTTCAACATGGTGCAATCACGCATCAGTGAAACAAGCCAGGAAACCAGCAGTCGCTTGGATAGGCTGCATTCAGCTGTAAGTCCCGATCCGGCCAACCTTTTTTTCCAATCCATGCTCATGAGCATGGAGAAGCTTTCTTTTGAGCAACAGATGCGGGTAATGAATACCTGCCATAATGCTGCACTGCAGGCCATTAATGAATCGACCCACACACCTCACCACACCTCCACTCCAATTCCACACCAGGCCCCATTTCCACACCATACCCCCCATTACCAAACCCAGCCCCAATACCCACACCAGCAGCATTACCAAACCCAGCTCCAATCCCCACACCAGCACCATTACCAAACCCCACGCCACTCCCACTACCCTACCCAGTCACAATACCCGACCCAGTCCCCACAACAATCCCGGCCCCTAGACCAAATTACTTCCCCAATGTTTTCCTTACTGAACTTTTCTCTTCCACCTACCCCAACACCACCCCCCTCTGGTCAGCCTCTTGGTTTAACCCCCACTTCCACTGCACCCCAAACAAGTAGGGTTTCCCCACCTATCGACGTGGTCCAACCTTCCGGCACATCCTCCTCTCATATCTCCACCCAACACTTTGAAAATTTGTAAAGTGTGTAAATAAGATTCTAAAAAATGTTCTAATTTTTCTATAAAAATGTTGGAAAATATATATATATTTTTTTTGCAAAACAAAAAAAAAAAAAAAAAAAAAAGAGTTAAAATAAAATTCGGATTACAATTCTACTCTTTGTGTGTGTGTGGATTTATTAAGGTAATATAATAAAAAAAGGTTTAATAAAAACAAACACCAGACATGTAAAGGGTATAACATAATGGTTTTACTAGCAAGAAAACCACGCTTTTGGGCCTTTTTTTTGGGGGGGGGGGCAGAAACACTTTTTTTACATAACCAAAACACATGGGAAACAGGTTACACATGGGAAACAGGTTACACAATCATGTCTTGCCACGGGATCCGCCCGACAGGTGAGACAAAATAATCGGCAAACTGGTCCCTCATCCTTGTAACTGAACTTGTAGAGCGAACCGAGCTGCTGCGGTAGTCCCACAAGGTGGTCTCCAACTCTTCATCATCCAAAGAAACGGGCTCCTTTGACAGGACAAAGTTGTGGAGCACCACACAGGCTTTAACTACCTCGTCTATAGTTGTTGTTTTCAGCTTGATAGCCGTCAGCAGAACTCGCCACTTCGCCGTCAATATGCCAAAGGAACACTCCACTACTCTTCGTGCTCTAGTAAGCCGGTAATTAAAGACCCGCTTGGTATGGTTTAAGTTCCGGCTACTGTACGGTTTCAGTAGGTGCGGCGACAGTTGAAAGGCTTCATCGCCTACAAAAACATATTCCAGGGCTGGGTCATTTGTTCCTGGCAGTGGTCTGGCTGGCGGGAAATCGTAGCTCTCTCCATAAAGGCAACGACCCATCGGAGAGTTTTTAAACACTTGCGAATCATTGGACCGTCCATACGCTCCAATGTCCACGGCAAGGAACCTGCAGTTGGCGTCTGCAATAGCCATAAGGACGATGGAGAAATACTTCTTATAATTATAATACTCCGATCCTGTTCCTGCCGGTTTCGCAATCCTTATGTGTTTCCCGTCAACTGCACCCACACAATTAGGGAAATTGCAAATTTGCTGAAACTCTTCAGCACTTCGCAACCAGATTTCCGTGGATGGTTGGGGGATATACTCTGGTTGCAAAGTGGTCCAAACAGCCCGACATGTGTCCTTCACTATTCCAGAGATAGTTGAAATGCCCAGCCTGAACTGATAATGGAGCGAAGTCATAGATTCACCCGTAGCTAGGAAACTTTATAAAAAAAAAAAAAAAAAAAATGTTAAAAATTGTTTGTCTGTGCAATTTTTTATAATATGGCACTGTTAATTTTTTTTAAAATGACAGGAGACCCAATAAAACCAGCATGAATCCGGTGTAAAAAAACAGTGGAATGTCCGCCAAGAAAACCCAAATTACATGCTGCAGAAAATAGTGCGCAATATGTCAGCGCAGTATTGTCTGCAGCATGTAATATAACATTCAAAATGACCAATGACAGGAAAAAAGCAGTTGCATGTCATCAAACCCAAAAAACCCCCCAAAAAAAAAACTGCAGAAAATGCAACGCAATATTTCAGCGCAGTATTTTCTGCAGTCTGTTATCTAACATTCAATATGAGCAATGACATTTAAATAAAGCAGTTGAATGTCCGCCAAGAAAACACAAACTACATGCTGCAGAAAATAGTGCGCAATATGTCAGCGCAGTATTGTCTGCAGCATGTAATATAACATTCAAAATGACCAATGACAGGAAAAAAGCAGTTGCATGTCATCAAACCCAAAAAAACCCAAAAAAAAAAAAACTGCAGAAAATGCAACGCAATATTTCAGCACAGTATTTTCTGCAGTCTGTTAACATTCAATATCAGCAATGACATTTAAATAAAGCAGTTGAATGTCCGCCAAGAAAACCAAAACTACATGCTGCAGAAAATAGTGCGCAATATGCCAGCGCAGTATTTTCTGCAGCATGTAATATAACATTCAATATCAGCAATGAAATAAAAAAAAGAGGCTTACCGCAGGGTCACCATCAGCCGCTCCGCCGGTGTGATGGCAAGCCTCATCCTTGTATCCTGTCTTCGGATGACATCCTCCAGTTTTGCAAGCAAAAAATCAAAATGTTCAATCCTCATCCGCACGTAGTTGTGGAATTTGTGTGGATTGTGCCGCAACTCCAGGTACAGAGTGGACTGGACACCCCGGGTCATCCGTAGTTGATTAATCGGATGAATCCACATTCGTCTTCGTCTCCGTTGCTGCAGAAGCATCCTACGCCTTTCCGCTGCCGCCTCCTTCTCCCGCACTATGATATCCAGGCGATTTGTCTCAAAGATAACGTCGGTAACCAAACTAGCAATCCTCCCAAGAACACCTTCCATCGCTGCCACAAAACTAAAACCCACAAAGATGGGCTGTAAATACAGTACTATATAGTTTTTCAAATTTTCCAGTAGCCAATCAAATTTTGGGAGCCTCCCCTTTTAAAAACGGATCCGTCGGAAAAACGGATACAACGGATGGTAAAACGGATACAACGTATGCAACGCATCCAGTATTTTCGACGGAAACGTTTAGCGGATTTGCGACGGATCCGTCGAAATGCTGGATGCGTGGCATACGTTTGTCACCGTTTTTCAATTTTTTGACGCATCCGTTTTTTCGGCAAAAAAACGGATTTGCGACGTAATGCAGTAAACGCTAGTGTGAAATTAGGACTGACCTGCTGAGCCCACACTCTTGCACATGGGAAGGCATCGGTAAGGCCTCTTTCACACTTCCGTCTTTTCAGATCCGCTGCAATGCTTCGTTTTGGGAAAAAAAATGGATCCTGCAAATGTGCCCGCAGGATTCGTTTTTTTCCCATAGACTTGTATTAGCGACGGATGGCCACACGTCGCATCCGTCGTGCGATGGATCCGTCGTGTTTTGGTGGACCGTCGTCTGGAAAAAACATTCAATGTAACGTTTTTTATCTGCGCCGGGAAAACGTGTCGCGACGGATCGGCATACGTCGTTGAATAGAATGGAAGCCTATGGACGCAGAATCCTTCGAGACACGTCGTATGACGGAATCCAGCGCTGGAATCCGTTTTTTTACACTGAGCATGCTCAGAATCAGGAATTTGTAGCCAATTGGCCAGACAGGTCCCAAATCTATATATACCTGGCCTGGGGCGTCACCCCCAAATGTGCCAGCAAGACTCCTGCCAGCCTGAAAACAGCCAGCCAGTCAATATATTGGTTTCCCTATTTTCCAGTAGCCAATCACATTTGGGAGACTCCCATTTTTAGGCATGGAAAATGGATCCGTAAAAAAAACGGATGGTAAAAACGGACAAAACGGATGCAACGGATCCAGTTTTTCGATGGAACCGTCTAGTGGATCGGTCGAAATACTGGATGTGTTGCATCCGTTTTTCACTATTTTTGACGCATCTGTCGATACATCGCGCTGACGCATTGTGATGGATTAAAAAAAACGGAAGTGTGAAAGTAGCCTAATATAACTGGCAGGTGAGCGCACTGTTAATATGGAAACTTTTGGCCAATGGGACAAATATTTTTTAGGATTGTCCCAATCTTATATGAGGCCGTGTTGTGATTGTTTCACACTTCATATTTATGTTGCTCATTGATTAAACCTAAAAAATTCAAAAGCAACTGAAAGAGAAAGTGGAGAAACAATGAAAATAGCTATCGTAAGACCTGACCCAACAGCATTCCCTCACTTCTGCCAGTTCCGGTACACACTAGAAATCCTGACTTTGCAGTCCCTAGTGGTTCCTGCATGAGCTGAGATAGGCATAACCAATGAGTAGACCCCAGAGTGAGTAAAAAAAAGATCCCAGAGTGAGTAAAATAAACAACGAAATACAAAATAAAGGCTTATGTACCTACTTATAGAAAATATGCCACCTACTACTCAGACTAATTTGATCAGCTTCTATGAAGAGGTAAGTTCCGGACTGGACCAAGGGAACCCAGTGGACGTAGTATATATGGACTTTTCCAAAGCTTTTGATACGGTGCCACACAAAAGGTTGTTACATAAAATGAGAGTAATGGGGATAGGGGAAAATATGTGTAAGTGGGTTGAGAGCTGGCTCAGGGATAGGAAACAAAGGGTGGTTATTAATGGAGCACACTCGGACTGGGTCACGGTTAGCAGTGGGGTACCACAGGGGTCAGTATTGGGCCCTCTTTTTAACATATTAATGACCTTGTAGGGGGCATTCAGAGTAGAATTTCAATATTTGCAGATGACACTAAACTCTGCAGGGTAATCAATACAGGGGAGGACAATTTTATATTACAGGATGATTTATGTAAACTAGAAGCTTGGGCTGATAAATGGCAAATGAGCTTTAATGGGGATAAATGTAAGGTCATGCACTTGGGTAGAAGTAATAAGATGTATAACTATTTGCTTAATTCTAAAACTCTGGGCAAAACCGTCAATGAAAAAGACCTGGGTGTATGGGTGGATGACAAACTCATATTCAGTGGCCAGTGTCAGGCAGCTGCTACAAAGGCAAATAAAATAATGGGATGTATTAAAAGAGGCATAGATGCTCATGAGGAGAACATAATTTTACCTCTATACAAGTCACTAGTTTGACCACACTTAGAATACTGTGCACAGTTCTGGTCTCCGGTGTGTAAGAAAGACATAGCTGAACTAGAGCGGGTGCAGAGAAGAGCGACCAAGGTTATTAGAGGACTGGGGGGTCTGCAATACCAAGATAGGTTATTACACTTGGGGCTATTTAGTTTGGAAAAACGAAGACTAAGGGGTGATCTTATGTTAATGTATAAATATATGAGGGGACAGTGCAAAGACCTTTCTGATGATCTTTTTAATCATAGACCTGAGACAGGGACAAGGGGGCATCCTCTACGTCTGGAGGAAAGAAGGTTTAAGCATAATAACAGACGCGGATTCTTTACTGTAAGAGCAGTGAGACTATGGAACTCCCTGCCGTATGATGTTGTAATGAGTGATTCATTAATTAAATTTAAGAGGGGACTGGGTACCTTTCTGGAAAAGTATAATGTTACAGGGTATATACACTAGATTCCTTGATAAGGCGTTGATCCAGGGAACTAGTCTGATTGCCGTATGTGGAGTCGGGAAGGAATTTTTTTCCCCATGGTGGAGTTACTCTTTGCCACATGGGGTTTTTTTTGCCTTCCTCTGGATCAACATGTTAGGGCATGTTAGGTTAGGCTATGGGTTGAACTAGATGGACTTACAGTCTTCCTTCAACCTTAATAACTATGTAACTATGTAACTATGTACTTACTAAAAAGAAGCAGAAGGTAGGTGCAGGGTAAAGAACATAAACAGCAAAGCGATAAACCTTAGCTGGTTTTTCACCGGCTGGCTCAAACTGCAGCAGTATGGTTGGACTTCCAAATGAAACTATCACCAGCAGGAAATACCAGCAGGGGGAAAGTATATAAAGCCACACCGGAAAGGCGATAGGACAGACAAATGAGTAAATGAAAGTACCTGTTACCCTCAAAAGATTGAAGCAAGTATAACAGAAACTAAACACCTGGAGAATAGGTGTATCTGCTATGGCTCGGCGGAAAGAGAAGCTGACCACAAACTAGAGGCTCAAGGATTCAAAACCAGACATCTTCACGTCTATCAATATTAAATCCAGAAGATGATCTCGCATCGTATGGTCAACTCTTGCCGAGTGTTCTTTATATGTGTATCATGTAAATAGTGCAATAAAACATTGTCGCGGTGCTGCCCGCCAGTCTTTATTTTCTCTGAGCATTGCAGAATTCTCTCCGTGAGAACAACCCGGGCCCAACAAATATCTGCCAAACATAAATTTTCAAGGAAGAATTGTATGTTTTTGTAAATGACTTAGCAAGCGAAACGCGTAAAAAAAAAAAAGCGTTCCATGCATCCAGCGCCCGCACCGTCTCTCTGTCTCCATTTGGCTTACACGTATCATTTGTATAGAGCAGTTCTCGGTAGGAACGAGAGATCAAATCCCTGCTAATGAGATGAAATTGTAATCAAAACTCATTTTCAACAAGGTCGTCTCCTTTGGTGGTAGCAAGTAACGACAACGGCGCAAGGTCTGGCGAGAGACATGTAATCCAGCACATATGCCCTAGTGGAGCCCAGGGCGTGATGGCAAATGCTACTTCGTATGATGCCGTCTCCCCGGCAGCCAGTTGGCCGCCAGTCACCAGGCTATAGGAAGAGTCGATTTGCTGCGGCTAATGAGGTAGACCGTGGGTGGAGATGTGTAGGATGAAGACCTGTTTGGCATGGAGAGGAGGGGGGGCACTGTGATAACTGCTCATCTCCATCTGTAGAGTTTAATTGTGCAGGAACTGAAATGACTTTACACCTCGCTCTCGCCCAATTTTTTTTCCGTCCATTGAATTTTTCATGCGCTTGTTTGGCCAAGATCTGTTGTACCTTAGGAATTTGTCCATCTGATGGGGCTATTTAGGTTCTCACAGACTATGGTAAACATGATTTGGCTCATAAGCTCTTAACATCAGGCTTACTTGCACTAAGACAGAGATTGCTCTATTGCAGTGCCAGGACTCCTGCAGTACCAACTGTTAAATAATAAAGCATTCCCTGTTTGTTGGCAGGCGCCCTTCTGCCAACACAGAGCAGCCATTTTCTGGGTTTACCTACAGCTTCCCCGCTCATATTGTAAAACTCGGAACAGTATGTGAGTTGTACGTCGGTAGAAGTGGTACCAAAGCATCGCTCTTAGTCTAATCTGCTTAGTTTATTATTCTCCCCGGACCTTTTCGAGATCCAACAAGCATGCAGAGCCTTGGCAGCTCGAACAATGGCTGTGCTGTCATTCTGGATAACATTACGGACTTTTGCCTTGCGTTTGGGCTAATTGTTTTGCTGTGTGCATTTTTCCTTTCTTCCTTGGCAGGTTGATGCCTAATCAGCTCAGCTTTGCTTTTGTTTTCCTGTCTTTTGCAAAAAAAAAATAGAAAAAGATAGGAAAAGCCCTCTATTGTCCCTTACGAGTCCATAGATTCTCCGTGTATATAGGCATTGACTCGCTGGAGGAAGTGATGAACAATCCTTATTATTCATGTCCTTTCCATATAGCCAAGATGGTCAGGGATGGCATCAACTCTGGTGCAGGACCTTCTATGGGTTTCCGATCTTATAATGCCTTAAAAAAAACTCCCCAAAAATACATTAGGAAATCCACATCCTCTAAAACCTAAACCTTTCCATGGTTAGATAACTGAATTTGTTTTTCAGGTGCAAATCATGGGTGCTCAGGCCAACAGGGCCAGTGGCACCACTTTCGGTGGTGGTAGATGATACTACCCTATCATCAAATCTGGTTATCATACAGATTCCAACCTTATTCAACCATCCCTTTATTTTCCTCTTATAAAACCATAACCAAGTAATGCATGCTCCCTTTCCATGCTCATGAATGCACCGATCCCAGTTTTCAATCAGCCCTAAATTTTTATTTTCAAGGTATATGTAGGACCAACACTACAAGTAAAGGGAGGCCAAGGTTCAGGGTTAGGGACTATATTAACCAATAAGGAGTAGAAAGTTGTAAAGTCAAGAGTATTTAAAGAATATCATAGAAAATGTTCATCTTGAGTAAAGCATTTGGTTGCTGTGAATGGTCCATGAAATCTTCCAATGGATACAGCCTTATGTCCTAGTAAAGCCTTAAGGAAAGCGCAGTATAAAGGTGAATTCTTACCACTGACTAATGTCAGGTCTGGAGTCTAAGGCTGCGTGCACATGTCGTCACGTTTTTGTCATCACGTTTTTGTCGTCACGTTTTTGTCGTCATATTATAAAATTGCACCCTATGGAGCTTATTGGACAGCTTTTAATTAATTAAATAGGAAAAAAAACGACTTGGCCCCCCTCCCCATTTTTTTGATAACCAGCAAAGGTAAAGCAAATAGCTTCAGGCTGATATTATCAGGCTGGGAAGGTCCTTGGTCGTTGGGCCCTTCCAGCCGAAAAATAGCAGCCTTCAGCTCCCCCTGAACATGCTCCAGTTCTGGCTCTTCACCTTCACACTTCTCGATTGCCCTGGTGTGTTGGCAATCGAGGTAATGGTAGTCGGGATTGATGTCAGCTGTGAATTGTCCAAAAACAAAGCTGACATCAAGCCCTGGTGTTAGTAATGGAGAGGTGTCGATTAGACACCCCCATTCCCAACCCAGTAATAAAAAGTAGAAAAAACACACACAGAAATACTTAATTGAAATAAAGACTCCCCCCAGTTCCCCCTCGATCAACAATTTATATATAAAAAAAAAAGTTCCCACAGAGGTCCGCTGTAGTCAGAAAAGTATTATTTGTCTGTGTTTTTCTTTTTTTCTTACTGGGTTGCTTATTAACACCAGGGATTGATGTCAGCTATGTTTTTGGACAATTCACAACTGACATCAATCCCCAAACCACATCACCGCGATTGCCACCACACCAGGGTATTGAGAAGTGAAGTGCCAGAATTGGCTCATCTCATGTGGTGCTCCACTCCTGGTCTGTGGTCTGGTATTTTTAGGCTGGGAAGTGCCCAATAACCATGGACCTATCCAGCCTGATAATATACTGTAAGCCCCCAGCTGTATGCTTTACCTTTGTTGGTTGCAAAAATTGGGGGGGGACCCCACACCTTTTTTTTCTCATTTATTTAGTTTTTAATCAATCATAAAAACTGTCCAAGGTTGCAGTTTTAACAAAATGTAGGGAAGTTGTACAATTATATTTCTGTCGGTCTTTCTGTATGCAGTCTATGTCTGTATCTCTATATGTCTGTCTTTCTATCTAAATTTTCTACTTCTATAGCATTTATTGCTATCCAAAAACCCATGCAAAAACAATCATTTTTGCCTCATTTTTTCCTGCCAAGAGATCCAGAAATCGTGCAGGAATTTCTGCATCCAAATACTCAATGTGTGCACATACCCTTAGGGATCCTCTCGTTTTTCAACAGAGGACCGCTGCAAAGAAATTTAGACCAAACCTGTCAGATTTCCAGGTTGCGATCCCTAGAATAGTCAGCAGCATCCCACAGCAACATTGAGACCAGAGTGCAGTCAGACAGAACTGTAGGTCATAACCTGAAGGTCATTCAGGAGTGACAAATTTAGAGGGCTATACAGAGGCAGTGACCTGAGAGCAGGCAGACAAACCAAAAGGCAAATTTATGGCACAAGATGAAAGCCAAAGAATAATGTAGGAAAAATCGGTCAAATGCAGACTCAAGGTAGAGTCCAGGAGCATAAACTGACATTTATGCAAAAGACAGTAGTCCCTTGCATGGTTCAATTGGGCCTCTGTTGGTTCTCGCTTGGTTGACATGACTTATAAGTTGAGAAGTAGTGTTGCTAGAGCAGAGCAAGGTAGTTTTGACGTGGTGGCTTTCAACAAATAAAATGCCTGTTGTTCAACATCTACTGGAGGAACTGAATCCAGGTTGTTCTACCAACTCTCAGCATGCGGGTCGTTCACCTTCTCCAGTAGATGTTCACCAGGTAACATTTCTTCTTTAGAAAGTTGTCGAGTCAAAACTACATGGGTCCATTGACGCACGCATGAGGTACCATCAACCCTGGCTAATCCTGGGGACACTGGTAGGTAAGAGATTTGTGGGACTCTTGTCTAGCCTTCAGGTACCACTAACCTGTATGCTGAACCAGAGTCCCACAAACGATCCACTCATCTCTGCATGGTATAAGACTATGCTGTTGGGGTATTGAGTTCATCAAGAGATATGGTGAAGTCAGAGTCTCCAATCCATATCTTCTTATGGTCATAGAAAACAACAAAAAGGCTAAATACCTGTAATGGAAATAAAGATAAGCACAATGTTCTGTTGTGGTTAGACGCGTAGAAATCATCGTGGTCTGTGGCCAGGATCTGCTGAACAAAATCTCAGCACACAGTTCCCGAAAACAAGGCACTTCAGGCCAAGACTTTTATATTTCTATGAATATGTCTTTGTGGGTGGCATCAAATCAGGGAATACGTCCGTCATTGTCTCCACCGGGGTCCAGGAATTCTTCAGTGTTGAGTGTAAATATTGTTTCCTTGGTCTTGAATCACTGGCGTGCTGGGACGTCAGAGAAATGGTGGGCATGGAGGTGTCAGATACAAGTGTTATGCTGCAGAGGTATTGTATGGTATATAGGATATATATAAAGGAGAACTTTTATAATGAAACTCCAGGTTCAATTTTCCATGAGGTCTTGTGGGATGTTTCCAGTATTCTTGGGTCTGGTGGAATGTTCCCGTTATACAGTAGGTCTTGTTGACTGTTTCAAGTATGCGACAGGTCTTGTGGGGGTGTTCCCATTTAACTCCGGGTCTTGTCAGCATTTACTAATATTCAGTAGGTCTTTTGGGGTTTCCCCAGTATAATGCAGTTCTTATGGGATATTGACCATATACAGCAGGTCTTGTAAGGTGTTCTCAGTATACAGCAAGTCTTGTGAGGTTCCCAGTTTTTTTGTTTGTTTGTTCTCAGTATAGTGAGAGTTTTGACTGTTCCAGGCATTCAGTAAGCTTTGTGTGATTTTCCTAGTGAGGTCTTGTGGGGTGTTCCCGGTATACGGCAGGTCTTGTGGGGTGTTCCTGGTATATGGCAGGTTTGTGGTTTGTGGGGTATTCCCGGTATATGTAAGGTCTTATGGGGTGTTCCCGGTATACAGCAGGTCTTGTGGGGTGTTCCCGGTATATGTAAGGTCTTGTGGGGTGTTCCCGGTATATGTAAGGTCTTGTGCGGAGTTCCCAGTATACAGCGGGTCTTGTGGGATGTTCCCGGTATGTGGCAGGTTTTGCGGATAATTCCTGGTATATGTAAGGTCTTGTGGGGAGTTCATGGTATATGGCAGGTTTTGTGGTGAGTTCGATGTGTGGCAGGTGTGGTGTGTTCCTGGTATATGTCAGGTCTTGTGGGGTGTTCCCGGTATACAGCAGGTCTTGTGCGGTGTTCCTAGTATACGGCAGGTCTTGTGGGGTGTTCCCGGTATACGTCAGGTCTTGTGGGGTGTTCCTGGTATACGGCAGTTCTTGTACGGTATTCCCGGTATACGTCAGGTCTTGTGCAGTGTTCCTAGTATGCGGCAGATCTTGTGCAGTGTTCCCAGTATACGGCAGGTCTTGTGGGGTGTTCCCTATATACGGCAGGTCTTGTGGGGGGTTCCCGGTATATGGCAGGTCTTGTGGGGTGTTCCCTATATACGGCAGGTCTTATGGGGTGTTCCCAGTATACAGCAGGTCTTGTGGGGTATTCCCGATATACGTCAGGTTTTGGGTGTTCCCAGTATACGGCAGTCTTTGTGGGGTGTTCACAATATACAGCAGTTATTGTGGGGTGTCCCAGGTATACGGCTGGTCTTGTGGGGTGTTCTTGGTATACGGAATGTCTTGAGAGGTGTTCCCCATATACGGCAGGTCTTGTGGGGTGATCCTTATATACGGCAGGTCTTGTGGGGTGTTCCCAGTATACGGCAGGTCTTGTGGGGTGTTCCCAGTATACGGCAGGTCTTGTGGGGGGTTCCCAGTATATGGCAGGTCTTGTGTGGTGTTCCTGGTATAGAGCATGTCTTGTGGGGTGTTCCAGGGATACGGCAGGTCTTGTGGGGTGTTCCCTATATACGGCAGGTCTTGTGGGGTGTTCCCAGTATACGGCAGGTCTTGTGGGGTGTTCCCAGTATACGGCAGGTCTTGTGGGGTGTTCCCGGTATACGGCGGGTCTTGTGGGGTGTTCCCGGTGTACGGCAGGTCTTGTGGGGTGTTCCCAGTATACGGCAGGTCTTGTGGGGTGTTCTTGGTATACGGCAGGTCTTGAGGGGTGTTCCCTATATACGGCAGGTCTTGTGGGGTGTTCCCAGTATACGGCAGGTCTTGTGGGAGGTCCCCAGTATACGGCAGGTCTTGTGGGGTGTTCCCAGTATATGGCAGGTCTTGTGGGGTGTTCCCGGTATACGGCGGGTCTTGTGGGGTGTTCTTGGTATACGGCAGGTCTTGAGGGGTGTTCCCTATATACGGCAGGTCTTGTGGGGTGTTCCCAGTATACGGCAGGTCTTGTGGGAGGTCCCCAGTATATGGCAGGTCTTGTGGGGTGTTCCCGGTATACGGCATGTCTTGTGGGGTGTTCCAGTGATGCGGCAGGTCTTATGGGGTGTTCAGAAAATTATAATTTAACAGATACAGCTGGAATTAGTTATAATTACGACTCATATGAAAAAAACTAATACCTCTAAAAATATCCTTTATTATTCAATCTTTAAAAAGGGAAAATTAATCCCCAAACCACACAGTGTGAGAAAAACCAAATGAAAACTATAAAAACACTGCTAATCCGTATAAGGTGTAACAGCATAGGCGACGGTTAAACATGTGTAACCCTAATTAGCCCTAGCTGGACCCTTCCTGACAGTGGAGGTTGGCACCCTCTTGAACGCAAATGGCGCCCCCACTCAACGGCGGCTCGCCCTGTAGTCCCTAGAGGCCCCTAGAATAGTACAACCACAAGTGTATATACACTAATAACACAATCCAATATACCAGCTTCTTTGTGGAATACTAGGATACACAAAACAAATCCTTTAGAGATAGAGCCAGGGGGTTCTAAGAAATATTCCTGAAGCAATGCCACCATTATACAGTCAACCATCAAACAAAATCTCTGGTCAATATTTCAGTGGAAGAGGGGGGTGAAGCCTACACAGTCCCTATTTAACATGTCCCTTCCTGACTGCGGAGGTTGGCACCCTACCACAGCACGCAAGTGGCGCCCCGCTCAGCGAAGGCTCACCCTCGGTTTCCCTACAATTTACCCCTTATTTATTGTCAACAGATAAAAAGCAGAAAAAGGGGGGAAAAAAGGGGTATCAGTATGCAATAAGTGGCCTTCTGGGCTATCAACTCGAGCCTCCCTACCTCTTATATGACCATTATGGGCACGGTTTATGCTGCCAGTAAGATGTGCCAAAAATTTGGCAGTCGTTACTGATGGAATACGCCGTTGAGTGGGGGCCCCATTTGCGTTCAAGAGGGTGCCAACCTCCGCTGTCAGGAAGGGTCCAGCTAGGGCTAATTAGGGTTACACAGGTTTAACCGTCGCCTATGCTGTTACACCTTATACAGATCAGCAGTATTTTTATAGTTTTCTTATGGGGTGTTCCCGGTATATGGCGGGTCTTGTGGGGTGTTTCTGGTATACGGCGGGTCTTGTGAGGTGTTCCTGGTATACGGCGGGTCTTGTGAGGTGTTCCTGGTATACAGCGGGTCTTATGGGGTGTTCCCGGTATATGGCGGGTCTTGTGCAGTGTTCCCAGTATACGGTGGGTCTTGTGGGGTGTTCCTGGTGTACGGCGGGTCTTGTGGGGTGTTCCCGGTATACAGCGGGTCTTATGGGGTGTTCCCGGTATATGGCGGGTCTTGTGCAGTGTCCCCGGTATACGGTGGGTCGTGTGGGGTGTTCCTGGTATGCGGCTGGTCTTGTGGGGTGTTCCCGGTATACGGCTGGTCTTGTGGGGTGCTCCCGGTATACAGCAGGTCTTGTGGGGTGTTTCTGGTATACGGCAGGTCTTGTGAGGTGTTCCCAGTATATGGTGGATCTTGTGGGGTGTTTCTGGTATACGGAAGGTCTTGTGGTGTGTTCCTGGTATATGGTGGATCTTGTGGGGTGTTCCTGGTATACGGCAGGTCTTGGGGGGGTTCCCGGTGTACGGCAGGTCTTGTGGGGTGTTCCCGGTATATGGCAGGTCTTGTGGGGTGTTCTCGGTATACGGAAGGTCTTGTGGGGTGCTCTCGGTATACAGCAGGTCTTGTTGGGTGTTTCTGGTATACGGCGGGTCTTGTGAGGTGTTCCCGGTATATGGTGGATCTTGTGGGGTTTCTGGTATACGGAAGGTCTTGTGGTGTGTTCCCGGTATATGGTGGATCTTGTGGGGTGTTCCTGGTATACGGCAGGTCTTGTGGGGGGTTCCCGGTGTACGGCAGGTCTTGTGGGGTGTTCCCGGTATACGGCAGGTCTTGTGGGGTGTTCTCGGTATACGGAAGGTCTTGTGGTGTGTTCCCGGTGTACGGCAGGTCTTGTGGGGTGTTCTCGGTATACGGAAGGTCTTGTAGCGTGTTCCCGGTATACGGCAGGTCTTGTGGGGTGTTCTCGGTATACGGAAGGTCTTGTGGTGTGTTCCCGGTGTACGGCAGGTCTTGTGGGGTGTTCCCGGTATACGGTGGGTCTTGTGAGGTGTTCCCGGTATACGGAAGGTCTTGTGGCGTGTTCCCGGTGTACGGCAGGTCTTGTGGGGTGTTCCCAAAATACGGAAGGTCTTGTGGTGTGTTCCCGGTGTACGGCAGGTCTTGTGGGGTGTTCTCGGTATACGGAAGGTCTTGTAGCGTGTTCCCGGTATACGGCAGGTCTTGTGGGGGGTGTTCTCGGTATACGGAAGGTCTTGTGGTTTGTTGCCGGTGTACGGCAGGTCTTGGGTGTTCCCGGTATACGGCAGGTCTTGTGGGGTGTTCCCGGTATACGGAAGGTCTTGTGGCATGTTCCCGGTGTACGGCAGGTCTTGTGGGGTGTTCCCAAAATACAGAAGGTCTTGTGGCGTGTTCCCGGTGTATGGCAGGTCTTGTGGGGTGTTCCCAAAATACGGAAGGTCTTGTGGGGTGTTCCCGGTATACAGCAGGTCTTGTGGGGTGTTCCCGGTGTACGGCAGGTCTTGTGGGGTGTTCCCAAAATACGGAAGGTCTTGTAGCGTGTTCCCGGTGTACAGCAGGTCTTGTGGAGCATTCTCATTATGTGGCAGATGTTTTGGGGTTTTTATTGTTATAGGTGAAAGATGCACAATATATAAGGAAAGACACTTTTATTGTCGTTCTGTATATACGTGTAAACCCTCTTTAAGGTATCAGGTAACTGCTATATACATTTATTTTCCAGCCTGTCCTATAGATCTGTGCGTTTTGATCTCTTTATGGCATAAAAAGGATTTTTTTCCAGTGAACTCCTCTCTCTGGCCTGTAACACACGGACCCTATAGATATTGGGGACCTCTTATACCCTACCATCGGCCGCCTCTGTGCACGGCTAATTCTCTGAATTATACGTGACTGCAGCGAGATATGAAAAACAATAAAAAGTGCCAAAAATGAGAAAATTAAAATCCAAAGTGACCTGGCCCAATGCTCCAGCGAAGGTGTCTCCAGGCAACAAGAGGAGATTCTCATTTCCGAGGAGCCGGTCTCGTCTGCTCATTGCAGCCTTCCACGCTGCTGTGTTACTGTACGGGGGGATTTATGAGGGGTGATGGTGGGGGGCAATGTGCATTATACTGTAACTTACACTACACATAGGATGGAACGTCACATTGTATCTCTGATATCTGTCCTTTAGGAAGGAGCTCTACGTTGGCTGCTATAGGGCGGCATTTGTCCTCACACTGGCACCATCTCAGCACTTTTGTTACAGAACAGAAAGGATCAAACCTGTGCCGCTCAGCCAGACACTACGCCCATTGTTACACTCCGGAATTACCACGTTTTACCATCAGGCGGGAGAAATATGCAAAGCAGTAACCAAAACACTCAGCTCCCCATCCAGAGGATTAAAGCGTTCTGAAAACTTTCTCCCCTCGCTCTTAACTCCTGCCAGGCCAGACTTCTTTATTTCCCTCTATTGTAATTAAAGGGTAATTCTGCTCATTTTCCCTGCGGCAGATAGACCCTGAGGTCAAGAACAGGTCCCCATTAGAGAATGGGGATGCTTAAAATGGTTATGGAAATAATTATGCTCGCTAGAGAGCATGCTTAATAGATTCCCTCCTCCATAGAGTTTATGCTTGCTAGAGAGCATGCTTAATAGATTCCCTCCTCCCTAGAGTTTATGCTCGCTAGAGAGCATGCTTAATAGATTCCCTCCTCCATAGAGTTTATGCTCGCTAGAGAGCATGCTTAATAGATTCCCTCCTCCATAGAGTTTATGCTCGCTAGAGAGCATGCTTAATAGATTCCCTCCTCCATAGAGTTTATGCTCGCTAGAGAGCATGCTTAATAGATTCCCTCCTCCATAGTTTATGCTCGCTAGAGAGCATGCTTAATAGATTACCTCCTCCATAGAGTTTATGCTCGCTAGAGAGCATGCTTAATAGATTCCCTCCTCCATAGAGTTTATGCTCGCTGGAGAGCATGCTTAATAGATTACCTCCTCCATAGTTTATGCTCGCTAGAGAGCATGCTTAATAGATTCCCTCCTCCATAGAGTTTATGCTTGCTAGAGAGCATGCTTAATAGATTCCCTCCTCCATAGAGTTTATGCTCGCTAGAGAGCATGCTTAATAGATTCCCTCCTCCATAGAGTTTATGCTCGCTAGAGAGCATGCTTAATAGATTCCCTCCTCCATAGAGTTTATGCTCGCTAGAGAGCATGCTTAATAGATTACCTCCTCCATAGTTTATGCTCGCTAGAGAGCATGCTTAATAGATTACCTCCTCCATAGAGTTTATGCTTGCTAGAGAGCATGCTTAGTAGATTCCCTCCTCCATAGAGTTTATGCTCGCTAGAGAGCATGCTTAATAGATTCCCTCCTCCATAGAGTTTATGCCCGCTAGAGAGCATGCTTAATAGATTCCCTCCTCCATAGAGTTTATGCTCGCTAGAGAGCATGCTTAATAGATTCCCTCCTCCATAGAGTTTATGCTCGCTAGAGAGCATGCTTACTAGATTACCTCCTCCATAGAGTTTATGCTCACTAGAGAGCATGCTTAATAGATTACCTCCTCCATAGAGTTTATGCTCGCTAGAGAGCATGCTTAATAGATTACCTCCTCCATAGAGTTTATGCTCGCTGGAGAGCATGCTTAATAGATTCCCTCCTCCATAGAGTTTATGCTCGCTAGAGAGCATGCTTAATAGATTCCCTCCTCCATAGAGTTTATGCTCGCTAGAGAGCATGCTTAATAGATTCCCTCCTCCATAGAGTTTATGCTCGCTAGAGAGCATGCTTAATCGATTCCCTCCTCCATAGAGTTTATGCTCGCTAGAGAGCATGCTTAATAGATTCCCTCCTCCATAGAGTTTATGCTCGCTAGAGAGCATGCTTAATAGATTCCCTCCTCCATAGAGTTTATGCTCGCTAGAGAGCATGCTTAATAGATTCCCTCCTCCATAGAGTTTATGCTCGCTAGATACCTCAACTAAAAAAAAAGTTTGCTAGACTGCCCCCTACATAAAAAGTATACTCGAGAGATCAACTGATACATAGAGCTCATGCTTGCTAGGTTCCCTCCTCCATGCTCACTATATCCTCTCCCCCCCCCCCCCCCCCCCGCACAGGGAGCATGCTCACTAGATTAATTCCTTCATAGAGAGCATGCTTGCTAGATTTCATCTTCTCCATATAGTGCATGCTTGGTACTGATTTTACTTTTTCATAAAGGACTTGCTTGCTAGATTCCCTCTTCTATAAAAAGTATGCTCGCTAAATTCACTCCTCCATAGAGGACATGCTCGCTTGAATAATTCCTTTATAGAGAGCATAGTTGCTAGATTCACTCCTACAGAAAGCATGCTGCTAAATTCACTCCTCTTTTACAGAGTATGCTCACTAGTTTGTTTTCAAAATAGAGAGCATGCTAGCTAGATTCCCTCTTCTGTAGAAAGCATGCTTGCAAAAATCACTTTTCCACAGAAAGCATTCATTCATTCATAGAAAGTATAGTTACTAAATTCACTCCTCTGTAGAAAGTATACTCGCTAACTTCACTTCTCAATAGATGGCATGCTCACTAGTTTCTTCTCAACATAGAGAACTTGCTTGCTAAATTCTCTCTTCCATAGAGAGCATACTCACTCTTTTCTCTTTTCCATTAAGAACATGCTTGTAAGATTTAATTCTTTATAGAGAAGATGCTTGTAAGATTTCCCTTCTAAAGAGAGCATGCATGTAATATTTCCCTCCTATAGAGAACATGCTTGTAAGATTTCCTTCTTAATAGAGAGGAGGCATGTAAGATTTCCTTCTTAATAGAGAGGAGGCATGTAAGATTTCCTTCTTAATAGAGAGCATGCTTGTGAGATTTTCTCCTCTTTAGGGAGCATGCTTGTGAGATTTCCTCCTCCATAGAGAGCATGCTTGTGAGATTTCCTCCTTAGTAGAGAGCATGCTTGTGAGATTTCCTCCTCCATAGAGAGCATGCTTGTGAGATTTCCTCCTCCAAAGAGAGCATGCTTGTGAGATTTCCTCCTCCATAGAGAGCATGCTTGTGAGATTTCCTCCTCTATAGAGAACATGCATGTAAGATTTCCTCCTCTATAGAGAGCATGCTTGTAAGATTTCCTCCTCTATAGAGAGCATGCTTGTAAGATTTCCTCCTCCATAGAGAGCATGCTTGTAAGATTTCCTCCTCTATAGAGAGCATGCTTGTGAGATTTTCTCATCCATAGAGGGCATGCTTGTAAGATTTCCTCCTCTATAGAGAGCATGCTTGTAAGATTTCCTCCTCCATAGAGAGCATGCTTGTAAGATTTCCTCCTCTAGAGAGAGTATGCATGTAAGATTTCCTCCTCTATAGAGAGCATGCATGTAAGATTTCCTCCTCTATAGAGAGCATGCTTGTAAGATTTCCTCCTCTATAGAGAGCATGCTTGTAAGATTTTCTCCTCTATAGAGAACATGCATGTAAGATTTCCTCCTCTATAGAGAGCATGCATGTAAGATTTCCTCCTCTATAGAGAGCATGCTTGTAAGATTTCCTCCTCTATAGAGAGCATGCTTGTAAGATTTTCTCCTCCATAGAGAGCATGCTTGTAAGATTTCCTCCTCTATAGAGAGCATGCTTGTGAGATTTTCTCATCCATAGAGGGCATGCTTGTAAGATTTCCTCCTCCATAGAGAGCATGCTTGTGAGATTTCCTCCTCCATAGAGAGCATGCTTGTGAGATTTCCTCCTCCATAGAGAGCATGCTTGTGAGATTTCCTCCTCCATAGAGAGCATGCTTGTAAGATTTCCTCCTCCATAGAGAGCATGCTTGTGAGATTTCCTCCTCCATAGAGAGCATGCTTGTGAGATTTCCTCCTCCATAGAGAGCATGCTTGTAAGATTTTCTCCTCTATAGAGAGCATGCTTGTAAGATTTCCTCCTCTATAGAGAGCATGCTTGTAAGATTTTCTCCTCCATAGAGAGCATGCTTGTAAGATTTCCTCCTCTATAGAGAGCATGCTTGTAAGATTTCCTCCTCTATAGAGAGCATGCTTATGAGATTTTCTCATCCATAGAGGGCATGCTTGTGAGATTTCCTCCTCCATAGAGAGCATGCTTGTAAGATTTCCTCCTCCATAGAGAGCATGCTTGTAAGATTTCCTCCTCTATAGAGAGCATGCTTGTGAGATTTCCTCCTCCATAGAGAGCATGCTTGTGAGATTTCCTCCTCCATAGAGAGCATGCTTGTAAGATTTCCTCCTCCATAGAGAGCATGCTTGTAAGATTTCCTCCTCTATAGAGAGTATGCATGTGAGATTTCCTCCTCCATAGAGAGCATGCTTGTGAGATTTCCTCCTCCATAGAGAGCATGCTTGTGAGATTTCCTCCTCCATAGAGAGCATGCTTGTGAGATTTCCTCCTCCATAGAGAGCATGCTTGTGAGATTTCCTCCTCCATAGAGAGCATGCTTGTGAGATTTCCTCCTCCATAGAGAGCATGCTTGTAAGATTTCCTCCTCCATAGAGAGTATGCTTGTGAGATTTCCTCCTCCATAGAGAGCATGCTTGTGAGATTTCCTCCTCCATAGAGAGCATGCTTGTAAGATTTCCTCCTCCATAGAGAGTATGCTTGTGAGATTTCCTCCTCCATAGAGAGCATGCTTGTGAGATTTCCTCCTCCATAGAGAGCATGCTTGTGAGATTTCCTCCTCCATAGAGAGCATGCTTGTAAGATTTCCTCCTCCATAGAGAGTATGCTTGTGAGATTTCCTCCTCCATAGAGAGCATGCTTGTGAGATTTCCTCCTCCATAGAGAGCAGGCATGTAAGATTTCCTCCTCTTTAGGGAGCATGCTTGCTAGTTTCCTCTTTTCATAAAGCGCATGCTCGCTAGTTCTGTCTGATACCATGAAGATGCCAATGGTTCACAGCACCACCTTCTCCCATTGATTTCCTTATGTGACACTTTTTCTGCGCTGCTCGCGAGGCTTCATTGCTTCTCTCTTCATTGTCCATGCAGTATTTATTTATTCATCCAGCTCATATAGAGCCATGTGCACATTACAGAGGAACGGGCCCAACATCACATCTTCCTACAAGAGTAGGGCGCCTAGGTCAGGCGGGGGAGCGCCATCTCCGTGCCCCCTGTAGTAGTTCACCTCTGTGGGACGGGCACTGTTGGGGCACATAGACCTGCGCTCATTATATGGTCGCGGTGCCTTCCCGAGTCACTACATGTTACAGATGATGAGCGTGACATCAATTACAGACTGTCATCCTCTCCGCCGATACGCTGCAGACGAATAATCCGGTAATATTTACTTTAGCGATACCTGCAGGCGGTCAACCCTTACAGAACAATATGCCGCGCCGCTAATTGCAGAAATAGCTCAGACTGTAATTAAAAAAGTGCAATCTTTATATTTAATGTATGGCAGACTTCAATTATGCCTCATTTCTACAGGAAAATCTCAATTATTAACAAATCACTTATCGACATTTCCTGCCGGCAGCCGCTCGGTAGAGAGGTAACGCCATCATTACCGAACCACATTGGCCCCCTACCTGCTCCGACCAGTTAATAGCTTTATGGCTGCAGAGGCAGCACAAGTATCCCCAGCGCACCCCCAAAAATGTCAACTCTCTGCCCCTGTATCTCCATCATACAGATTTATGGGTTATCTGCACAGTAACAGGGTCATGTAGCACTAGCTCAAGCCTAGATCCTTCTGCGTTGGATTTTTTCCCGCTGTGTCGCGATGTGACCTCATTGATATTCACATGATATGATGTCACAATATTCTACCGCTCATTCATGTTGTTATGTAGCCCGGTGTAGCTGGAAGGTAGACCGCCAATGAGTCCCGTCAGAGTTAGTCCCTGAGCGGTGATTGTGGAGGTCTGCAGCCTCCGATGTGCCAGTGACGGGCCGCACCGGTGACCCATGATGTCCCCTACTTCTCAGATTCTGACCTGTTACATTATTATTTCCCTAATGCAATAAACCATTTTCCAGCCATGGCGCCTATAGTAGGACAGCTCCGTTCACATGGAGCAGATCGTCGCCTTCCTCCCTCCCTCAGAAGGGGTCCTGTCCTCTGTGTCACCCTTGTCACTCTGACCTGTCACTCAGCCGCTCTCTCAGATTACACCTCCTGGCTGCCATACTGAAAGCCGCCTCGACCAATTCATCCAGGCAAGAAGCTCGCCCTCCCTGCTATCTGCTAAATATATCACCGCCACAATATCATATTGTTGTTTTATTCTCTTACAATTGGGAAAAGCCTGCAGTTCAGGCACAGAAACAAGAGACACAATGGTTTATAGCCTTGGCTCCGTGCCGAAAGCCCCAGCGACTGATACATTGTATCTATGGGATGAGACAGTGGAGTAATAATAGGTGTGACTGATACAGTGTGTATATGTGTGATTGATACATTGTATGTACAGGATAAAAAGTAATATCTGTGATCGATACATTGTGAATAGGAGATAATGAGGAGTAATATGTGTGATTGATACATTGTATGTACAGGATAAAGAGTAGTATGTATGATCGATACATTGTATATAGGAGATAATGAGGAGTAATATGTGTGATTGATACATTTTATATACAAGATGAAGAGTAATATGTGTAATTGATACATTGTATATACAGGATAAAAAGTAATATCTGTGATCGATACATTGTGAATAGGAGATAATGAGGAGTAATATGTGTGATTGATACATTGTATGTACAGGATAAAGAGTAATATCTGTGATCGATACATTGTATATAGGAGATAATGAGGAGTAATATATGTGATTGATACATTTTATATACAAGATGAAGAGTAATATGTGTAATTGATACCTTGTATATACAGGATAAAGAGTAATATGTGTGATTGATACATTTTATATACAAGATGAAGAGTAATATGTGTGATCGATACATTGTATGTGCAGGATAAAGAGTAATATGTATGATAGATACATTGTAAATAGGAGATAATGAGGAGTAATATGTGTGATTGATACATTTTATATACAGGATGAAGAGTAATATGTGTGATTGATACATTGTATATAGGGGATAAGGAGCAGTAATATGTGTGTGAGAGATGCATTGTATATAGGAGATAAGGAGTAGTAATATGTGTGATTGATACATTGTATATAGGGGATAAGGAGCAGTAATATGTGTGATTGATACATTGTATATAGGAGATAAGGAGGAGTAATATGTGTAATTGATACATTGTATATACGAGATAAGGAGCATTAATATGTGTGATTGATACATTGTATATAGGGGATAAGGAGCAGTAATATGTGTGAGTGATACATTGTATATAGGAGATAAGGAGCAGTAATATGTGTGATTGATACATTGTAGGGGATAAGGAGCAGTAATATGTGTGATTGATACATTGTATATAGGGGATAATGAGGAGTAATATGTGTGATACATTGTATATAGGGGATAAGTAGCAGTAATATGTGTGATTGATGCATTGTATATAGGAGATAAGGAGCAGTAATATGTGTGATTGATACATTGTATATAGGGGATAAGGAGCAGTAATATGTGTGATTGATGCATTGTATATAGGGGATAAGGAGCAGTAATATGTGTGATTGATACATTGTATATAGCAGATAAGGAGGAGTAATATGTGTGATTGATACATTGTATAGGGGATAAGGAGCAGTAATATTTGTAATTGATACATTGTATATATGAGATAAGGAGCAGTAATATGTGTGATTGATACATTGTATATAGGGGATAAGGAGGATTCATATGTGTGATGGATACATTGTATATAGGAGATAAGGATCAGTAAGATGTGTGATTGATACATTGTATATAGGGGATAAGGAGCAGTAATATGTGTGATTGATACATTTTATATAGGGGATAAGGAGGATTCATATGTGTGATGGATACATATAGGAGATAAGGAGCAGTAATATGTGTAATTGATACATTGTATATAGGAGATAAGGAGCAGTAATATGTGTGATTGATACTTTTAATTTGTAAAGCGCTGCGGAATATGTTGGCGCTATATAAATAAAAATTATTATTATTGTATATAGGGGATAAGGAGCAGTAATATGTGTGATTGATACATTGTATATAGGGGATAAGGAGCAGTAATATGTGTGATTGATACATTGTATATAGGGGATAAGGAGCAGTAATATGTGATGGATACATTGTATATAGGGGATAAGGAGGAGTCATATGTGTGATGGATACATTGTATATAGGGGATAAGGAGCAGTAATATGTGTGATTGATACATTGTATATAGGGGATAAGGAGCAGTAATATGTGATGGATACATTGTATATAGGGGATAAGGAGCAGTAATATGTGTGATTGATATATTGTATATAGGGGATAAGGAGGAGTCATATGTGTGATGGATACATTGTATATAGGGGATAAGGAGCAGTAATATGTGTGATTGATATATTGTATATAGGGGATAAGGAGCAGTAATATGTGTGATTGATACATTTTATATAGGGGATAAGGAGGATTCATATGTGTGATGGATACATTGTATATAGGAGATAAGGAGCAGTAATATGTGTAATTGATACATTGTATATAGGGGATAAGGAGCAGTAATATGTGATGGATACATTGTATATAGGGGATAAGGAGGAGTCATATGTGTGACGGATACATTGTATATAGGGGATAAGGAGGAGTAATATGTGTGATTGATATATTGTATATAGGGGATAAGGAGGAGTAATATGTGTGATTGATACATTGTATACGTTCAGCACATACATAATTTTCGCTTTCTTGCTTTGCTCCCTTGTCTCCAGCATGGTGGGGGGAGTGCTCCATCCTCTGAGTTTTGGCAGACAGTGGCAGCTGAGTACACTGATACCATCATCTCCTCAATTATTCATGTCATTGAACAATCACGTCACACAGAGCCACAATCCCCTGTATATGAAGAATATTGGGTCCCTTCTGTTGATACAGGTAGGCTCCATGTCCCCGGTGTGTGGCCGCACGTGCGTTATATAGTCGGAGCGTCTCCTCATCATCTGTCATAATAAATGGACATGTCTCGTTCAGTACTGACGTGTTGATTTAAGGCTAGGGATCTGCCTCGCTGACAGGTGCTCCGTCCGTTCAGTTGCTCCTCACGTCTCTCCTTAGCCTCAGACTTGCGCTTTGTTACTGAGGAGCAACGTACCGCAAGTCAGGGAACTTGGACTCACTCTTTACACCAACGCATAAGTGGTTCATTTTACCTTGTGATGTTGTTGTTTATGGATTTTTTAAAATTATCATTGTATTTTCAACAAAGTTTGCCTAATTCCATAGTGCAAGTGAATGTTAGAAACTTTGTCATATGTAAGAGAAATGTACTCGCTCACTGAGGGATCAGAGTACATCCACCAATAGAAGTTTATGCAGAGGGGAGGGTGAGGAGGCAGGAGGCACAGAGTGAAAGAGAGAGACGTAGAGAGATCGGGCTGCTGCTACTGCTAATCATTGTTTTGTTACTCTAGAGCTGGATTCACAGCTACACTGCTCAATGCTTCTGTATCATTTCCGCCATGCTGTTTCTTATAGTAAGTGTTTTATATCACCTCATTGCTGGATTCAGAGGTGCACTGCTCAATGCTTCTGTATCATTTCCGCCATGTTGTCGCTTATAGTAAGTGTTTTATCTCACCCCATTGCTAGATTCACAGCTACACTTCTTAGTACTCTTGTGTATTGTCACCCACGCTGCTGCTGCTTCTCACTATATGCCACTTAGAGAAATGAGAGCAAGATATCTGTGTACTGTATATGGAAGACATCATAGCAGATAGCCTCTACCCACTAGCTCAGAGACAACTGAGATGGGTTAGCTGGTGAAACATGCAGGATACAATCATATGATGGCCAGAAATATAGGGAATTTAGGCCATTAAGTATTATACAATGTCTAATTTAATGAGTGGGCGGCCTGTGTAATGTAAGGATTTGGCAGGTCCTCCTCTTAGTGTCTGTTCACCCTGGCTGAATGAATGTGACGGTCCTTTATAAAGGAACTTTCTCTCCTGGTAAAGTAAGGAAAGCTGTTAGGATACGCCATTACTTAATAATCGCTACAATAAATGATAAATGATAGATTTGTTATAGATTATCAGTGTATCGGATGCGGCCATCATAACCCAGCAGCTCCTCACATAAGATCCTACGTCTTCACCTCAGCAGCGTCTTCCGAGGAGACTTGTTTGTTGACAGTGTTGAACGATACGACAACACATCTGCTCATACGTTTTTCCAGGTCAAAGATCTCAGCTCTCCTGCCGTAGCATCCAAGGACAACAAAGTTAAAGCAGTGCGACGGGATGAGAAATTCATGAGCGTCTCTCCGGAGCGTTATCAGCCTTGCCGTGTTTCATGCCTCCATAGTGTTAAGCTAGGTTATTCTCCACTATTGTCCCCTCACTGTGGCCTAGTGGGACAGAGGAAAAGACAAATGCCAAGTATGTCCAGTGTTGCCTATCCCTGTAAAGTAATAGGAAAGGGAATGGAAGTCCCACCTGACCAGATTGATCCTTTTGTCCTTTGCAGTGATCAACATACCCTAAATACACTCACTGGCCACTTTATTAGGTACACCTGTCCAACTTCTTGTTAACACTTAATTTCTAATCAGCCAATCACATGGCGGCAACTCAGTGCATTTAGGCATGTAGACATGGTCAAGACAATCTCCTGCAGTTCAAACCGAGCATCAGTATGGGGAAGAAAGGTGATTTGAGTGCCTTTGAACGTGGCATGGTTGTTGGTGCCAGAAGGGCTGGTCTGAGTATTTCAGAAACTGCTGATCTACTGGGATTTTCACGCACAACCATCTCTAGGGTTTACAGAGAATGGCCCGAAAAAGAAAAAAAATCCAGTGAGCGGCAGTTCTGTGGGCGGAAATGCCTTGTTGATGCCAGAGGTCAGAGGAGAATGGGCAGACTGGTTCGAGCTGATAGAAAGGCAACAGTGACTCAAATCGCCGCCCGTTACAACCAAGGTAGGCCTAAGAGCATCTCTGAACGCACAGTGCGTCGAACTTTGAGGCAGATGGGCTACAGCAGCAGAAGACCACACCGGGTACCACTCCTTTCAGCTAAGAACAGGAAACTGAGGCTACAATTTGTACAAGCTCATCGAAATTGGACAGTAGAAGATTGGAAAAACGTTGCTTGGTCTGATGAGTCTCGATTTCTGCTGCGACATTCGGATGGTAGGGTCAGAATTTGGCGTAAACAACATGAAAGCATGGATCCATCCTGCCTTGTATGGAGCATCTTTGGGATGTGCAGCCGACAAATCTGTGGCAACTGTGTGATGCCATCATGTCAATATGGACCAAAATCTCTGAGGAATGCTTCCAGCACCTTGTTGAATCTATGCCACAAAGAATTGAGGCAGTTCTGAAGGCAAAAGGGGGTCCAACCCGTTACTAGCATGGTGTACCTAATAAAGTGGCCGGTGAGTGTATATACTTGGTTTAAAGGCTATCTCCACCTTTTACCAACTTTCCTTTGTAGATCCTTATTATTTCTTCTCTGACAGTCATACATTTGCTTTTCTGATCCAAGTCCTCGGTGTTGCAATAAAGTTATATGATACAATTATTTTTGTCAGGCACCACTAGAGGGAGCTGAGGAGCTTATGGCATACATCCTTATCATTGAGTTCACTCTATAAACAGACTTCAGTGAGCTCCACCTAGTGGTAAATGCAAGAAGACAATGTCACGCTGTGACAGTCATCGGGAAAGAATGGGGGGCCTCAAACTGTCCCTGGAACTGTGACCCTAACTATCCCTGTCCCGGGAGTACTCTTGAAGGTAGAGAGGCCTGAGTCTCCGACCTTACTATGCTCCTGTTAACCCTGATCTGTCCTCTCCCCACCCTATGAGGCATGAGACAGAAATATAAGGTAAACCAGACACAAAGACAAAAGAAGGATAACAGAAAACCTCTATCATACAAAAGCACCAACCAACAATAGGGAGGAGGATAGGGACTGGGAGGAATAAACTAAATGGGAAAAGGGACCAGGAGATCAACACACATACTACTGCAAACCACAGCACACCTCGACATCAACACACATACTACTGCAAACCACAGAACACCTCTACACCAGGTTCCTAATGTCCATCTCTAACATAAGGATCACGTTGGATCGAAGGCTATGGTGATATAAATCACTATTCTATCTAGTGGTTATAATGTGAATTACTGTCTGTCGATAGTTTCCGGCTTCTTCCCGGCTGGTATAGCATTGTAGAATTGTTTCCATCCATTTTATATCACTAATGATGATAATTGGATTGATTTGGTTGATCGTAATTTGGACGGGAAAAAGTACGGCATGCGGGGTTTTGTTTTGCGGAGAAAAAGATGGAATTTGCAGCTGAGGTTCCGATGGGAGGTTCCAACACTAGTGTGAACCTGGTCTTAGCTGGTGAATTTCGCCAATGGTTGAAATAATTTTTTTTCCGAGGAGATATATTACCATTCATCTAAGGATTATACAAGCAACGTTCTCTACTCCAAGTGAATGGAGTCATGTGAAGATAATTGTACGTCAAGACGGCGCGGTGGAATCCGGCCCGGGGGCTGAGAGATGGATCTCTGGGTTTAATCTAAGTTCCGTGAGAGCCGAGACATTTACTTCTTTTGGAGCTGTCCTCCGGAGAAGCGAGCACAAGAGAAATATTGTGAAATGTTTAGCACAGGCCCAGTGGAAACAAATGCCGTCGGTAATATAAATGTTGTTTATTGCATTTTTTATATAAAATTGTTTAACTTAAAATCTCTTAGCGCGAGCGGGAATGTAAATTTGGAGCGAAGAGTCTGAGTCACCAGCAGACGGTTATTATTACCCCGGCGAACAGCCGACGTCCAGGCTTCTCTGTGTGTTTTCAGAACGCGGACTTGTATATTCTATAGAGAAAGCAAGGATAGATCAAGATGGGACACTTCTCGAGATGCCTTGTCCTCAGAGCCGGGTTCACCCTTGTTTACAATAGCAGCAGCCTCCAACCATTCAACTTCGTAAGGTCTGCTTGTAGAAACAGAAACGAGGCCGTGACACATCCCAGAGATTACACCGTACCTGGAGATTCTGGAGGTCTTACTCTGGATGATAATGTGGGCCAACTGCGGAATATGTTGGCGCTATATGAATAAATTATTATTATTATTGCATACGTGTCCTCCTCGGCACGGTGCAAGGCATAAATGTCTTCTGCCGCTTATTATTACGGTGAGCTTACATTCACAGTCTGTAAAGGTGCTTCCAGAACTAGAAGAAAAGAATCTTGTTACGCCTCACCTAGTGATATGGAGTCTCGAACTCCTCGGATAAGAAGAGGAGTGAGAATGCAGCACGGACTAGCGACGGGGGCGCAGCAGGACTGTCCAGTCGGAAGAACGAAGACTGTCGAAACTGGATGACCATTGGAGAAGTAGAGCATTAGTGGCACAGAAGAGTAGGTCAGGAGGCTCACTGAAGGGATGTAGTAGAGTCCAGTGATGTAGCCGAGCTGAGTACATTAGAAAACTCAGTGTAGTGATGTAGTATAGTCCAGTGATGTAGCAGAGTTGACTAGATTTGAAGACTCAATGTAGTTATGTAGTAGAGTCCAATGATGTAGCAGAGTGGAGTAAATTCAAAGACTCACTGTAGCGATCTAGCAGAGTACAGTGATGTAGCATGGTTGAGTACTTTCCAAGACTCTCTGTAGCGATGTAGTAGAGTCCAGTGATGTAACAGAGTTGAGTAGATTTGAAGACTCACTGTAGTGATGTAGTCGAGTCCAGTGATGTAGCCGAGTTGAAAAGATTTGAAGACTCACTGTAGTGATGTAGTAGAGTCCAGTGATGTAGCTGAGTTGAATAGATTTGAAGACTCACTGTAGTGATGTAGTAGAGTCCAGTGATGTAGCCGAGTTGAGTACATTAGGAAACTCACTGTAGTGATGTAGTAGAGTCCAGTGATGTAGCCAAGTTGAATAGATTTGAAGACTCACTGTAGTGATGTAGTAGAGTCCAGTGATGTAGCCAAGTTTAATAGATTTGAAGTCTCACTGTAGCGATGTAGTAGAGTCCAGTGATGTAGCCGAGTTGAATAGATTTGAAGACTCACTGTAGCGATGTAGTAGAGTCCAGTGATGTAGCCGAGTTGAATAGATTTGAAGACTCACTGTAGTGATGTAGTAGAGTCCAGTGATGTAGCAGTGTTGAATAGATTTGAAGACTAATGTATCAATGTAGCAGAATTCAAGAGGCACACAGTGGTAATGTATCAAAGCCTAGCGGCATAGCAGAGCTACATATGAGACACACAGTATGGCTCCTGACTTACTGTGCTATAAAATTTAGCCAAATATTATTATTATTATTATTTATTTCTATAGCACCATTGATTCCATGGTGCTGTACATGAGAAGGGGTTACATACAAGTTAAGGTACCGTCACATTAAGCGACGCTGCAGCGATAGCGACAGCGATGCCGATCGCTGCAGCGTCGCTGTTTGATCGCTGGAGAGCTGTCACACAGACCGCTCTCCAGCGACCAACGATGCCGAGGTCCCCGGGTAACCAGGGTAAGCATCGGGTTGCTAAGCGCACGGCCGCGCTTAGTAACCCGATGTTTACCCTGGTTACCAGCGTAAAAGTTAAAAAAACAAACAGCACATACTCACCAGCGCGTCCCCCAGCCTCTGCTTCCTGACACTGACTGAGCTCCGGCCCTAACAGCACAGCGGTGACGTCACCGCTCTGCTTTCACTTTCAGTTTAGGGCCGGCGCTCAGTCAGTGTCAGGAAGCAGAGGCTGGGGGACGCGCAGGTGAGTATGTGCTGTTTGTTTTTTTAACTTTTACGCTGGTAACCAGGGTAAACATCGGGTTACTAAGCGCGGCCCTGCGCTTAGTAACCCGATGTTTACCCTGGTTACCAGTGTAAAATATCGCTGGTATCCTTGCTTTTGCTGTCAAACACGGCGATACACGGCGACCTAGCGACCAAATAATGTGCAGACCTTCTAGCAGCGACCAGCAATTTCACAGCGGGATTCTGATCGCTGCTGCGTGTCAAATACAGCGATATCGCTCCCTAGGACGCTGCAACGTCACAGATCGCTGGCGACGTTGCTTAGTGTGACGGTACCTTTACAGATATCACTTACAGTAAACTAACAATGACGGACTGATACAGAGGAGTGACGACCCTGCCCTTGCGGGCTCACATTCTACAGGATGGTGGGGATGGAGACAATAGGTTGAGGGTTGCAGGAGCTCCGGTGTTGGTGAGGCGGTAGCTCCGGTAGTGGTGAGGAGGCACCGGGTCAGTGCAGGCTGTAGGCTTTCCTGAAAAGATGGGTTTTCAGGTTCCGTCTGAAGGATCCGAATGTGGTTGATAGTCGGACGTGTTGGGGCAGAGAGTTCCAGAGGATGGGGGATATTCGGGAGAAATCTTGGAGGCGATTGGATGAGGAGCGAATAAGTGTGGAGGAGAGAAGGAGGTCTTGGGAGGACTGGAGATTATGTGAGGGAAGATATCAGGAGATTAGTTCAGAGACAAATGGAGGACACAGGTTATGGATGGCTTTGTAGGTTAGTGTTAGTAATGTGAACTGGATACGCTGAGGGAATGGGATCCAGTGAAGGGATTTGCAGTGTATCACAGTTTACACTAAAGGGACTGATAATGTTATTTTATTTTTTGGGGGAGGTAAAACACACTACTGATAACGAGTCAACTGCCTCTGGCTAGATATGATCAAGTCTAGTCCACAGTCGGTAAGTATCATGAATCTGTACTAGTACAATACCCGCCAGCTGTGCATGATGCCTGTAGTGGTAGTGTGACTATTGGTACCATGAGCAGCGCCTCGTACTACCTAATGGGAAAGTGAGACGCTTGTCAGTTAGGTTTGCTTTGCCCATGGGCAGTGATGAGATCAATGCTGGCAGATCCTGGTTGGGTTTACCGGTCCTCAGGAGCGTTGGTCGAGCAGCAAAATCAATCCTCAGAGCCATCAATGCGAGGTTTGAAGATCATTAGTGCCAGGAACCTACGGATTACTAATCACCGATCATTGGGTCACCGCACAGTGGGTCTACTGATGCCAAAGCTAAATGTTGCCCCATAGTCCAGTACATCTATCAGTCATGAAGAGAAGATGTGGTCTACCAGGAGGACGTACACAGGTCCACCTTAGACCTATTGGTGCTGAATATCCACAGAAGCTCATGGTTACTCCGTAGTGTGATGGAAGAAGATGGCGTTGATAAGTATCCTGTGTGAGCTCCTAGATGTCATATCACGCTTTGCTCCGGAGTTGGTAACTCTCGCCGTCAAGACGGCGGATGGGATCGAGTCTACCTCCGTGCCATAACCCTACATTCACACTTACTGTATGTACCGGGGCTTTGCGGAGGGCTGCATACTTCTTGAATGAAAGCTGGGATTCCTTGACTTCCCGTGGGTTACATTTTCTGTCGAAAGACTACACAAGATTCCCTGTGATCATTTCCTCGTCACCGGCACCTTCGGCCGGTCCCCGAGGCGACACAACGCGATGAATAAATAATCCCTCGGTAAATAATGATATCATCCGCGCGCCTAGGGCAACGTATGGGCCGCTCTCCGCTAGCCTAATAACATGCGGCAGAAAGCCGCGCCGGGGATTGTGCTCGCACTTCATCTCGCTCGTTAGATATTTTCTCAGTATCAAGTACGGCCCGCCGGTCTCTGGCTTTCAGCGGCTCTCAGGAGTGGGCCAGTTATAGAAAGTTTAAAAGAGGAAAATGATTGGTAAAATGTTCTCGGCGAGTATTTCTGCATAAACATGACACCGAGAACGTTTCATTAGCATTAAAGGCATAATATGAAAAGAGCCGACATAATGGGCTAATGTGCTCGAGAGGTATTTCTGGATCCCTACTTAACACAGTGGGATTTTCTGTAGCATGCAGAGTTAAGAAACAGCTTAGTACATAAGTAGTGTTTGTGTCCAACGCCGCTTCCTGCCACCGTCAACACGCACAAAACATCAAAGACGAGCGCCGAGTCCTGATTTCAGCCTCAGAATGGAACTTATCAAGCAGATTTCTTGTCAAAGCAACAAACGGGCATCGGCATCACATAAATCGGAGATCAGGACTCTGCTAAATGCCAGCGCTACCCCCCTCCGAAAGAGACGGCAGCACAGCCAGAGGAGCTGTACGGAGACGGCGGCTTGTCACTGTCATCATACGTGATGAGAGCGTGAACCCCCGTATAAGACACGGCCAAGAGCCCCCTGTAGGAAAACCAGCGCCAGAGACCCAGACGGGCACTGACACCCTACAAAAGTGTCCTGTGCCCAGTACAGAATCATCCTAAACTCGTCTGATAGAATAGTGAGTGCAGCTCTGGAGAATAATACAGAATCAGTAATGTATGTACATAGTGACTGCGCCAGCAGAATAGTGAGTGCAGCTCTGGAGAATAATACAGGATGCAACTCAGGATCAGTAATGTAATGTATGTACACAGTGACTGCACCAGCAGAATAGTGAGTGCAGCTCTGGAGAATAATACAGGATGCAACTCAGGATCAGTAATGTTATGTATGTACACAGTGACTACACCAGCAGAATAGTGAGTGCAGCTCTGGAGAATAATACAGGATGCAACTCAGGATCAGTAATGTTATGTATGTACACAGTGACT
This sequence comes from Ranitomeya variabilis, assembly GCF_051348905.1. Lineage (NCBI taxonomy): Eukaryota > Metazoa > Chordata > Amphibia > Anura > Dendrobatidae > Ranitomeya > Ranitomeya variabilis. The sequence goes on along the minus strand of NC_135234.1, from coordinate 14,132,699 downwards.
ACACCAGCAGAATAGTGAGTGCAGCTCTGGAGAATAATACAGGATGCAACTCAGGATCAGTAATGTTATGTATGTACACAGTGACTGCACCAGCAGAATAGTGAGTGCAGCTCTGGAGAATAATACAGGAGGTAACTCAGGATCAGTAATGTAATGTATGTACACAGTGACTGCACCAGCAGAATAGTGAGTGCAGCACTGGAGTATAATACAGGATGTAACTCAGGATCAGTAATGTAATGTATGTACTAATGTATGTACACAGCGACTGCACCAGCAGAATAGTGAGTGCAGCTCTGGGGTATAATACAGGATGTAACTCAGGATCAGTAATGTAATGTATGTACACAGTGACTGCACCAGCAGAATAGTGAGTGCAGCTCTGGGGTATAATACAGGATGTAACTCAGGATCAGTAATGTAATGTATGTACACAGTGACTGCACCAGCAGAATAGTGAGTGCAGCTCTGGAGTATAATACAGGATGTAACTCAGGATCAGTAATGTAATGTATGTACACAGTGACTGCACCAGCAGAATAGTGAGTGCAGCTCTGGAGTATAATACAGGATGTAACTCAGGATCAGTAATGTTATGTATGTACACAGTGACTACACCAGCAGAATAGTGAGTGCAGCTCTGGAGTATAATAGAGGATGTAACTCAGGATCAGTAATGTAATGTATGTACTAATGTATGTACACAGCGACTGCACCAGCAGATTTTTTACTGGGTGCCTGTGTTTTCTTAACAATTTGACTGTGGGGTTAGTAATAGGGGCGTCTTATTGATGCCTCTCTATTACTAACCTCGGGGCTTGATGTCACAAAGGTGTCATCAACTCCCACAACTATTACCCCATATGCCACCGCTACAGGGCAAGTAAGAAGAGCGAGGCTAAGTGCCGGAATCGGCACATCTTAGAGATGGGCCTTTTCTTGGCCGGCTGAGCGCTAATGTTTTTAGCCAGGGGAAAGGGGTGGAAATATCCATGGCCTCTTCCTAGGCTCTTAATATCAGCCTGCAGCTGTCTGCATAGCCGTTGCTGGTTATTAGTTATGGGGAGACCCCAAGTCATTTTTTGGGTGGCTCCCCTATTTTAAGAGCCAGTAAAGGCTAATTATACAGCTGTGCGCTGATGTTAACAGCCTGGGAAGCTCCATGGATATTACCCCCTTCCCAGGCTATAAACATCTGCCCCCCAGTCATTTGCCTTTTCTCTGCTGGCTGCGAAAATTGCGCGGGAGCCCACGCCCTTTTTTCCATAAAATAATCTTTTATTAATTAAATTAGTGTACAGTAATTTGCACATACACTGTACTAACTGTATTTATCACTGACATCTATATATCTACCTATTCTATATGTATTTACTTTATGTAATCCATCTCTTCTATCCGGTCGGCTCCTGCAGTGATTTTTTCCAGAACCCGGCAGATGTATTACCGGCTGCTATTCTATCTGTCTATCTATGCAATATATATATATATATATATATATATATATATATATATATATATATATATATATATATATATATATATATATATATATATATATATATACAGTGCCTACAAGTAGTATTCAACCCCCTGCAGATTTAGCAGGTTTAATAAGATGCAAATAAGTTAGAGCCTTCAAACTTCAAACAAGAGCAGGATTTATTAACAGATGCATAAATCTTACAAAACAAAAAGTTTTGTTGCTCAGTTAAATTTTTATAAATTTTAAACATAAAAGTGTGGGTCAATTATTATTCAACCCCTAGGTTTAATATTTTGTGGAATAACCTTTGTTTGCAATTACAGCTAATAATCGTCTTTTATAAGACCTGATCAGGCCGGCACAGTTCTCTGGAGTTATCTTGGCCCACTCCTCCATGCAGATCTTCTCCAAGTTATCTCGGTTCTTTGGGTGTCTCATGTGGACTTTAATCTTGAGCTCCTTCCACAAGTTTTCAATTGGGTTAAGTTCAGGAGACTGACTAGGCCACTGCAACACCTTGATTTTTTGCCTCTTGAACCAGGCCTTGGTTTTCTTGGCTGTGTGCTTTGGGTCGTTGTCTTGTTGGAAGATGAAATGACGACCCATCTTAAGATCCTTGATGGAGGAGCGGAGGTTTTTGGCCAAAATCTCCAGGTAGGCCGTGGTATCCATCTTCCCATGGATGCGGACCAGATGGCCAGGCCCCTTGGCTGAGAAACAGCCCCACAGCATGATGCTGCCACCACCATGCTTGACTGTAGGGATGGTATTCTTGGGGTCGTATGCAGTGCCATCCAGTCTCCAAACGTCACGTGTGTGGTTGGCACCAAAGATCTCGATCTTGGTCTCATCAGACCAGAGAACCTTGAACCAGTCAGTCTCAGAGTCCTCCAAGTGATCATGAGCAAACTGTAGACGAGCCTTGACATGACGCTTTGAAAGTAAAGGTACCTTACGGGCTCGTCTGGAACGGAGACCATTGCGGTGGAGTACGTTACTTATGTTATTGACTGAAACCAATGTCCCCACTGCCATGAGATCTTCCCGGAGCTCCTTCCTTGTTGTCCTTGGGTTAGCCTTGACTCTTGGGACAAGCCTGGCCTCGGCACGGGAGGAAACTTTCAAAGGCTGTCCAGGCCGTGGAAGGCTAACAGTAGTTCCATAAGCCTTCCACTTCCGGATGATGCTCCCAACAGTGGAGACAGGTAGGCCCAACTCCTTGGAAAGGGTTTTGTACCCCTTGCCAGCCTTGTGACCCTCCACGATCTTGTCTCTGATGGCCTTGGAATGCTCCTTTGTCTTTCCCATGTTGACCATGTATGAGTGCTGTTCACAAGTTTGGGGAGGGTCTTAAATAGTCAGAAAAGGCTGGAAAAAGAGATAATTAATCCAAACATGTGAAGCTCATTGTTCTTTGTGCCTGAACTACTTCTTAATACTTTAGGGGAACCAAACAGAATCCTGGTGGGTTGAGGGGTTGAATACTAAATGACCCTCTGAAAAAACTTTTCACAATTTAAAAAAAAAAATAAACAAAGAAATAACATTCTTTTTTGCTGCAGTGCATTTCACACTTCCAGGCTGATCTACAGTCCAAATGTCACAATGCCAAGTTAATTCCAAATGTGTAAACCTGCTAAATCTGCAGGGGGTTGAATACTACTTGTAGGCAGTGGCACTGTATATATATATATATATATATATAATATATGTGTTACTGACATCTATATATCTTTGTATTCTATGTGTATATATCTATTCTATTCTAACCTGTCAGTGTGATTTTACTGTACACCGCACATGAATTACCGGTTTTTCAAAGGACACCGGTGCGTAAAAAAAAGCACTTGCATGGTGGGAGTGCTGTGCGTTTTTTCCTCGCACCCATTGACTTGCATTGGCGAGTCTTGTATGAGATACGCAGCATGCTGCGATTTTTCTCAGTCCGATTTGAGCTGAGAAAATAATCGCAGATGAGATGTCACCCATTGAATAACATTGGTCGGAGTGAAATCCAATTTTTTTATCGGATTGCACTCGTCCGTTTTTCTCGCATATGGGTACATACCCTTGGCTGGAGATTTTGGGTAATTAGCACGTGGCAAGTAATGGGGCTTCTCAGCATCCAGGCGTCCACTGAAGATGTAGTCCTAGCATAGACTGTGCTCCTGGTGGTTGTGCACAGTGTGCGAGTCTCAGCACTATTCCTCCTCCGTCAGCGCAGCGATGTTCATTACTGACTCATTTCTTCTAGATTTTAACTTTTTGAATGCAAATAAGACCTGGACTTGCAATGTAGCAGAATCCAGCCGGGGGTGGCGGAGACAGAACATATGGACTCCCTGCTTATCAGCGGAGGACACAGCCTCTGCCGCCCTCAAAAGAATTTCATTTTCCCTGATATCACAGGTAGCAGAGACAGAGCGGGCGCTCCAGAGCTCCTGTGTGAATGAAACGTTCAATGTAATATCCATTTATGCTGAGTCCACAACACGAGCCAGAGCCGCACATCACCCATACACTGCGGGACACACAGTGACTGCACCAGCAGAATAGTGAGTGCAGCTCTGGGGTATAATACAGGATGTAACTCAGGATCAGTAATGTAATGTATGTACACAGTGACTGCACCAGCAGAATAGTGAGTGCAGCTCTGGAGTATAATACAGGATGTAACTCAGGATCAGTAATGTAATGTATGTACACAGTGACTGCACCAGCAGAATAGTGAGTGCAGCTCTGGAGTATAATACAGGAGGTAACTCAGGATCAGTAATGTAATGTATGTACACAGTGACTGCACCAGCAGAATAGTGAGTGCAGCTCTGGAGTATAATACAGGAGGTAACTCAGGATCAGTAATGTAATGTATGTACACAGTGACTGCACCAGCAGAATAGTGAGTGCAGCTCTGGAGTATAATACAGGGGGTAACTCAGGATCAGTAATGTAATGTATGTACACAGTGACTGCACCAGCAGAATAGTGAGTGCAGCTCTGGAGTATAATACAGGATGTAACTCAGGATCAGTAATGTAATGTATGTACACAGTGACTGCACCAGCAGAATAGTGAGTGCCTCTCTGGAGTATAATACAGGATGTAACTCAGGATCAGTAATGTAATGTATGTACACAGTGACTGCACCAGCAGAATAGTGAGTGCAGCTCTGGAGTATAATACAGGATGTAACTCAGGATCAGTAATGTAATGTATGTACACAGTGACTGCACCAGCAGAATAGTGAGTGCAGCTCTGGAGTATAATACAGGAGGTAACTCAGGATCAGTAATGTAATGTATGTACACAGTGACTGCACCAGCAGAATAGTGAGTGCAGCTCTGGGGTATAATACAGGATGTAACTCAGGATCAGTAATGTAATGTATGTACACAGTGACTGCACCAGCAGAATAGTGAGTGCAGCTCTGGAGTATAATACAGGAGGTAACTCAGGATCAGTAATGTAATGTATGTACACAGTGACTGCACCAGCAGAATAGTGAGTGCAGCTCTGGGGTATAATACAGGATGTAACTCAGGATCAGTAATGTAATGTATGTACAGCGCCCCCCACTGCCGCAGGGCCGAGGGGTACCCGGTACCGGGCCTCTGAGTCTCTGCTCTGGGGTTGTCACGGTGGCTAGGCCCGGTCCGTGACCCTGCCGAGGGGCGCACAGTGATAGAAGATGTGGATGGTGGTAGTGATGGTAGTGGTGCGGTGCAGTAAATAACGAGGACACCAGATTGCAGTCTCTTTACCTCTTTACTGAAGGCTTCTGGATCCTCAGTCCGGAATACGGTTAACTGGGCTGCGCAAGTCCGGCCGGTCCGATGGCACCTCCAGAGTTCCCTTTGCAGGTGGAAATCTGTGCCTTCCTTCTAGCGCTTGTGTGTTGTGGTCCTCCCCTGCTGTGCTTACGGGATAGTACCCCACAACTGTTGTGTCTGTTTCTCGTGTTCCCTCACAACAACTCGATTCTGATGTTCTTCTGAATCTCGTCCCCCAGATCTTATGGTAGGACGCACCCGTATGACGGGAAGGCTCGGAGCTCTTCCGGGACCCTAGAGTCGCCCCTCTCCACAAGTTGCCCCCTATGTCTGCGTAGGTGATGTAGGTGAGACAGCCAGCCTATAGCTCTCTGTCCTGCCGTTGGTTTGAAGTAATGCTTAGAGCTCTGTACTTCCTCGGCGTTCCGGCCACCGGTTAGTTACGCCTCAGTAGGATGTTGCCTCGGTCTAACAGCACGACTCCTACTGGTATTTCTCCCTGTTGCGTTGATCTCGTTTCTCAGCACAATAAATCTCGCTTCTTGTCCTTTCTTAGGGCACCGCCGCTATGAAGTGCAGGCGCGGTCCCGTAGCTTTCTCTCTGTTTGCCAGGCCTCTGTCAGGATCCCACCCCTGACAGGGACCCTACCGAATCTCCCCCCTACAACACCCTCTGCCACAAGGTGTTGCCTGGTTCCAACCCAGCCAGCGTTCTCTCTAACTTCCTGCCTAACCCCCAGTTTTACCAGACTGTGAGGAGTGGCCTAATGAATAGTACCCTTAGCTCCCCCTGGAGGCCAGACTGTGAAATGTATTGGTGTATGTGATACCTGGTCAGAGGAACTCCTTCAGTGCCATCAGACGTACCATAGCCCCCCTTAGCGGCGGAGCCACAGTACTGCAACGACCAGGACTCTGGGGCGCTGCACTCCCCCCCAGTTAAATCCAGTACTCCTGGACTGGGAAGAAAACAACAATACATGTCAGCAAAAAGACATACAATTTTGAAAATGCAAGTACAAGTCAACTTTTTAACAGAGCTTCCCTTTATGGGAGGTGAGGACACTTGAACGTTACAAGCATGGTTAAATACTTTTAAATAACTTGACTATAAATAACTTTTCTTACCCAACCAGGTATTCTACTAAGTGCAAAATTTTTGAACAATAATCCAACTTTGCCTTTAAGGACGTACTCGCTAAATCCACTAAAGACCTTCTTATATCACATATAAGGCTAATTAACTTTTATGCATTCTCCTTCTTTAAATCTGCAGGACCGCCTGTCCTAACTGCTCCAGACCTACTGCCTCTCCTTTCTGTACAGGACCGCTCCTTTCCGCCCGAGCCTACTGTCCCTCCACTACTATACACAGTATAGAACATATCATTTTTCTTTCAGTTTAAGATCACTGAGCCATCTCTATATGGCTCCTAGGAGGACTCACTACTAACCCCTACGGGTTCACTTCCTGTCCTCATTCTTCTATTAACATTATTGAACATTTCTTACAATCAACTAGTTGGTTACATTTCACTTTCACATATCAACATCATCAATACTTTCTTTTCAGGACATTATTGCCATTCAACCATCTTAAGGCAACACTGTTCATAAGTGCAGGATGTGAACATCCTTTTTAAGAGGGGACCAAGTCTCTATGAGGTAGTGCAACTTTTCAAGCTGCAAGTCCGTATGCAGCAAGGACTCCAGTGCAGGTTCCAAGAACCGTATCTTCGCAAAGAGTCCGTCTTTTATGTAAAACCAGTAGAGAGCACCTTTAAGAAGGTGCAAACTATATACAAGGAGTTTGTATCATGCATTGTTCATGATTCAACAGTTCTGGATAACTTGTGCAAAAAAAAAAGAAGAAAACAAACAAAAACAATAGGGATCCCGGGTCAACAAAGGGATCCCTTTAAGAGTAACCCTAGACGGGTTTTAGCAGCAAAATAACAGAGAAACAGTTAACTATGTACATCCATTAAAGCTTACTCACTACTCAGTTTCTGGCAGCCCCCACCGAGGCTTTACCTGGCAGGTGGCTCTCTGCGGCCCGGATAGGCTGGACTCCAAGTCCACTCCCGCGGCCAGGTGTACCCCGTGGGTTCGGGTCTTCTGCACGACCAGGTCGTGCGCTGCGATGAGAGTCTGCGTGGGTCGATGGATGATGCTGGCAGCGGCGGCGGCAGCAGCGGCTTCAGCGGCAAGCTCCTCCCCCTCGGTTCGGGATACCGCCAGAACGGCTGTGCAGCGCTGCATATCCCGGGCCCACCAGCTGCTCCCCTTTAGGTGCCGGCGATACGTGACCACATCCCCCGGCCTCAGGAAGGACTTGGCGCCGTCTCCACACAGGCAGGGCTCCACCTCATCCCGGGTGATGCGGACTCTCAGGGCTGTTCCAATCTCCTGCACGAAGCCCTTTCCTGTCTGGGGCAGGTAAACAATTACGACGCCCCACTTCGGCAGGGAGCCCTCCAGCAGCTCACCACGCGCCTCCCGCTCCACTTCCCGCTGGAACTCTGCAATCAGGTGATTCCTGTACTCTCCCCAAGGGAAGGGCCCCATGTCTGGTCCTCTCGGTTCTTTAAGATCAGGCGGCAGGAATGCTGGGGCACCAGTGGCCACAGCGGCGGCCGGGTCTGGTGCAGAGGTGAGGCGGTCTCCCTGGGGGTCGCGGCACTCAGTACCCCTACCTGGGGTGACTCCTCCAGCATCACTCCTTTCCCCTGGGGGAGGCACACGGGCTGGGGACCGTGCAGGCAAAGGATGCCCCATCGACAGCTCCCACGGATCCAAATCCTCCAGCGGAGGCATATCAGAATAATCCTCTGGTGACGGGGGTCGATGCGGGGCCATCCTCTTCTGCAGGCCTTCGCTAGTCTCCAGTCCCACCTCATCTGAGTCATAGTTTCGTTTCTTCGGTCTCCGCCCGCCATAGAAGATCAGGAGGCGGATCTCCCCTGTTGACGGGCCCGCCCTTAGGATGCAACAATATTTAGACTGGGCGGCCATTGTCTTTCACGCTCTTCAGCTTGTCTACGCCGACTACATGCCCCTCTTCTTCTCCTGCGCTCTCCTCAGCGCTGTAATGGCGGCGGATTTTGGCGGCAAGTGGCACAGCACAGTCTTTGCAATAAATCACAGTCCAAGTATAATAAATCTCAGTTCCAAGGCACACATGACCCGATTCCTCAGGCTTAAGTAGATCCTGTTCGTGACGCCAAGTTTGCAGCGCCCCCCACTGCCGCAGGGCCGAGGGGCACCCGGTACCGGGCCTCTGAGTCTCTGCTCTGGGGTTGTCACGGTGGCTAGGCCCGGTCCGTGACCCTGCCGAGGGGCGCACAGTGATAGAAGATGTGGATGGTGGTAGTGATGGTAGTGGTGCGGTGCAGTAAATAACGAGGACACCAGATTGCAGTCTCTTTACCTCTTTACTGAAGGCTTCTGGATCCTCAGTCCGGAATACGGTTAACCAGGCTGCGCAAGTCCGGCCGGTCCGATGGCACCTCCAGAGTTCCCTTTGCAGGTGGAAATCTGTGCCTTCCTTCTAGCGTTTGTGTGTTGTGGTCCTCCCCTGCTGTGCTTACGGGATAGTACCCCACAACTGTTGTGTCTGTTTCTCGTGTTCCCTCAAAACAACTCGATTCTGATGTTCTTCTGAATCTCATCCCCCAGATCTTATGGTAGGACGCACCCGTATGACGGGTAGGCTCGGAGCTCTTCCGGGACCCTAGAGTCGCCCCTCTCCACAAGTTGCCCCCTATGTCTGCGTAGGTGATGTAGGTGAGACAGCCAGCCTATAGCTCTCTGCCCTGCCGCTGGTTTGAAGTAATGCTTAGAGCTCTGTACTTCCTCGGCGTTCCGGCCACCGGCTAGTTACGCCTCAGTAGGATGTTGCCTCGGTCTAACAGCACGACTCCTACTGGTATTTCTCCCTGTTGCGTTGATCTCGTTTCTCACTCAGCACAATAAATCTCGCTTCTTGTCCTTTCTTAGGGCACCGCCGCTATGAAGTGCAGGCGCAGTCCCGTAGCTTTCTCTCTGTTTGCCAGGCCTATGTCAGGATCCCACCCCTGACAGGGACCCTACCGAATCTTCCCCTACAACACCCTCTGCCACAAGGTGTTGCCTGGTTCCAACCCAGTCAGCTTCTCTCTAACTTCCTGCCTAACCCCCAGTTTTACCAGACTGTGAGGAGTGGCCTAATGAATAGTACCCTTAGCTCCCCCTGGAGGCCAGACCGTGAAATGTATTGGTGTCTGTGATACCTGGTCAGGTGAACTCCTTCAGTGCCATCAGACGTACCATAGCCCCCCTTAGCGGCGGAGCCACAGTACTGCAACGACCAGGACTCTGGGGCGCTGCACATGTACACAGTGACTGCACCAGCAGAATAGTGAGTGCAGCTCTGGGGTATAATACAGGATGTAACTCAGGATCAGTAATGTAATGTATGTACACAGTGACTGCACCAGCATAATAGTGAGTGCAGCTCTGGAGTGTAATGCAGAATGTAACTCAGGATCAGTAATGTATGTACACAGTGACTGCACCAGCAGAATAGTGAGTGCAGCTCTGGAGTATAATACAGGATGTAACTCAGGATCAGTAATGTAATGTATGTACACAGTGACTGCACCAGCAGAATAGTGAGTGCAGCTCTGGAGTATAATACAGGAGGTAACTCAGGATCAGTAATGTAATGTATGTACACAGTGACTGCACCAGCAGAATAGTGAGTGCAGCTCTGGAGTATAATACAGGAGGTAACTCAGGATCAGTAATGTAATGTATGTACACAGTGACTGCACCAGCAGAATAGTGAGTGCAGCTCTGGAGTATAATACAGGAGGTAACTCAGGATCAGTAATGTAATGTATGTACACAGTGACTGCACCAGCAGAATAGTGAGTGCAGCTCTGGAGTATAATACAGGAGGTAACTCAGGATCAGTAATGTAATGTGTGTACACAGTGACTGCACCAGAAGAATAGTGAGTGCAGCTCTGGGGTATAATTAAGGATGTAACTTAGAATCAGTACAGGGTCAGTAATGTAGCTTAATCTCAGCAAAGCTGTTACAATGTATTATTTATCAGTGATGAGTTGCTGATCACTTTTTGTCCCACTGATAGACCACCCTGCATTCTGTCTCGTAGTGATCTACGTGAGTTAGATTGCATTAAGCATACAGAGTTTTTTTTGTGTTGCTGATTCTCATTCACTTTAATAGAAGAACATGCCTGATTTTGGACTTTTCTGTTTGCCCTTCTCTGCTTTTTGTTACACCAGTGGTTACCCCAAGGCTTTTTGTATCTGGTATTATCTGATGTTTCTGCTGGAAGGAGGAACTTTATTTATTCTTCTCATTTTACACTAGAAAATACATGACACAATTAACTCCTGTGTAATGGATGCTTGTTGGTTTAATTCAGAGATGAGTTAGGCTGCTTTCACACTGGCGTCGGTACCGGGCCGTCGCGCTGCGTCAGCCCGACGTACCGACGCATACTGTGAAAGAAATGCCCGACGTGGGCAGCGGATGCAGTCTTATGACGCTTCCGCTGCCCCATTGTAATGTTTGGGGAGGTGGGGGCGGAGTTTCAGCCGCGCATGCGCGGTCGAAAATGGCGGTCTCGACGCACAAAAAGCGTTACATATAACTTTTTTTGTGGCGGCGGTCCGCCAAAACACGACGCAACCGTCGCACGACGTGTGGCAATACGTCACAATGCGTCGGTAATGTTAGTCTATGGGGAAAAAACGCATCCTGCAGACAACTTTGCAGGCTGCGTTTTTTCTCCTAAACGACTCATTGCGACGTGCTGCCAAAAACACTAGTGTGAAAGTAGCCTAAGTGAGGTGCTATCTATGATCCAGGAGGGGGTTACACGATGCCGTCATTCACCTTTGTTTAGAATCCTAAACTAACAATTACCTGCAAGATAAATGCTCTAATAATCGGCTTTTCTTACTATATAATCTTATAAAGTAAATATAACAGTATATTGTCACATCACAAATTACTACAGACCTACCGCAGCGGCACATGAATATATTATATGTGTCACCTCCAGGGGAATATCTGCACCTGAGGCTGAGTATAAGAATGGAAGGCCTGGGCAGGTACCACTTATACATATAATTATATACAGTACCGTATATACCCAGGTTATACCAGCTGTACATATATCATTATATACAGGAGATGCCCTGGTTATACCAGCTGTACATATATAATTATATACAGGAGATGCCCTGGTTATACCAGCTGTACATATATAATTATACTAGATGGTAGCCCGATTCTAACGCATCGGGTATTCTAGAATATGTATGTAGTTTATTTATGAAGATTTTAGAATAATACATTGAATACACAGGATTTGGCCAACCGCGACCAATTAGCGAAGCGTGGTTCAAATCCCGCGCCAATTCGCGACCGGACTGCGCCTGTCGCTGATTATTCGCGGACAGCCACGTAGTATATAGCACAGCCACGTAATATGTAACAGCCCACGTAGTACATAGCACAGCCGCGTAGTAGTTGCACAGCCACCTAGTATATAGCACAGTCACGTAGTATATAGCACAGCCCACGTAGTATATAGCACAGCCACATAGTATATAACAGCCCACGTAGTACATAGCACAGCCACGTAGTATATTGCACAGCCACGTAGTATATAGTAGCACAGCCACGTAGTATATAGTAGCACAGCCACGTAGTATATAGTAGCACAGCCAACGGAGTATGTAGCACAGCCCACGGAGTATATAGCACAGCCACCACGTAGTATATAACACAGCCTACGGAGTATATAGCACAGCCCACGGAGTGTATAACAGCCCACATAGCATATAACAGCCACGTAGTTTATAACAGCCCATGCACGTAGTGTATAGCACAGCCCACGTAGTGTATAGCACAGCCCACGTAGTATATAGCACAGCCCACGTAGTATATAACAGCCCATGTAATGTATAACACAGCCACGTAGTATATAGCACAGCCCACGTAGTATATTGCACAGCCCACGTAGTATATTGCACAGCCACATAGTATATTGCACAGCCCACGCAGTATATTGCACAGCCCACGCAGTATATAACACAGCCCACGCAGTATATAACACAGCCCACGTAGTATTTAGCAATGTGGGCATCATGTCCATGTTAAAAAAAAAGAATTAAAATAAAAAATAGTTATATACTCACCCTCCGTTGGCCCCCGGATCCAGGCAAAGCGTTTACCGATGCTCCTCGTGCGCTCCGGTCCCAAGAGTGCATTGCAGTCTCGCGAGATGATGACGTGGCGGTCTCGGGAGACCGCTACGTCATCATCTCGTGAGATAGCAATGCATGGAGCGGTCACCGGAGCGTCGCGAGGAGCGGGAAAGGCCGATTCTGGATCCGAGGGGCTGACGGACGGTGAGTATATAACGATTTTTTATTATTTTTTATTATTTTTAACATTAGAGCCTTTTACTATTGATGCTGCATAGGCAGTATCAATAGTAAAAAGTTGGTCACACAGGGTTAATAGCAGTGTTAACGGAGTGCGTTACATCGCAGCATAACGAGGTCCGTTAACGCTGCCTTTAACCATGTGTGAGCGCTGACTGGAGAGGAGTACGGAGCGGGCACTGACTGCGGGGAGTAGGGAGCGGCCATTTTGCCGCCGGACTGTGCCCGTCGCTGATTGGTCGTGGCTGTTTTGCCGCGACCAATCAGTGACTTGGGATTTCCGTTACAGACAGAGGCCGTGACCAATGAATATCCGTGACAGAAAGACAGACAGACAGAAGGACAGACGGAAGTGACCCTTAGACAATTATATAGTAGATATAGGAGATGCCCAGGTTATACATATATAATTATATACAAGAGATATCCAGGTTATACTGGCTGTACATATATAATTATATACAGGATATACCCAGGTTATACCAGCTGTACATATATAATTATATACAGGAGATTCCCAGGTCATACGAGCTGTACATATATAATTATATACAGGATCTGCCCAGGTTATACCAGCTGTACATATATAATTATATACAGGAGATGCCCAGGTTATACCAGCTGTACAAATATAAAATTTTATACAGGAGATGCCCAGGTTATACCAGCTGTACATATATAATTATATACAGGAGACTCCCAGGTTATACCAGCTGTACATATATAATTATATACAGGAGATGCCCAGGTTATACCAGCTGTACATATATAATTATATACAGGAGACGCCCAGGTTATACCAGCTGTACATATATAATTATATACAGGAGATACCCAGGTTATACCAGCTGTACATATATAATTATATACAGGAGACGCCCAGGTTATACCAGCTGTACATATATAATAATATACAGGAGATGCCCAGGTTATACCAGCTGTACATATATAATTATATACAGGAGATACCCAGGTTATACCGGCTGTACATATATAATTATACACAGGAGATGCCCAGGTTATACCAGCTGTACATATATAATTATATACAGGAGATGCCCAGGTTATACCGGCTGTACATATATAATTATACACAGGAGATGCCCAGGTTATACCAGCTGTACATATATAATTATATACAGGAGATACCCAGGTTATACCGGCTGTACATATATAATTATACACAGGAGATGCCCAGGTTATACCAGCTGTACATATATAATTATATACAGGAGATGCCCAGGTTATACCGGCTGTACATATATAATTATACACAGGAGATGCCCAGGTTATACCGGCTGTACATATATAATTATATACAGGAGATGCCCAGGTTATACCAGCTGTACATATATAATTATATACAGGAGATGCCCAGGTTATACCAGCTGTACATATATAATTATATACAGGAGATGCCCAGGTTATACCGGCTGTACATATATAATTATATACCTAGGTTATACCGGCATGCTTCTATATCCAGGAAGCTGTTTTGTCTTTTTCTGGAAGAATGTTTTATGTAGAAAATGTTATATTTTTCTTTGGTAGAAGCTGACGTCCTGGTCAGGGTGTGATGACTTATGCATCACCATTCGGTGTATAATAATTGTATCATCATTCTTGAGACATTTGTGGAGACTTTTTCTGTTGATCTGAGTACAAGGAGAGGAAAGTCCTGATGAAACTCTGATTGCTCCTCAGGAGTTCTCCGCTCTAAGTCCGGGGCGTGAAGACTTTGTTCCACGCTTCTCAGCGTCTCTAATCGGAGCATTTCTTTCCCTCCTGTCCTGGAGTAACGACACTTGTAGGATCGGGATGAGATGCGGTGGACGTGCCCTGCGCTCCAGCTGCTCCTGTGGTTTTTGTCTGATAGGGGTCATCAAGCTGAGGTTTTGTCACAGTGTATCAGTGGTTGGGTCACAGTGGGATAAACGTCAGCTCTGGCCTGTCCTTACCTTCAGGGATATATTGTAACAGTGTTTGCAACAATGTGAACAGGGCTGGAGCAGAACATTCTTTACGTCCCTTTATATAAGCTACAATGATTTTTTTTTTTTGCAGCAAGCAGAGGTCTTGAGAACATGGTTTCTGCTCCGCTGTATGTTTCACCCTGGATGCCACCAGTTAGGACATGAGGATCCATCTATCCAGCCAGCCTGTACTCGGGCCCAGGGCCGCTGTCACCCCTCACGGTACATTGTGGATAGTCATTATAGAAGGAAACGTTCTGCACGCTTCTAATATACCTTGATTTTGATTTCTCTCCATTTCACAAGCTCTTTGCTTCCAGTAAGCGAATAGTAACATTCCCTCTTATACCTAGAGATGAAAATCCCTTTTCATTCCTAATGTTTCTGAGTGTTTGTTACAGTTGTATCCCATCTACACAATCCTCTATGGGATAATCAGCCTTGGCTTCAGATTGATACAATATATTGGGGCATGAAAAATGTATCAAACTATCAGGACAGGAGAGAATGAATAGATTGTTCCATCATTAAAGATCATCACTGATCCAAGTAGTGACAACTCGCTGGTCGGTTGGGGTCTGACTGATCTGAATAGAACCTGTAGTCCAGGATCGGGGGTGTGGGGCAGTCCCATATCGCCTGTACACAAGGGCGACGCTGGTTTTAGGAGGAGGCAGCCATGTTTCACTACAAGGGTAAGGGTATAACAGTAACGCCTGCCCTGATACATTGTAACAAACGCAGTGTGTCCCTGCAGGCTAATTATCTACAGCAGATTTTTTTCGGACCAAAAAACAGTGTTGGCAGGAAAAATGCTGCAAAAGATACGCACTTTTTTTTTACACAAGTTTTTACTTGAGTTTTTAGCCATTCATTTGATTGGATGAAAATGCAGCAAAAACACCGAAAGAACTGACAGATGTGAGAAAATGATTCGATGGTTCCAATCTGCAAGGAAAAACGAAGCAGCGAATTGTCACCTCTGGTCCTGTTAGTGCAGTGTTTTTTACCCTTGATGATCAGAGCGCAGTTTGTGAGCAATCCCTAATAATGTGTCTACTGACGGCGAGTTGTGGGTCCTCCTCATTGCGGTGCGATATATCCGGACCTCCGGTCACATTCAGCCATGAAATGTCTTTATCTCATTGCACTTTCACCGCTGACAGAGAGCCGTGGAGTTTTACGTGTCACAGGTGAAGCTGATCAGACACAAATCCCCCCAGAACTGTAAAACTTTAATTAAACTTTCATGCAGGATATCAGTTCTTGCTGAACTCCTAGTGTCACCGGCGGCGCCTCCACCTGTGGGAGGAGAGGGCGGTAAATAAAGTGCCTTCATTTGTAATTTAATGGCTGAGCGAAGCCATCATCATAACATTATTAAATCCCACCGTACCGTTCCTGCAGGGGAAGCCGAAATATGAAAGCTGCACTTAATACCAAAGTCAATCTTACACCGGGGCCGTCCTCAGACTCGACCTACGCTCTGCTTCCATGGGCTATAGTGAAAGATGCTTTAAAGGGATTGTCTCATTTCTGATGTCCCCCTTCAGAAATCGCTGCGGATCAAATCGCAGACTGCCCGGTTAGGCAGGGACTGGAGAGGGTTTACTTTAAAGGGTTCCCATAAAGCAAGAACTCCTTATAGATAGGTAAGAGATAACTTGCTGATTCCTGGAGAATGACCGATGGGACCACCGGTGATCCTGAAATCGGGGTTCTGAATGTAGCTGGTTGCTCGATCTCTGCTCCATTCATTGTCTACGGGACTGCCGGAGGAAGCAGAGACGCCTGTACTTGGCTTTCTCCAGAAGTCCCATAGACAATAAATAGTGCGGAGGCCGAGCGTGTGCATCTCCGCTGCATTACAGACACGGATAAGAGACCCAGACTTGGGGTCCCAAAGACCAGATGCAGGGGGCACCAGCGATCGGCAGGTTATCATCTGTCCTGTCAATAGTGGATAACTTCTTTGGATTTTTGGGGGGAATAACCCAAACAGGCCACTTACTGCGCTGCTTGCTGTCATTTTGATAACATCACTAGAGGCCTAGTAAACTAGCTGCCATGTATCCTCCATACTCCTGAGCTGTGTATAACCCCACCCCACCATTGATTGGCAGCTTTCTGCCTATGCACAGTGTACACACGATGCTGACAATCAGTGTGTGTGTGGGGGGTGGGTAATACAGAGCTTAACATTCAGAGAGCTGATACATCTGCAGGAGAGAAAACAAGGATTTTATCAAAACTGCAGCAGGCAGCCCAGTAAGTGACACATCTCTGTAATCAGGGTCTCTGCCCCTACGACATGCTGCTCTCAGATGGGAGATTCCTTTTTAAGTCACCCTTCTTGTCCCAACATCATGCTAATCCCCATTACCCATCTAGGGGGCAGTAAATATTTCTAAGTAGCTGCAGTCTGAGGCCTCCAAGGCATCTATTCACATTGTGGGTTACGGGTGTGATTTATTTGATAGATTCAGGACTCATTATTTGAAAAAAAGAAAAATGGCCTAGCGTTACATGTAGTGTAGGAATGTGCTTGTCTGTCCGCACAGTGCTGGCAGCAGAACTATGAATGCAGCTCCAGCTTTAAGGAAGGATTAGTACAATTTGATACAATGTATCTATGCAGGTTGTGTCCAGGTTCATTTATAAGCTCAGTAAAGTGGAATTTGCAACAATCTGCAACGGTACAATGTGACTTGTGTGTTATCGTCATTGTGCGACAGTGGTGGGAAATGACTGGCTAGGTTATATGGCCCCCACACAGAAAATGAAAGAAACTCCCCAGAACTGTGCGCTTCTTCCAGTGACTAATCCAGCTCTGCTACATCTGCGTGTGTATTTGGAAAGAAAAACTCTGTAAACTTTTGAAGACTATTTCTCGGCATCTCCCATTTTTGTGGAATGGGTCTGAATTTCGATCTTCTTTCTTAAAGCTCTCTTCAGCAGGCGTCTTATAGTGGGGGTGCGGTTGGAGATGCAATAGCCTCCAAATATGTTGCGACTTTGCCTTTAAGCATTAAGAAGTGAAATACATTCCACCTTCATGGCGGTTGGGAGTCTCCGAGGTGAGATTGTAAGTTTTCCCGGTATTTTTACCTCCTCTTGTCTTTCTTTATTGGCACTGAGCAATGAATCCCTCGCCGGCGCGGTAACTGCTTACAATGGCAATATTGCCGCCTTAAACACAGCGCTATTAAAGGCATATTAAATTATGGAGCGGCGGCTGGAATGGCGCAGAAGGTGTTACTCTGTGGCTAATTTTCCGTTTATTGCACTTCTCCGAGATGCTGCTGGCTGGGGCCGGAGATAGAATGTTGCCTCTGTCGATGTAACGAGATTCTGCTCCTTAATGGTTCCATAATGTTGTTTGCTGGCTAGAATTTGAGCTGTGAGAGATGACACCGGGCTCGGGGCGGCCAGGGAGCGAACATTTCAGCATTACAGCCCCCTGATCAGTATCTTCCATGAGAACGCGGAGCAGGGCTGGCACAGACGACATATGCTGTATCGATTCATATCCCCCAATGGCAATTACAGGTCACATTGCACGATTCAAGGGAAAAAAATCATCAAAGAATCCTTTCTGGGCATTGAGTGATCTGGCGGGATATTAGCTGGGGATTCAGATCACTTTTTTTCTGTTTTGGTAATGGAAGTACAGTACGGTGTGCAATGGATAGGATGACGGCACTCGCAGTGTATAGTGCAGCACCCATCCGCCCCGATAATGCCACATCTGATGCTCCCTGAGCTGGAGGAACATGGCGCCACTACGGCCCTCTGGCATAGTTTGGCACCCTCCTTTTTTCGGCTGTAGGATGCAGCACAGGAGACTGCACATTTGCTACATAAGGGTTGCACACAAAAAGTCGTACCCTATGCCGAATACGGTTTTGCCTCTAAGCCAGAGCCTTTCGTAGACATTGTGTGGAATACCTGTGGCAGAAGTCACGAACGCTGCGTGCACGGAGCCGGACAGCCACACTGTCCACTTTAATGGGATTGTCTCTCAACAGGATAAATAGCTAAAACTGCAACGTGCATAAAAAACAACTATTCAATCCTGCGTTCGTAAGAACAAAGAGATTTTGAATTTCTATAGTTGGTTCACTGCTTAGTTTACCGACCACTTCTGCAGTCTATCAGAGGTGGTAGGTCTCCTAGGGTAAAAATACAGTGGCTATGGAAAGTATTCAGACCCCTTTAAATTGTTCACTCTTTGTTTCATTGCCGCCATTTGGTAAATTCAGAAAAGTTTTTTTCCCTCATTAATGTACACTCTGCACCCCATCTTGACGGAAAAAAACAGAAATGTAGAAATGTTTGCATATGTAATAAAAAAGAAAAACTGAAATATCCCATGGTCATAAGTCTTCACACCCTTTGCTCAGTATTCAGTAGAAGCCCCTTTTGATAGTACAGCCATGAGTCTTCTTGGGAATGATGCCACAAGTTTTTCCCCCCTGGATTTGGGGATCCTCGGCCATTCTTCCTTGCAGATCCTCTCCAGTTCCATCAGGTTGGATGGTGAACGTTGGTGGACGCCATTTTCAGGTCTCTCCAGAGATGCTCCATTGGGTTTAGGTCAGGACTCTGGCTGGACCGGTCAAGAATGGTCACAGAGTTGTTCTGAAGCCGCTCCTTTGTTATTTTAGCTGTGTGCTTAGGGTCATTGTCTTGTTGGAAGGTGAACCTTCGGCCAAGTCTGAGGTCCAGAGCGCTCTGGAAGAGGTTTTCATCCAGGATCTCTCCGTACTTTGCCGCATTCATGTTTCCTTCAATGACAACCAGTCGTCCTGTCCCTGCA
This sequence comes from Ranitomeya variabilis, assembly GCF_051348905.1. NCBI lineage: Eukaryota > Metazoa > Chordata > Amphibia > Anura > Dendrobatidae > Ranitomeya > Ranitomeya variabilis. The sequence continues at coordinate 14,113,182 of NC_135234.1, read as the reverse complement.
GCTGACAAACATCCCTATAGCATGATGTTGCCACCACCATGCTTCACTGTTGGGATTGTATTGGGCAGGTGATGAGCAGTGTCTGGTTTTCTCCACACATACCGCTTAGAATTATCACCAAAAAGGTATCTTTGTCTCAACAGACCAGAGAATCTTATTTCTCATAGTCTTGGGGTTCTTCTTCACCTCTCACCAAGGCTCTTCTCCCACAATTGCTCAGTTTGGCTGGACGGCCAGGTCTAGGAAGACTTCTGGTGGTCCCAAACTTCTTCCATGTAAGGATTATATAGACCACTGTGCTCTTAGGAACCACCTTGAGTGCTGCAGAAATTCTGGTGTAACCATGGCCAGATCTGTGCCTTGGCACAATTCTGTCTCTGAGCTCCTTGGCTGGTTCCTTTGACCTCATGATTCTCATTTGGTCTGACAAGGTCTGTGAGCTCTTATATAGACAGGTGTGCGCCTTTACAAATCAAGTCCTATCAGTGTAATTACACACAGCCGGACTCCAATGAAGGAGTAGAACCATCTCAAGGAGGATCACAAGGAAATGAACTGCATGGGACTTACATATGAGTGTCTGCGCAAAGGGGCTGAAGACTTATGGCCATGTGTTATTTCAGCTTTTCTTTTTTTTAATAAATATACAAAAATTTCTACATTTCTGTTTCAGTCAAGATGGGGTGTAATGAGGAAAAATGAACTTTTTTTGAATTTACTAAATGGCTGCAATTAAACAAAGAGTGAGAAAAGGGGTGTGAATACTTTCCGTCCCCACTGTACTAACAATGGTACCTGGACACCAGATTCTCGCCCATGGTGATCTTCTGTACATGGACCATTGACTCTTGCAATGTGGAGGACATAAAAGATCATTGCCATCCAAATGCGGAACGTCATTAATACGGGGTAGCACTTAAAGGGGAGTGACATCATGTAATGTTCAAAAAGGTTCTTCATTTTACTGGAGATTCACAACACGTCCCACCAGGGAGTTATCGGCCCTGAATTGGCCCCTTCATCAGATGTGACCACATCGCCATTGTTTGCAATCATTGAGGTGTCTGTAAAACAAGAGACCACACTGTAGATAAACTTAGGGCCGCCCCAGCGATCCAGGGGCCCCGTGTCCACCGGAGGGGCTGTAATTACACCTAGTGACACCTCTGTAATTCTGTGCATGGAATGAGTCGTGGTTCGGCCTCTTCATTTTCGGATGATTCGGTCAATGCACCAAGGTTTATTGTAAAATACCAAAACTGCTCGTGTATTTTGGGCGGATAATATTTAGCAATCAGCGTTTAAGCGTTTCCCAGCCAAACCCCGCTGCTTGTTTGTTTGCTGTTCCAGGACACTTGAGGGGAGCACTGTGTCTCCTCTCCGCCGAGTGTATGAATGCCACGTCTTCTCCTGAACTCACCAGAGACATCGTGCTGAAAGCTGACAGACGCTCTACAGAGGGAAGCGCAGGAGCAGCGTGACAGTCTGTGCTGGAAAGTGCGTCACGTGCGCAGGAACCCGAGGATCTGTTACATTAATGACAGTCACTTCACACAATACACCTGTTCTCTAGCATTTACTTGGCAAGAGCTTTTTTAGGAATGTGCGCCTCACATATTACAAGGTTGTGATCTCAAAAGAAATCATTCCTGACAATTTCCTGCCGCAAGTGATACTAACAACCAACTGCTCCTCCTAATACTGCTCCTATACACAAGAATATAACTGCTATAATACTGCCCCTATATACAGGAATATAACTACTATAATACTGCCCCTATATACAAGAATATAACTACTATAATACTGCCCCTATGTACAAGAATATAACTACTATAATACTGCCCCTATGTACAAGAATATAACTACTATAATACTGCTCCTATGTACAAGAATATAACTACTATAATACTGCTCCTATACACAAGAATATAACTGCTATATTACTGCCCCTATGTACAAGAATATAACTACTATAATACTGCCCCTATGTACAAGAATATAACTACTATAACACTGCCCCTATGTACAAGAATATAACTACTATAATAATGCTCTTATGTGCAAGAATATAACTACTATAATACTGCTCCTATGTACAAGAATATAACTACTATAATACTGCTCCTATGTACAAGAATATAACTACTATAATACTGCCCCTATGTACAAGAATATAACTACTATAATACTGCCCCTATGTACAAGAATATAACTACTATAATACTGCCCCTATGTACAAGAATATAACTACTATAATACTGCTCCTATGTACAAGAATATAACTACTATAATACTGCCCCTATGTACAAGAATATAACTACTATAATACTGCTCCTATGTACAAGAATATAACTACTATAATACTGCCCCTATGTACAAGAATATAACTACTATAATACTGCTCCTATGTACAAGAATATAACTACTATAATACTGCCCCTATGTACAAGAATATAACTACTATAATACTGCTCCTATATACAAATATATAACTACTATAATACAGCTCCTATATACAAGAATATAACTACTATAATACTGCCCCTATGTACAAGAATATAACTACTATAATACTGCTCCTATGTACAAGAATATAACTACTATAATACTGCTCCTATGTACAAGAATATAACTACTATAATACTGCTCCTATGTACAAGAATATAACTACTACAATGCTGCCCCCTATGTACAAGAATATAACTACTATAATACTGCTCCTATGTACAAGAATATAACTACTATAATACTGCTCCTATGTACAAGAATATAACTACTATAATACTGCTCCTATGTACAAGAATATAACTACTATAATACTGCCCCTATGTACAAGAATATAACTACTATAATACTGCCCCATGTACAAGAATATAACTACTATAATACTGCTCCTATGTACAAGAATATAACTACTATAATACTGCCCCTATGTACAAGAATATAACTACTATAATACTGCCCCTATGTACAAGAATATAACTACTATAATACTGCTCCTATATACAAATATATAACTACTATAATACAGCTCCTATATACAAGAATATAACTACTATAATACTGCCCCTATGTACAAGAATATAACTACTATAATACTGCTCCTATGTACAAGAATATATCTACTATAATACTGCTCCTATGTACAAGAATATAACTACTATAATACTGCTCCTATGTACAAGAATATAACTACTATAATACTGCCCCATGTACAAGAATATAACTACTATAATACTGCCCCTATGTACAAGAATATAACTACTATAATACTGCTCCTATGTACAGGAATATAACTACTATAATACTGCCCCTATGTACAAGAATATAACTACTATAATACTGCCCCTATGTACAAGAATATAACTACTATAATACTGCTCCTATATACAAATATATAACTACTATAATACAGCTCCTATATACAAGAATATAACTACTATAATACTGCCCCTATGTACAAGAATATAACTACTATAATACTGCTCCTATGTACAAGAATATAACTACTATAATACTGCTCCTATGTACAAGAATATAACTACTATAATACTGCTCCTATGAACAAGAATATAACTACTACAATGCTGCCCCCTATGTACAAGAATATAACTACTATAATACTGCTCCTATGTACAAGAATATAACTACTATAATACTGCCCCTATGTACAAGAATATAACTACTATAATACTGCTCCTATGTACAAGAATATAACTACTATAATACTGCTCCTATGTACAGGAATATAACTACTATAATACTGCCCCATGTACAAGAATATAACTACTATAATACTGCCCCTATGTACAAGAATATAACTACTATAATACTGCTCCTATATACAAATATATAACTACTATAATACAGCTCCTATGTACAAGAATATAACTACTATAATGCTGCCCCTATGTATAAGAATATAACTACTATAATACTGCTCCTATATACAAATATATAACTACTATAATACAGCTCCTATGTACAAGAATATAACTACTATAATGCTGCCCCTATGTATAAGAATATATCTGCTATAATCCCGTCCGTCGTGCACATTGATGTGAATGAAGTTGGAGGGGCTGTTATACACACTCACAGCTCTACCTTCCCCCTATTCCACTTATCACCTGCAAAATACTGTATGTAGATTGATATTCAGGACAAAACTAAAATATTATCTAGGCTTTTTTTTTCTTTGTTTCTTTTTTCTATCTCTTTTTTTTTGTAGTCTTTCTTTGCGTCCTTTTGTATCTTCTTCTCCTCCGCCTCCCACCTCTTTCATTATAAAATATATTCCACAAAGAGCTTTTTTTTTTTCTTTTTTTTGTCACCAAAAAAGTCACGCTTGACTGATAGTGCATTGCTTTGCATGGTGAAACATTATGAAAGTTTAATTTTTAATTAAATCTGAAATACCAATTATAACGGAGAGATATTTTAACCTGTTTCTTTTCAGACTGCCTGGAGTTACATTTGGATAGTGGAATCACAGCACCTTAACAAAACAGAGAGATAAAGCGGCTCGGCAGTCTGGTAAGTACCCGCGACCTTACCTTTGTTCCTCTCAACATCGTTATTAGTGTGCATGAAACAAAGAATTTAGTAATTGGACGTAGGTGAAGGAAAAATGACCTTGTGTTGTTACATGAGCAAACAGAAATTCCTGCAATTTTTCTAAACTATTTGACTCTGTTGAGAGAGACGCATCTTTTGTTTTGCTATTTGTGTCGGTTTTTTTATTATTTTTTTTTACATTGGGTGTATGCGCCATACATTCTCTGTGCTGTATTGTCTCCATTATGCTGAGAGTTCTTTAAGGGAACAGATTCTGCCTTAAAGGGATCCTGTCGTCAAGTTTTCTGATTGTTATGACATGGAAGAACTTTCCAACAACCCCTTTCTTTTAGTCCCGGCTCCCCCTAATAATTTGTAAAAAACCACTTTGACGTTGTCCTTTGCTAATGCTGCTCCTCCGCTGTCATTCACACAGCCTTCGAAATCTCGCGCATGCGCAGGAAGAAACTCTGTCCATGCCGTCAAATAGCGCACAGCACTTACACCGCTTTTACAGTCTACAGACTTCAGAGTTTTTGTTGATGGTGTCGGGGATGTCATCCACTTTAGTCGGAGGCGGCATTAACAGGCAGAGGTGGGCTCAGAGTAGGGTGCGGAGATACCCTTTGGCCCTCTTTGCCTGTTATTACCCCCTCTCCACCTCTAATTGATGAGGATGTCCCCTTTATGTCATCCACAAAGTCTATGAAATCTTGGAAACTCAGTGAAAGAGTAATCATGGCAGTTTTGCCCTGGGCATGCATGAGGCTGAATTGGTAGCTTCTCTTAGACGCAGAGGGGCGGCGTTGGAACGCACAATTGGGCCAAGCGTGGACCGGGGATGCCCATAGGTTCAAATTATTCAGTGGTCACGATCTACAAGTTATGGACTGCTGCTGCGCAGGGGTTGTCGAAAAGTTATTACAAGGCGTAAAAGCAAGATGGAGGTGGTTTTATAAGGAAAATTTGATGACAGTTTCCCTTTGAGCTGCCCATACACTTCAGGTAACTGTTGGCCACATAGTCTCCATACACATGCCCTCCTGACTTCATGGAAGAAGAGTATTTGCCTTGTTGATATTCAGTGTTCTCAAACCTTCTTATGTCTCGCTGAAGCATTCGCATTAGATGGCAGGTGGGGCAGACTTACATCTAACATGTCTGGACACCTGTAGGTTTACCATGCCCTGAGCCGTACTTTGTCATGAAGCCCCCTTTTGTTGCCGGTCATGTGAACACATCCTTAGACTTTACAATAGCTTTCCGTATCTCTTGGCATAAAGCGTGGCATCAGGGTCAGTAGATCCTATTTCATTAATGATCTGTTAATCCAGGTGTCCACCCTGAGAGCTGCCTTAATACATGACTGTGACTACACACAGCCAATCCCTAAAGACTAAAATCAGACTTCAGAAACTTTTTGACAGAAGAGGGGTCTCCTGGTGGTCTTCACCTTTAGCCTCATTTCCTGGCATATTTTGGCATGTGTTATGGTGTGATATGTTATGTGGGTATCATTTTGTGTATATTTATATTTTACTGATTTTCATAGTCTTCTCTTGTTGCCCTGTATCATTCCGTGTGTTCCCCATATTGTCTAGAGTCTCAATTACCTTCCAAAAGGCTGATAATTGGATTAGCTCACTGACTGTCTGCAGCCTGACTGTATCTATGCCTCTTGATCACCCCCTGTAGTGCCTTAATCCCAGAGGCACCTTTGTCAGGTCTGGGAGGCCTGAAAACCACCCCAACCTGTCTGACTACCCGTGGACATAATGAGGGGGCTGGGCAGGACAGGAGCTTGGAAGCCAGTTCCTGTGTGATGAGGATAGTGTGAACCCAGCACGTCAGAGAGAAAGGGAAACGTATGGACCATTTTATCCTCTGTCTGCTGGAGTATTGAACTCTCATCTCCTTGGACATTTTATCCTGGTACTGAACTGCATTCGTGTTCTGGACTATTGTATCCTCAGTGTGGTGGATTGTTTATGGACCTTTTAGTTTTGCCTATAATAAAGGTCTTGGGATTGTTCACACTTCACTTGCTCTGTTCATTGTGTAGTATCGGAGAAGGATGCATTCTTTTTATGTTTTGGCATTACCCTCTTATTCAGCATTGAATCTTGATGGCATCTAGATCACCTTGGACATTGGTCCAAAACTTGGAGAATCCTGCCTAGGCTGGATCGATGAAATTAAAAGAAGCCAAAATCGCATTCCCTGCTCCACCTTTGCCCATCACGGTCATTAAAATATAAACATCAATTTCAGATGAAGGGATATTGACTGAGTGAAAGGGATCATTCAGTAGAACATCTGGATGGCCTCAAATCCTCACCCCATTGGCTTTGTGGACCTATGAACACAAACATGAAGTCCGTAGGGTCATGGCATCATATTTCAGAAGGGATCGGCAATTGTTGGCTTGCATTGGAAAGAAGGATGAATTTTGGGTTCTGTAACGGACCCCCGTGTCCTTACTGGTGCTTCAGGTCCCAGTCTTGCAGACCACCCTACAGTACCCCTGTCCTCCTTGACTTAATGTTGGAGCACTAAATTTTGCCATATTTTCAAAAACTAGCTCTCCATTCTTTTAGAGCTATTTTGGCTTTCAGGTAGGTCGGACCTTTCTCTTTCTTCCTTTCACACCTCTGAACTTTAGCAGAAGGTATGGAGGTGGGGAGGACTCGCTGCGGACCCCACAACGGCACGAGGCACTTTGGCTACCAAACCTCCATTACGCCTCCGCATTAATTAAAAAAGCGCTCGGTAGCGGTGAATGATTGCAGCCATCACCCTTTGTCTCCCTCTCCAAGGATAAAGTGGGACAATAGCGCTGTGTACGGTATCGCTGTATTGGCGCACAATGGAGTGAGTCACTGGCATCCCAAAACTGCTGTGTGGATCCGCGGCGACTGCGCGCGCTCCTCCCGTCTCTGCATTTTATTGTTTGGTGGTCAGCTAATATTTGGTAGTACAGTGTTAAAATTCTGCAGGTTCCCATTCTGATGCCATTGAGTTTTCGGAGGGGGCTGGGGAAGGATTCGTCCCCATTGGAAGCTTGGCCTTCACAGCTTTCAGAATGCACTTACTATTGTGGTGAATGAAGCCGCACAATGCACTTATGGTGGTTATGTGCGTATGTCAGATCTCAAAATCCTTCACTTCCCGACACATGCCTTTCAGCGGTAGGTCGGCGCTCTGCCTCTGTATCCGTTCTGAACTTACAGAGTCGTTTTTAGGTGTTTGTCACTGTTTTTAGAAGATCTCTGCTTTTCACTAACTTTGATCTCGTCTTTATGACTATTTGTCAAAGGGCTCTTTATAGGGATTGTCCAGGCTCAGGACAAAAGTCTACAGTCCCTGTGTGTGATTCCGGTCTGCCACGGTCGTGACTGTGTAAGGTGCACACGCTGTCACGATTCCCCAGTAATCCCGATGCAAACGCGCCGTCACGTGACCGTATATTCACGATTTGCACACTTGTGGTCACATGTCGACACGATGCTTTCATGTTTTCATTCACAATGCAGCAGTTAAACACGGCGACTGTAGCCCCCTCAATGCATTTTACTGCATCCACACTGTGTGCAGTCTCTGTCTATTCCTCCCCTGCAGTCTGTCTATTCCTCCCGTGCAGTCTGTCTATTCCTCCCGTGCAGTATCTGTCTATTCCTCCCGTGCAGTCTGTCTATTCCTCCCATGCAGTCTCTGTCTATTCCTCCCATGCAGTCTCTGTCTATTCCTCCAGTACAGTCTCTGTCTATTCCTCCCCTGCGGTCTCTGTCTATTCCTCTAGTACAGTCTCTGTCTATTCCTCCAGTACAGTCTCTGTCTATTCCTCCCCTGCGGTCTCTGTCTATTCCTCCTGTGCAGTCTGTCTATTCCTCCCATGCAGTCTCTTTCTATTCCTCCCCTGCAGTCTGTCTATTCCTCCCCTGCAGTCTGTCTATTCCTCCCGTGCAGTATCTGTCTATTCCTCCCGTGCAGTCTGTCTATTCCTCCCATGCAGTCTCTGTCTATTCCTCCCATGCAGTCTCTGTCTATTCCTCCAGTACAGTCTCTGTCTATTCCTCCCCTGCGGTCTCTGTCTATTCCTCTAGTACAGTCTCTGTCTATTCCTCCAGTACAGTCTCTGTCTATTCCTCCCCTGCGGTCTATGTCTATTCCTCCTGTGCAGTCTGTCTATTCCTCCCATGCAGTCTCTTTCTATTCCTCCCCTGCAGTCTTTCTATTTCTCCCCTGCAGTCTCTGTCTATTCCTCCCGTGCAGTCTCTGTCTATTCCTCCCCTGCGGTCTCTGTCTATTCCTCTAGTACAGTCTCTGTCTATTCCTCCAGTACAGTCTCTGTCTATTCCTCCCCTGCGGTCTATGTCTATTCCTCCTGTGCAGTCTGTCTATTCCTCCCATGCAGTCTCTTTCTATTCCTCCCCTGCAGTCTTTCTATTTCTCCCCTGCAGTCTCTGTCTATTCCTCCCGTGCAGTCTCTGTCTATTCCTCCTGTGCAGTCTGTCTATTCCTCCCATACAGTCTCTGTCTATTCCTCCCGTGTAGTCTCTATCTATTCCTCCTGTGCAATCTCTATCTATTCCTCCCGTGCAGTCTCTGTCTATTCCTCCCGTGCAGTCTGTCTATTCCTCCCGTGTAGTCTGTCTATTCCTCCCGTGCAGTCTCTATTTATTCCTCCCGTGCAGTCTCTGTCTATTCCTCCCCTGCGGTCTCTGTCTATTCCTCCCGTACAGTCTCTGTCTATTCCTCCAGTACAGTCTCTGTCTATTCCTCCCCTGCAGTCTCTGTCTATTCCTCCAGTACAGTCTCTGTCTATTCCTCCCCTGCGGTCTCTGTCTATTCCTCCTGTGCAGTCTCTGTCTATTCCTCCAGTACAGTCTCTGTCTATTCCTCCCCTGCGGTCTCTGTCTATTCCTCCTGTGCAGTCTCTGTCTATTCCTCCTGTGCAGTCTCTGTCTATTCCTCCCGTGCAGTCTCTGTCTATTCCTCCTGTGCAGTCTCTGTCTATTCCTCCCGTGCAGTCTCTGTCTATTCCTCCCATGCAGTCTCTGTCTATTCCTCCCGTGCAGTCTCTGTCTATTCCTCCTGTGCAGTCTCTGTCTATTCCTCCCCTGCGGTCTCTGTCTATTCCTCCCATGCAGTCTCTGTCTATTCCTCCTGTGCAGTCTCTGTCTATTCCTCCCATGCAGTCTCTGTCTATTCCTCCCATGCAGTCTCTGTCTATTCCTCCCGTGCAGTCTCTGTCTATTCCTCCTGTGCAGTCTCTGTCTATTCCTCCCCTGCGGTCTCTGTCTATTCCTCCCATGCAGTCTCTGTCTATTCCTCCCATGCAGTCTCTGTCTATTCCTCCTGTGCAGTCTCTATCTATTCCTCCCGTGCAGTCTCTGTCTATTCCTCCTGTGCAGTCTCTGTCTATTCCTCCCCTGCGGTCTCTGTCTATTCCTCCCGTGCAGTCTCTGTCTATTCCTCCCATGTAGTCTCTGTCTATTCCTCCTGTGCAGTCTCTATCTATTCCTCCCCTGCGGTCTCTGTCTATTCCTCCAGTACAGTCTCTGTCTATTCCTCCAGTACAGTCTCTGTCTATTCCTCCCCTGCAGTCTCTGTCTATTCCTCCAGTACAGTCTCTGTCTATTCCTCCCCTGCGGTCTCTGTCTATTCCTCCTGTGCAGTCTCTGTCTATTCCTCCAGTACAGTCTCTGTCTATTCCTCCTGTGCAGTCTCTGTCTATGCCTCCTGTACAGTCTCTGTCTATTCCTCCCGTACAGTCCCTGTCTATTCCTCCCCTGCGGTCTCTGTCTATTCCTCCCATGCAGTCTCTGTCTATTCCTCCCATGCAGTCTGTCTATTCCTCCCGTGCAGTCTCTGTCTATTCCTCCCCTGCGGTCTCTGTCTATTCCTCCCGTACAGTCTCTGTCTATTCCTCCTGTACAGTCCCTGTCTATTCCTCCCATGCAGTCTGTCTATTCCTCCCGTGCAGTCTCTGTCTATTCCTCCCCTGCGGTCTCTGTCTATTCCTCCCGTACAGTCTCTGTCTATTCCTCCCATGCAGTCTCTGTCTATTCCTCCCCTGCAGTCTCTTTCTATTCCTCCCCTGCAGTCTCTTTCTATTCCTCCCCTGCAGTCTCTTTCTATTTCTCCCCTGCAGTCTCTGTCTATTCCTCCCGTGCAGTCTCTGTCTATTCCTCCTGTACAGTCTCTGTCTATTCCTCCCGTACAGTCCCTGTCTATTCCTCCCCTGCGGTCTCTGTCTATTCCTCCCATGCAGTCTCTGTCTATTCCTCCCATGCAGTCTGTCTATTCCTCCCGTGCAGTCTCTGTCTATTCCTCCCCTGCGGTCTCTGTCTATTCCTCCCGTGCAGTCTCTGTCTATTCCTCCCATGCAGTCTCTGTCTATTCCTCCCCTGCAGTCTCTTTCTATTCCTCCCCTGCAGTCTCTTTCTATTTCTCCCCTGCAGTCTCTGTCTATTCCTCCCGTGCAGTCTCTGTCTATTCCTCCTGTGCAGTCTGTCTATTCCTCCCGTGCAGTCTCTGTCTATTCCTCCCGTGCAGTCTCTGTCTATTCCTCCCGTGCAGTCTGTCTATTCCTCCCGTGCAGTCTCTGTCTATTCCTCCCCTGCGGTCTCTGTCTATTCCTCCTGTGCAGTCTCTATCTATTCCTCCCGTGCAGTCTCTGTCTATTCCTCCCGTGCAGTCTGTCTATTCCTCCCGTGCAGTCTCTGTCTATTCCTCCCGTGCAGTCTGTCTATTCCTCCTGTGCAGTCTCTGTCTATTCCTCCCGTGCAGTCTCTGTCTATTTCTCCCGTGCAGTCTCTGTCTATTCCTCCCGTGCAGTCTCTGTCTATTCCTCCCGTGCAGTCTCTGTCTATTTCTCCCGTGCAGTCTCTGTCTATTCCTCCCGTGCAGTCTCTGTCTATTCCCCCCTGCAGTCTCTGTCTATTCCTCCCGTGCAGTCTCTGTCTATTCCCCCCTGCAGTCTCTGTCTATTCCTCCCGTGCAGTCTCTGTCTATTCCTCCTGTGCAGTCTCTGTCTATTCCTCCCGTGCAGTCTCTGTCTATTTCTCCCGTGCAGTCTCTGTCTATTCCTCCCGTGCAGTCTCTGTCTATTCCTCCCCTGCAGTCTCTGTCTATTCCTCCAGTACAGTCTCTGTCTATTCCTCCCCTGCGGTCTCTGTCTATTCCTCCTGTGCAGTCTCTGTCTATTCCTCCAGTACAGTCTCTGTCTATTCCTCCCCTGCGGTCTCTGTCTATTCCTCCTGTGCAGTCTCTGTCTATTCCTCCCGTGCAGTCTCTGTCTATTCCTCCCGTGCAGTCTCTATCTATTCCTCCCGTGCAGTCACTGTCTATTCCTCCCCTGCAGTCTCTGTCTATTCCTCCCGTGCAGTCTCTGTCTATTCCTCCCGTGCAGTCTCTGTCTATTCCTCCCGTGCAGTCTCTGTCTATTCCTCCCCTGCAGTCTCTGTCTATTCCTCCCCTGCAGTCTCTGTCTATTCCTCCCGTGCAGTCTCTGTCTATTCCTCCCGTGCAGTCACTGTCTATTCCTCCCCTGCAGTCTCTGTCTATTCCTCCTGTGCAGTCTCTGTCTATTCCTCCCGTGCAGTCTCTGTCTATTCCTCCCGTGCAGTCTCTGTCTATTCCTCCCGTGCAGTCTCTGTCTATTCCTCCCGTGCAGTCACTGTCTATTCCTCCCCTGCAGTCTCTGTCTATTCCTCCTGTGCAGTCTCTGTCTATTCCTCCCGTGCAGTCTCTGTCTATTCCTCCCGTGCAGTCTCTGTCTATTCCTCCCGTGCAGTCTGTCTATTCCTCCCGTGCAGTCACTGTCTATTCCTCCCGTGCAGTCTCTGTCTATTCCTCCCCTGCAGTCTCTGTCTATTCCTCCCGTGCAGTCCCTGTCTATTCCTCCCGTGCAGTCACTGTCTATTCCTCCCCTGCAGTCTCTGTCTATTCCTCCCCTCCGGTCTCTGTCTATTCCTCCCGTGCAGTCTCTGTCTATTCCTCCCGTGCAGTCTCTGTCTATTTCTCCCGTGCAGTCTCTGTCTATTCCTCCCGTGCAGTCCCAGTCAGTGGGGGGTCTTAGACAATTCTTACCATTGAAAACCTCTGACTTGTCACTAAAATATATTTTCAAACGAGAAGCAGACATTAGAACACTTTCCATACTAGATGATATCACATTTGGTGGAGGATGCGGGTAAGTTACAACTTAATTTCGCTTTTTTTTTTTTTTTTTTACTATAATGGGAAAAGTTGTACAATAAAAATTAACAAGTCCACAGGTCAAACCATCACCTTCTAATCAATGTACGAAGCTTTGTCATCCAATCAGGGCGTCTGATCACGCAACCACTAAAACAATCCATATCTATGGAAGGAAAGTTCAGCTAATGGTCTTTTCACTTGTCAGAGCTCGTCTGAGTCCAGCGGCTCCTGGGGGCTTTAACTCATTTTAATTGAACTGCAGACAAGTGGATTAAAGATATACTTTTCTTTTTTCTCTTTTCTCCTCGGTTGTGTAAAAAGGAGGACATTCACCTTCCGCTCGTCACGTTATCATTAGCCGCCTTCTTTAAGGCTTCTCATAAATGATGTTTGTGTTTTTTCAAGATTTTGGTAAATGAGGATCTAATTATGCCGGCACTTTCATTTTTTCCTTACATCTTCCCCGAATGTCCGTCTCTAGGGCAGCAATATATTAAATTATTAGTTCCATCACTCAATGATCAAAAAAAGCAGAATTCACATATTCTGTACATTGTAACAACAAAGAAGTTCAACCCAAGGTGAAACCCAATGGGGGTCATGTATTAATTTGCTACAGAGGCGGATGAAAAGCAGACGAAACCGTCACGCGTATTTAGCCAGAGGTTCAGAGAGAGACGGAATTAGCGTATATATCACAGATTCACAAAACGTGACACATTCACAACCCCAAAACATACAGCACAATGCAACGCGGGGCATAATAACCTTCTGTAATCCTCATGGATCAAACCCAATTATTCACATCTGCAGTCATATCCGACAGAAAGGAAAGACCTCGCTTTCAAAGGTATATTTCCCCTTTGGAGCGATGGACCCCGCACCCCGGCTGGACTGGCGCCTGTCATGTTTGTAAGTGCAATGTAGAGAAGTTTGAGTCTCGCACCCTGCGAATCCTGAGTATCTGGGTTCATGATCCAATAGAGCCACCAGTAAGTCCAGAAAAACAAGAACGGAGACCACACTTCCACCTTAATGAATATGTCGATAGTACAATACTTCCAATATGTGATGTTTCGCCTGGAAAAAGGCTGAGATCTAAGCCAAGACGTCATACATTGGGCGCACATATTCATTAAGGTGGAAATGACGTCTTCTTTCCTCTTTTCTATCCTTCTTTGTAGGTCAATCGTTCCAGATTGTGTGGTCTACGGGCAATGCAATAGAAGATGTCTTAGTAGTACCCTGCCGGGACCTTCCACCTCAATGATTGATATCACCATACAAGTATTTTCTTCTGGTGCAAAAACAAGGAGAAAACAGAGTAAAAAAAAAATGCCAATAAAAAAATCACCAAAGTTTATTACTTCAATTAAATGAACAACAGTTCATATACATACAAAAATAATAATAATAAATAAGTAAATACAAAAATGTGATACATTGGTTTTAATAAAAAAAAAAAAAAGTGATTAAATCCATAGGTGTAATCAAAGGGCCGAAGAAAAGGTCAGGATTTGTAATAAAGTGCAAACAGAAGGAAAAAGGGATATATGATCCATTTCCAGAAGCTTTAATAAAAAAGAGGTATCACATGCTTGTATGTACCAGTATCCCACATTGACATCCAAATAACCAGGACTATATGCATTCAAGACAAAAGCGTCTAAACCCCTTTGTTGCACCCTGTACCTATCAAAAGTAATATTAATAACACTGGGAATAATTACCCATTATAGATGTCGGCCACGTACCCCAACGCGCGTTTCGAGATTGAATATCGCTTCCTCAGGGGGCGTTTACACCTATGGATTTAATCACTTTTTTTAATTAAAACCCATGTATCACATTTTTTTAATTTATTTATTATTATTTTTTTGTATGTATATGAATTGTTGTTCATTTAATTGAAGTAATAAACTTTAGTGATTTTTATTGGCATTTTTTGACTCCGCTTTCTCCTTGTTTTTTGCATTTACATGGGTGTATGCTGCTATATTACTGGAATTTATATGTAGATCTGTTTTCTTCTGGTGTTTGGATTTGATTCTTGCACTACTTGTGTGTCTCCGGGAACTAAGTAGAAAGAAGAAACGGTGATACAAGGAGGGATTATTATTACATCGGTGGTCAGTCCATGATCACAGCTGTCAGTGCAAGGTTCTCTTTAAGGTTTTAGGCCACGTTCACACAGTCAGTATCTAACATCAGTATTTGTAAGCCAAAAGCAGGAGTGGTAAATACTGAAGTGATGGCGTGTTTCTATCATACTTTCCCTCTGATTGTTCCATTTCGGAGTTTGTGAATGTGGCCTTAAAGTGACTGCCCTTTCAGCAACTCAGAAATGATACTTTGCGTAAGTCAGTATCAAACACGTGATGGTTACCTGCTTTATATTTTGCTGCTCGACCATTTTTTCAGGAAAGTTCCGTTACACTAGCGCTGAGATCTGTGACTCCGACGTAGTCTGAGACACACCCCCTGCCTCCTCATTGGTTCACACTCTGCTCTGCCTCCTCTGATTGGCTGCTGTGTCCAGCGCTATCTCGTCGGTTCTGAAGTCGGTGCGCGGGCAGCCGATTCCTATTACACTGAAGGCAGAATGATGATGAAATACAGATTACTAAACCACGAGTGAGATAAAGATGATTATCAGGTAATTGCTGCACAAATACCAAGGCAAATGAGGCTTAATAAAGAGGAGCCCGGAGGGTCACTTTAAACGTCTCATCCAAAAAGCAAAGAGAGAAAAAAATAAATCAATATGTTACGTGACTGCAGACACTCGTATTAGTCAATGATTTTGGAATCAACACTTGACTGAGGAATGAGGAGTCTCTCGCATCTTCACGAGAATACCGGGGAAAGAGGGGATGGCTACTGCCCAGCTTCAGCACCGGTCCGCGGGGCGATCGCCACCCCCCACATATTACAGACATTATGACTCCGCCACTAAAAGTCTCCAAAACTTTTTAAGAGAGCTCTCAAATGGATCACAAACATTTGCTCAATCCGCGTGTAGTTCCTTCCAAATATTTAAACTCCTCATAGAGGTAGAGCGTTCTCCATGACTAATGAAAGAACTTTGCACCGTCCGCAAACAGTCATTAGATGTGCGTTACGCAAAGCAAACACTGAGCCGTCCTCCAAGGAAGGAAGGCAGGAAGCCAGCGCCACTCCAGCCGTCCCCGAGCGGTGAGCCCCCCGCAGGCCCTGCAGACGTGGCAGAAAAGGAATGCAAAAATAATGCAAAAATGGCCAATGTTACCGTCAACGTGATAAAGCGCGGTGCCGCAGTCACGACGTAGGTCCCATTTTATCAATGTCTTTACTGCGGCCGATAATTCTGCTTCCCGACTTCCCAAAAGGTTGCAAATTTGGCTAATCTGAACAAACATTTATTTGGGGGATTTCTGGCTACCAAACAACCAGTACGGCTCATACCCCATATCTACACAATCCGGCTCATCTTAATAAAAATGCCAGTCTCCATGATTTCCCCCCAAAAAAGTTCTCAACACTTGACCTCTCTTGGCTTGTGGCAGACAGACCATGGACTGTGCAGCAGCCCCTGTTCATAAGTTGCGTTCTTTCTAAGACCTTTTTCTATTTTGTCTTTCTGGTTTTCCTGTAGGACTTTGTGCCAAATTCATCAAAATGTTGCTCTATGTTATTATTATTATTTATTTATTTTTTTAAGTTTTGGAGTAAAATGTCGCACAACCCTTTCATTAATCCTTAAAACATTGCACATTGGTCTTCAACTGCGCCAAAAAAAAGGATAGATTTTGTAGTCCACCAGGGTATTAAAAGACCATTGTGCAAAATATTTTTTTACGACATTTTAAAAAGATGCAAATGAAGAATTGATAATGAAAGCGGAAGCGGATCTAAAGCCATAATGAATTTGGCATAAAAATGAAAATTCCTAAAATGCAAACTTTGGCTTTAAAAAAAAAAGCGCAAAAAAATTGATGCATCGGGGCCGAAGTGTTGATCACAGATGAAGAGGTTGCACCTTGCAGCTATGGCTTCCAAGCCGCAGATTTAGCAGGCAGAGCACCTCCGATCATTAATGAGTCCTGCCGCTCTCTCTCCGGTCCCAGGATGGAGGTTCTCCCAGTTTTCAGCAGGACAAGGTGCAGAAACAACCGTCCCGGTGCCCTGGAGCCAAGAGCTTAGATGGTGGAATCTGCGGCTCCTCAATGGTCCCAGTGTGCACATCTGCTCCCTGGCAGAAGAGGTGACACTTGTACTTTTTTATGTACGGAAAGTTTTACCGGTTCAATATCAAGTTTAGATGGGAATAAATCTGAATAAAGCAGCATGAAAAAGCGTTCAGACCGTTCAGTAAATATTGAATGTGCCGGGTGTTTTTTTTTTTTTCATCTGTCATTTCTATCCCCCGTTCCTCTCATTACACTGACTGTTCTTGTTTCTCACAGATGGTCCCCCCGTACTAGTACCGCTCTTTTTTTTTCATGCTGTAATGTAACTGCCGGGGAACAAAATAAATGCCACAACCTTTTACAGTTCACTTACTATATAGGCTGCTCTGGAAAACATATTTTTCTTGCACAGCCAGCGGAATCTGCAAGTTGTTGTGAGTGTGTTCATATACAAGTGCAGCTGTAGGTCATAGGCTGTAAGTTGTAGGTTGTAGGCTGTAGGTTATAGATTGTAAGCTGTAGGTCATAGGCTGTAGGTCATAGGCTGTAGGTCGTAGGCTGTAGGTTGTAGGCTGTAGGTCGTAGGCTTTAAGTTGTAGGCTGTAGGTCGTAGGCTGTAAGTTGTAGGCTGTAGGTCGTAGGCTGTAGGTCATAGGCTGTAGGTCGTAGGCTGTAGGTTGTAGGCTGTAGGTCGTAGGCTGTAAGTTGTAGGCTGTAGGTCGTAGGCTGTAAGTTGTAGGCTGTAGGTCGTAGGCTGTAGGTTGTAGGTTGTAGGCTGTAGATTGTAGACTGTAAATTGTAGGCTGTAGGCTATAGGTTGTGGGCTGTAGGTTGTAGGCTGCAAGCTGTAGGTTATAGGTTCTAGGATGTAGGCTGTAGGTCGTAGGCTATAGGTTGTAAATTGTAGGCTATAGGTTGTAGGCTGCAGGTTGTAAGTTGAAGGTTGTAGGCTGTAGGTTCTAGGTTGTAGGATGTAGGTTTTAGGTGGTAGTCTGTAAGTTGTAGGCCCTAGGTCATAGGCTGTAGGTTGTAGGCAGCAGGTTGTAAGTTGAAGGTTGTAGACTGTAGGTTCGAGGTTTTATGCTGTACGTTGTAGGATGTAGGTTTTAGGTTGAAAGCTGTATGTTGTGGGTTGTAGTCTGTAAGTTGTAGTTTGTGGGCTGCAGGATGCAAGGTGTAGGCTGGTAGGTTCTAGGTTGTTGGCTGTACATTGTAGGTTGTTTTTATTTCAATGACATTTTATGCAAAAAAATGAATAAATAAGATTGATATTGGCTTGTTAAATATCTCACAACCATAAAACTCAACCACCGAACTTCGGAATAGGTGGTGTGGAGCAAAGGCGCCGTATTGCACCTATATTAAGGTTTGACAAATTAAAGAGATTTTCCCAAAATTGCAAGTTATGCCTATCTTTGTGGTATGGGAAAAGTCGCTGATCGCTGTGGCTCACACCTTTGGTGCCTCCAGCAATTCCAAAAACTGGAAACCAGTCCGCCGAGAACGGGTTGTGCTCGACCTCCACTCTATTCATAAGTGATGGGACTATTGAGCGTATGCACCGCGACTCCATGCAAGGCAGGGCTTTTCAGAGCTCGATTTTGGAATTACCTGGAGTCCCAGGGATTGAGCCCCTCAATTAACACGTTTTACAATGTTAGGAATTCCCTTTTAATGCATAGGGTGAAAGTACCTGCATGATGGAAGACCATGGTCTGGTCCTGGCTAGTCTCATTAGGGTTCCTTGGACCCACCAGAGAAGATGATTCTGATGGTCTGTCCTCCATCCATACGGAATACGTGAACCTTCCTATTGATCATCCAATAAATATTCCCTGGCGTCAATCAATTGCTGTAAATTCGCCTCCAAATGGTGTTGTCTTCTGCTGGACCCTTAGAGCCATTACTGAGTCACAGCCCGGCCCCCTCTAACTCTGGTAGACTTTTCCATTTCTGTCTCCATCTTAATAGGCCCAACTGGTTCAAAACTACAACCTGTGTCTATTTTATGTCTTGCTATAATTAAAGTGGGCGTCCATTATTTCTCTTATTGCAATATACGCCCCAGCCCGTTCAAAAAAAAACCAAAAACATTCACATGTCAAACCCCCAGAATTGGCAGGTGTACAACAAGTGGAAGCAGTCAGGGAATTACCAAGAAGTAATAGCAGGAAGGCTCCAGCTAGAGGGCGCAAGTGCAGCCTCATTGTCCATAATGCAAAGATTCTGTTCACACATCCTCCCTGGCTGAAGACAGCAGCAAAACTGTAGAGGCGGTGGTCTGTAACAACCCTGACTACAATAATGGGCTTACTGGTTGGTCAATTAGCAGCCTCCCACTCGCTCCACTCTGGACAGTTAGTGGCCTCCTCTCGCTCCCCACTGGACAGTCAGTGGCCTCCTCTCGCTCTGCACTGTACAGTCAGTGGCCTTCTCTCTCTCTGCACTGGACGGTCAGTGGCCTCCTGGACAGTCAGTGGCCTTCTCTCTCTCTGCACTGGGCAGTCAGTGGCCTCCATAGTGTGACCGCTCTTACAGTACAGAGCTCTATAGTGTGACCGCTCTTACAGTACAGAGCTCTATAGTGTGACCGCTCTTACAGTACAGAGCTCTATAGTGTGACCGCTCTTACAGTACAGAGCTCTATAGTGTGACCGCTCTTACAGTACAGAGCCCTATAGTGTGACCGCTCTTACAGTACAGAGCTCTATAGTGTGACCGCTCTTACAGTATAGAGCTCTATAGTGTGACCGCTCTTACAGTACAGAGCTCTATAGTGTGACCGCTCTTACAGTACAGAGCTCTATAGTGTGACCGCTCTTACAGTACAGAGCTCTATAGTGTGACCGCTCTTACAGTACAGAGCTCTATAGTGTGACCGCTCTTACAGTACAGAGCTCTATAGTGTGACCGCTCTTACAGTACAGAGCTCTATAGTGTGACCGCTCTTACAGTACAGAGCTCTATAGTGTGACCGCTCTTACAGTACAGAGCTCTATAGTGTGACTGCCCATACAGTACAGAGCTGTATAGTGTGACCGCTCTTACAGTACAGAGCTCTATAGTGTGACTGCCCATACAGTACAGAGCTCTATAGTGTGACCGCTCTTACAGTACAGAGCTCTATAGTGTGACCGCTCTTACAGTACAGAGCTCTATAGTGTGACCGCTCTTACAGTACAGAACTCCATAGTGTGACCGCTCTTACAGTACAGAGCTCTATAGTGTGACCGCTCTTACAGTACAGAGCTCTATAGTGTGACTGCTCTTACAGTACAGAGCTCTATAGTGTGACCGCTCTTACAGTACAGAGCTCTATAGTGTGACTGCTCTTACAGTACACAGTTCTATAGTGTGACCGCTCTTACAGTATAGAGCTCTATAGTGTGACTGCTCTTACAGTACAGAGCTCTATAGTGTGACCTCTCTTACAGTACAGAGCTCTATAGTGTGACCGCTCTTACAGTACAGAGCTCTATAGTGTGACTGCTCTTACAGTACACAGTTCTATAGTGTGACCGCTCTTACAGTATAGAGCTCTATAGTGTGACTGCTCTTACAGTACAGAGCTCTATAGTGTGACCTCTCTTACAGTACAGAGCTCTATAGTGTGACCGCTCTTACAGTACAGAGCTCTATAGTGTGACCGCTCTTACAGTACAGAGCTCTATAGTGTGACCGCTCTTACAGTACAGAGCTCTATAGTGTGATTGCTCTTACAGTACAGAGCTCTATAGTGTGACCGCTCTTACAGTACAGAGCTCCATAGTGTGACCGCTCTTACAGTACAGAGCTCTATAGTGTGACCGCTCTTACAGTATAGAGCTCTATAGTGTGACCGCTCTTACAGTACAGAGCTCTATACTGTGACTGCTCTTACAGTATAGAGCTCTATAGTGTGACCGCTCTTACAGTACAGATCTCTATAGTGTGACCGCTCTTACAGTACACAGCTCTATAGTGTGACTGCTCTTACAGTACAGAGCTCTATAGTGTGACCGCTCTTACAGTACAGAGCTCTATAGTGTGACCGCTCTTACAGTACAGAACTCCATAGTGTGACCGCTCTTACAGTACAGAGCTCTATAGTGTGACCGCCCTTACAGTACAGAGCTCTATAGTGTGACCGCTCTTACAGTCCACAGCTCTATAGTGTGACCGCTCTTACAGTACAGAGCTCTATAGTGTGACCGCTCTTACAGTACACAGCTCTATAGTGTGACCGCTCTTACAGTACAGAGCTCTATAGTGTGACCGCTCTTACAGTACAGATCTCTATAGTGTGACCGCTCTTACAGTACAGATCTCTATAGTGTGACCGCTCTTACAGTACAGAGCTCTATAATGTGACCGCTCTTACAGTACACAGCTCTATAGTGTGACCGCTCTTACAGTACAGAGCTCTATAGTGTGACCGCTCTTACAGTAGAACTCTATAGTGTGACCGCTCTTACAGTACAGAGCTCTATAGTGTGACCGCTCTTACAGTAGAACTCTATAGTGTGACCGCTCTTACAGTACAGATCTCTATAGTGTGACCGCTCTTACAGTACAGAGCTCTATAGTGTGACCGCTCTTACAGTACAGAGCTCTATAGTGTGACCGCTGTTACAGTACAGAGCTCTATAGTGTGACCGCTCTTACAGTACAGAACTCCATAGTGTGACCGCTCTTACAGTACAGAGCTCTATAGTGTGACCGCTCTTACAGTACAGAGCTCTATAGTGTGACTGCTCTTACAGTACACAGCTCTATAGTGTGACCGCTCTTACAGTACAGATCTCTATAGTGTGACCGCTCTTACAGTACTGAGCACTATAGTGTGATCGCTCTTACAGTACACAGCTCTATAGTTTGACCGCTCTTACAGTACAGAGCTCTATAGTGTGACCGCTCTTACAGTACAGAGCTCTATAGTGTGACCTCTCTTACGGTACAGAGCTCTATAGTGTGACCGCTCTTACAGTATAGAGCTCTATAGTGTGACCGCTCTTACAGTACAGAGCTCTATAGTGTGACCGCTCTTACAGTACAGAGCTCTATAGTGTGACCGCTCTTACAGTACAGAGCTCTATAGTGTGACTGCTCATACAGTACAGAGCTCTATAGTGTGACCGCTCTTACAGTACAGAGCTCTATAGTGACTGCTCTTACAGTACAGAGCTCTATAGTGTGACCGCTCTTACAGTACAGAGCTCTATAGTGTGACCGCTCTTACAGTACAGAGCTCTATAGTGTGACCGCTCTTACAGTACAGAGCTCTATAGTGTGACTGCTCTTACAGTACAGAGCTCTATAGTGTGACCGCTCTTACAGTACAGAGCTCCATAGTGTGACCGCTCTTACAGTACAGAGCTCTATAGTGTGACCGCTCTTACAGTATAGAGCTCTATAGTGTGACCGCTCTTACAGTACAGAGCTCTATACTGTGACTGCTCTTACAGTATAGAGCTCTATAGTGTGACCGCTCTTACAGTACAGATCTCTATAGTGTGACCGTTCTTACAGTACAGAGCTCTATAGTGTGACCGCTCTTACAGTACACAGCTCTATAGTGTGACTGCTCTTACAGTACAGAGCTCTATAGTGTGACCGCTCTTACAGTACAGAACTCCATAGTGTGACCGCTCTTACAGTACAGAGCTCTATAGTGTGACCGCTCTTACAGTACAGAGCTCTATAATGTGACCGCTCTTACAGTAGAACTCTATAGTGTGACCGCTCTTACAGTACAGATCTCTATAGTGTGACCGCTCTTACAGTACAGAGCTCTATAGTGTGACCGCTGTTACAGTACAGAGCTCTATAGTGTGACCACTCTTACAGTACACAGCTCTATAGTGTGACCGCTCTTACAGTACAGAGCTCTATAGTGTGACCGCTCTTACAGTACAGAGCTCTATAGTGTGACCGCTCTTACAGTACAGAGCTCTATAGTGTGACCTCTCTTACAGTATACAGCTCTATAGTGTGACCTCTCTTACAGTACAGAGCTCTATAGTGTGAACGCTCTTACAGTACAGAACTCCATAGTGTGACCGCTCTTACAGTACAGAGCTCTATAGTGTGACCGCTCTTACAGTACAGAGCTCTATAGTGTGACCGCTCTTACAGTACAGAGCCCTATAGTGTGATCTCTCTTACAGTACAGAGCTCTATAGTGTGACCGCTCATACAGTACAGAGCTCTATAGTGTGACCGCTCTTACAGTACAGAGCTCTATAGTGTGACCGCTCTTACAGTACAGAGCTCTATAGTGTGACCGCTCTTACAGTACAGAGCTCTATAGTGTGACCGCTCTTACAGTACAGAGCTCTATAGTGTGACCGCTCTTATAGTACAGAGCTCTATAGTGTGACCGCTCTTACATAACAGAGCTCTATAGTGTGACCGCTCTTACAGTACAGAGCTCTATAGTGTGACCGCTCATACAGTACAGAGCTCTATAGTGTGACCACTCTTACAGTACAGAGCTCTATAGTGCGACCGCTCTTACAGTAGAGAGCTCTATAGTGTGACCGCTCTTACAGTAGAGAGCTCTATAGTGTGACCGCGCTTACAGTACAGAGCTCTATAGTGTGACCGCTCTTACAGTACATAGCTCTATAGTGTGACCGCTCTTACAGTACAGAGTTCTATAGTGTGACCGCTCTTACAGTATGGAGCTCCATAGTGTGACCGCTCTTACAGTACAGAGCTCTATAGTGTGACCGCTCTTACAGTACAGAGCTCTATAGTGTGACCGCTGTTACAGTACTGAGCTCTATAGTGTGACCGCTCTTACAGTACAGAGCTCTATAGTGTGACCTCTCTTACAGTACAGAGCTCTATAGTGTGACCGCTCTTACAGTACAGAGCTCTATAGTGTGACCGCTCTTACAGTACAGAGCTCTATAGTGTGACCGCTCTTACAGTACAGAGCTCTATAGTGTTACCGCTTACAGTACAGAGCTCTATAGTGTGACCGCTCTTAAAGTACGAAGCTCCATAGTGTGACCGCTCTTACAGAACAGAGCTCTATAGTGTGACCGCTCTTACAGTACAGAGCTCTATAGTGTGACCGCTCTTACAGTACAGAGCTCTATAGTGTGACTGCTCTTACAGTACACAGCTCTATAGTGTGACCGCTCTTACAGTACACAGCTCTATAGTGTGACCGCTCTTACAGTACAGAGCTCTATAGTGTGACCGCTCTTACAGTACACAGCTCTATAGTGTGACCGCTCTTACAGTAGAGCTCTATAGTGTGACCGCTCTTACAGTACAGAGCTCTATAGTGTGATCTCTCTTACAGTACAGGGCTCTATAGTGTGACCGCTCTTACAGTACACAGCTCTATAGTGTGACCGCTCTTACAGTACAGAGCTCTATAGTGTGACCGCTCTTACAGTACAGAGTTCTATAGTGTGACCGCTCTTACAGTACAGAGCTCTATAGTGTGACTGCTCTTACAGTACAGAGCTCTATAGTGTGACCGCTCTTACAGTACAGAGCTCAATAGTGTGACCGCTCTTACAGTACAGAGCTCCATAGTGTGACCGCTCTTACAGTACAGAGCTCTATAGTGTGACTGCTCTTACAGTACACAGCTCTATAGTGTGACCGCTCTTACAGTACAGAGCTCAATAGTGTGACCGCTCTTACAGTACAGAGCTCCATAGTGTGACCGCTCTTACAGTACAGAGCTCTATAGTGTGACCGCTCTTACAGTACAGAGCTCTATAGTGTGACCGCTCTTACAGTACAGAGCTCTCTAGTGTGACCGCTGTTACAGTACAGAGCTCTATCGTGTGACCGCTCTTACAGTACAGAGTTCTATAGTGTGACCGCTCTTACAGTACAGAGCTCTATAGTGTGACTGCTCTTACAGTACAGAGCTCTATAGTGTGACCGCTCTTACAGTACACAGCTCTATAGTGTGACTGCTCTTACAGTACAGAGCTCTATAGTGTGACCGCTCTTACAGTACAGAGCTCTATAGTGTGATCTCTCTTACAGTACAGAGCTCTATAGTGTGACCGCTCTTACAGTACAGAGCTCTATAGTGTGATCTCTCTTACAGTATACAGCTCTATATTGTGACCGCTCTTACAGTACAGAGCTCTATAGTGTGACCGCTCTTACAGTACAGAGCTCTATATTGTGACCGCTCTAACAGCACAGAGCTCTATATTGTGACCGCTCTTACAGTACAGAGCTCTATAGTGTGACCTCTCTTACAGTACAGAGCTCTATAGTGTGACCGCTCTTACAGTACAGAGCTCTATAGTGTGACCGCTCTTACAGTACAGAGCTCTATAGTGTTACCGCTCTTACAGTACAGAGCTCTATAGTGTGACCGCTCTTAAAGTACGAAGCTCCATAGTGTGACCGCTCTTACAGAACAGAGCTCTATAGTGTGACCGCTCTTACAGTACAGAGCTCTATAGTGTGACTGCTCTTACAGTACACAGCTCTATAGTGTGACCGCTCTTACAGTACACAGCTCTACAGTGTGACTGCTCTTACAGTACAGAGCTCTATAGTGTGACCGCTCTTACAGTACAGCGCTCTCTAGTGTGACCGCTGTTACAGTACAGAGCTCTATCGTGTGACCGCTCTTACAGTACAGAGTTCTATAGTGTGACCGCTCTTACAGTACAGAGCTCTATAGTGTGACTGCTCTTACAGTACAGAGCTCTATAGTGTGACCGCTCTTACAGTACAGAGCTCAATAGTGTGACCGCTCTTACAGTACAGAGCTCCATAGTGTGACCGCTCTTACAGTACAGAGCTCTATAGTGTGACCGCTCTTACAGTACAGAGCTCTATAGTGTGACCGCTCTTACAGTACAGAGCTCTCTAGTGTGACCGCTGTTACAGTACAGAGCTCTATCGTGTGACCGCTCTTACAGTACAGAGTTCTATAGTGTGACCGCTCTTACAGTACAGAGCTCTATAGTGTGACTGCTCTTACAGTACAGAGCTCTATAGTGTGACCGCTCTTACAGTACACAGCTCTATATTGTGACCGCTCTAACAGCACAGAGCTCTATATTGTGACCGCTCTTACAGTACAGAGCTCTATCGTGTGACCGCTCTTACAGTACAGAGCTCTATAGTGTGACCGCTCTTACAGTATAGAGCTCTATAGTGTGACCGCTCTTACAGTACAGCGCTCTATAGTGTGATCACTCTTACAGTCCAGAGCTCTATAGTGTGACCGTTCTTACAGTACAGAGCTCTATAGTGTGACCGCTCTTACAGTACAGAGCTCTACAGTGTGACCGCTCTTACAGTACAGAGCTCTATAGTGTGACCGCTCTTACAGTACAGAGCTCAATAGTGTGACCGCTTTTACAGTACAGAGCTCCATAGTGTGACCCCTCTTACAGTACAGAGCTCTCTAGTGTGACCGCTGTTACAGTACAGAGCTCTTTCGTGTGACCGCTCTTACAGTACAGAGTTCTATATTGTGACCGCTCTAACAGCACAGAGCTCTATAGTGTGACCGCTCTTACAGTACAGAGCTCTATAGTGTTACCGCTCTAACAGTACAGAGCTCTATAGTGTGACCGCTCTAACAGCACAGAGCTCTATAGTGTGACCGCTCTTACAGTACAGAGCTCTATCGTGTGACCGCTCTTACAGTACACAGCTCTATAGTGTGACCGTTCTTACAGTACAGAGCTCTATAGTGTGACCGCTCTTACAATACAGAGCTCTATAGTGTGACCGCTCTTACAGTACTGAGCTCTATAGTGTGACCGCTCTTACAATACAGAGCTCTATAGTGTGACCGCTCTTACAGTACAGAGCTCTATAGTGTGACCGCTCTTACAATACAGAGCTCTATAGTGTGACCGCTCTTACAGTACAGAGCTCTATAGTGTGACCGCTCTTACAGTACAGAGCTCTATAGTGTGACCGCTCTTACAGTACAGAGCTCTATAGTGTGACCGCTCTTACAGTACAGAGCTCTATAGTGTGACCGCTCTTACAGTACAGAGCTCTATAGTGTGACCGCTCTTACAGTACAGAGCTCTATAGTTTGACCCCTCTTACGGTAGAGAGCTTTATAGTGTGACCGCTCTTACAGTACAGAGCTTTATAGTGTGACCGCTCTTACAGTACAGAGCTCTATAGTGTGACCGCTCTTACAGTACAGAGCTCTATAGTGTGACCGCTCTTACAGTATAGAGCTCTATAGTGTGACCGCTGTTACAGTACAGAGCTCTATAGTGTGACCGCTCTTACAGTACAGACTTCTATAGTGTGACCGCTCTTACAGTACAGAGCTTTATAGTGTGACCGCTCTTACAGTACAGAGCTCTATAGTGTGACCGCTCTTACAGTACAGAGCTCTATAGTGTGACCGCTCTTACAGTACAGAGCTCTATAGTGTGACCGCTCTTACAGTACAGAGCTCTATAGTGTGACCGCTCTTACAGTACAGAGCTCTATAGTGTGACCGCTCTTACAGTACAGAGCTCTATAGTGTGACCTCTCTTACAGTACAGAGCTCTATAGTGTGACTGCTCTTACAGTACACAGCTCTATAGTGCGACCGCTCTTACAGTATAGAGCTCTATAGTGTGACCGCTCTTACAGTACAGAGCTCTATAGTGTGACCGCTCTTACAGTACACAGCTCTATAGTGTGACCGCTCTTACAGTACAGAGCTCTATAGTGTGACCGCTCTTACAGTACAGAGCTCTATAGTGTGACCGCTCTTACAGTACAGAGCTCTATAGTGTGACCGCTCTTACAGTACACAGCTCTATAGTGTGACCGCTCTTACAGTACAGAGCTCTATAGTGTGATCGCTCTTACAGTACAGAGCTCTATAGTGTGACCGCTCTTACAGTACAGAGCTCTATAGTGTGACCGCTCTTACAGTACAGAGCTCTATAGTGTGACCGCTCTTACAGTACAGAGCTCTATAGTGTGACCCCTCTTACAGTACACAGCTCTATAGTGTGACCACTCTTACAGTACAGAGCTCTATAGTGTGACCGCTCTTACAGTACAGAGCTCTATAGTGTGACCGCTCTTACAGTACAGAGCTCTATAGTGTGACCGCTCTTACAGTACAGAGCTCTATAGTGTGACCGCTCTTACAGTATAGAGCTCTATAGTGTGACCGCTCTTACAGTACAGAGCTCTATAGTGTGACCGCTCTTACAGTGCAGAGCTCTATAGTGTCACCGTTTTTACAGTACAGAGCTCTATAGTGTGACCGCTCTTACAGTACACAGCTCTATAGTGTGACCGCTCTTACAGTACAGAGCTCTATAGTGTGACCGCTCTTACAGTACAGAGCTCTATAGTGTGACCGCTCTTACAGTACAGAGCTGTATAGTGTGACCGCTCTTACAGTACTGAGCTCTATAGTGTGACCGCTCTTACAGTATAGAGCTCTATAGTGTGACCGCTCTTACAGTACAGAGCTCTATAGTGTGACCGCTCTTACAGTACAGAGCTCTATAGTGTGACCGCTCTTACAGTACATAGCTCTATAGTGTGACCGCTCTTACAGTACAGAGGTCTATAGTGTGACCGCTCTTACAGTACAGAGCTCTATAGTGTGACCGCTCTTACAGTACAGAGCTCTATAGTGTGACCGCTCTTACAGTATAGAGCTCTATAGTGTGACCGCTGTTACAGTACAGAGCTCTATAGTGTGACCGCACTTACAGTACAGAGCTCTATAGTGTGACTGCTCTTTTCAGTACAGAGCTCTATAGTGTGACCGCTCTTACAGTACAGAACTCTATAGTGTGACCGCTTTTACAGTATAGAGCTCTATAGTGTGACCGCTCTTACAGTACAGAGCTCTATAGTGTGACCGCTCTTACAGTACAGAGCTCTATAGTGTGACCGCTCTTACAGTACAGAGCTCTATAGTGTGACCGCTCTTACAGTACAGAGCTCTATAGTGTGACCGCTCTTACAGTACAGAGCTCTATAGTGTGATCTCTCTTACAGTACAGAGCCCTATAGTGTGATCTCTCTTACAGTACAGAGCTCTATAGTGTGACCGCTCTTACAGTACAGAGCTCTATAGTGTGACCGCTCTTACAGTACAGAGCTCTATAGTGTGACCGCTCTTACAGTACAGAGCTCTATAGTGTGATCTCTCTTACAGTACAGAGCCCTATAGTGTGATCTCTCTTACAGTACAGAGCTCTATAGTGTGATCTCTCTTACAGTACAGAGCTCTATAGTGTGACCGCTCTTACAGTACAGAGCTCTATAGTGTGACCGCTCTTACAGTACAGAGCTCTATAGTGTGATCTCTCTTACAGTACAGAGCCCTATAGTGTGACCGCTCTTTTCAGTACAGAGCTCTATAGTGTGACCGCTCTTACAGTACAGAGCTCTATAGTGTGACCGCTCTTACAGTACAGAGCTCTATAGTGTGACCGCTCTTACAGTACAGAGCTCTATAGTGTGACCGCTCTTACAGTACAGAGCTCTATAGTGTGATCTCTCTTACAGTACAGAGCCCTATAGTGTGATCTCTCTTACAGTACAGAGCTCTATAGTGTGACCGCTCTTACAGTACAGAGCTCTATAGTGTGACCGCTCTTACAGTACAGAGCTCTATAGTGTGACCGCTCTTACAGTACAGAGCTCTATAGTGTGACCGCTCTTACAGTACAGAGCTCTATAGTGTGACCGCTCTTACAGTACAGAGCCCTATAGTGTGATCTCTCTTACAGTACAGAGCTCTATAGTGTGACCGCTCTTACAGTACAGAGCTCTATAGTGTGACCGCTCTTACAGTACAGAGCTCTATAGTGTGACCGCTCTTACAGTACAGAGGTCTATAGTGTGACCGCTCTTACAGTACAGAGCTCTATAGTGTGACCGCTCTTACAGTACAGAGCTCTATAGTGTGACCGCTCTTACAGTACAGAGCTCTATAGTGTGACCGCTCTTACAGTACAGAGCTCTATAGTGTGACCGCTCTTACAGTACAGAGCTCTATAGTGTGATCTCTCTTACAGTACAGAGCCCTATAGTGTGATCTCTCTTACAGTACAGAGCTCTATAGTGTGACCGCTCTTACAGTACAGAGCTCTATAGTGTGACCGCTCTTACAGTACAGAGCTCTATAGTGTGACCGCTCTTACAGTACAGAGCTCTATAGTGTGACCGCTCTTACAGTACAGATCTCTATAGTGTGATCTCTCTTACAGTACAGAGCTCTATAGTGTGACCGCTCTTACAGTACAGAGCTCTATAGTGTGACCGCTCTTACAGTACAGAGCTCTATAGTGTGACCGCTCTTACAGTACAGAGCTCTATAGTGTGACCGCTCTTACAGTACAGAGCTCTATAGTGTGACCGCTCTTACAGTACAGAGCTCTATAGTGTGATCGCTCTTACAGTACAGCGCTCTATAGTGTGACCGCTCTTACAGTACAGAGCTCTATAGTGTGACCGCTCTTACAGTACAGAGCTCTATAGTGTGACCGCTCTTACAGTACAGAGCTCTATAGTGTGACCGCTCTTACAGTACAGAGCTCTATAGTGTGATCGCTCTTACAGTACAGCGCTCTATAGTGTGACCGCTCTTACAGTACAGAGCTCTATAGTGTGACCGCTCTTACAGTACAGAGCTCTATAGTGTGACCGCTCTTACAGTACAGAGCTCTATAGTGTGACCGCTCTTACAGTACACAGCTCTATAGTGTGACCGCTCTTACAGTACAGAGCTCTATAGTGTGACCGCTCTTACAGTACAGAGCTCTATAGTGTGATCGCTCTTACAGTACAGAGCTCTATAGTGTGACCGCTCTTACAGTACAGAGCTCTATAGTGTGACTGCTCTTACAGTACAGAGCTCTATAGTGTGATCGCTCTTACAGTACACAGCTCTATAGTGTGATCTCTCTTACAGTACAGAGCTCTATAGTGTGACCGCTCTTACAGTACACAGCTCTATAGTGTGATCTCTCTTACAGTACAGAGCTCTATAGTGTGACCGCTCTTACAGTACAGAGCTCTATATAGTGTGACCGCTCTTACAGTACAGAGCTCTATAGTGTGACCGCTCTTACAGTACAGAGCTCTATAATGTGACCGCTCTTACAGTACAGAGCTCATAGTGTGACCGCTCTTACAGTACAGATCTCTATAGTGTGACCGCTCTTACAGTACAGCGCTCTATAGTGTGACCGCTCTTACAGTACAGAGCTCTATAGTGTGATCTCTCTTACAGTACAGAGCTCTATAGTGTGACCGCTCTTACAGTACAGAGCTCTATATAGTGTGACCGCTCTTACAGTACAGAGCTCTATAGTGTGACCGCTCTTACAGTACAGAGCTCTATAATGTGACCGCTCTTACTGTACAGAGCTCTATAGTGTGACCGCTCTTACAGTACAGAGCTGTATAGTGTGATCTCTCTTACAGTACAGAGCTCTATAGTGTGACCGCTCTTACAGTACAGAGCTCTATAGTGTGACCGCTCTTACAGTACAGAGCTCTATAGTGTGACCGCTCTTACAGTACAGAGCTCTATAGTGTGACCGTTCTTACAGTACAGAGCTCTATAGTGTGACCGCTCTTACAGTACAGAGCTCTATAGTGTGACCGCTCTTACAGTACAGATCTCTATAGTGTGACCGCTCTTACAGTACAGCGCTCTATAGTGTGACCGCTCTTACAGTACAGAGCTCTATAGTGTGATCTCTCTTACAGTACAGAGCTCTATAGTGTGACCACTCTTACAGTACAGAGCTCTATATAGTGTGACCGCTCTTACAGTACAGAGCTCTATAGTGTGATCTCTCTTACAGTACAGAGCTCTATAGTGTGACCGCTCTTACAGTACAGAGCTCTATAGTGTGACCGCTCTTACAGTACAGAGCTCTATAGTGTGACCGCTCTTACAGTACAGAGCTCTATAGTGTGACCGCTCTTACAGTACAGAGCTCTATAGTGTGACCGCTCTTACAGTACAGAGCTCTATAGTGTGACCGTTCTTACAGTACAGAGCTCTATAGTGTGACCGCTCTTACAGTACAGAGCTCTATAGTGTGACCGCTCTTACAGTACAGATCTCTATAGTGTGACCGCTCTTACAGTACAGCGCTCTATAGTGTGACCGCTCTTACAGTACAGAGCTCTATAGTGTGATCTCTCTTACAGTACAGAGCTCTATAGTGTGACCGCTCTTACAGTACAGAGCTCTATATAGTGTGACCGCTCTTACAGTACAGAGCTCTATAGTGTGACCGCTCTTACAGTACAGAGCTCTATAATGTGACCGCTCTTACTGTACAGAGCTCTATAGTGTGACCGCTCTTACAGTACAGAGCTGTATAGTGTGATCTCTCTTACAGTACAGAGCTCTATAGTGTGACCGCTCTTACAGTACAGAGCTCTATAGTGTGACCGCTCTTACAGTACAGAGCTCTATAGTGTGACCGCTCTTACAGTACAGAGCTCTATAGTGTGACCGCTCTTACAGTACAGAGCTCTATAGTGTAACCGCTCTTACAGTACAGAGCTCTATAGTGTGACCGCTCTTACAGTACAGAGCTCTATAGTGTGACCGCTCTTACAGTACAGAGCTCTATAGTGTGACCGCTATTACAGTACAGAGCCCTATAGTGTGACCTCTCTTACAGTACAGAGCTCTATAGTGTGACCGTTCTTACAGTACAGAGCTCTATAGTGTGACCGCTCTTACAGTACAGAGCTCTATAGTGTGACCGCTCTTACAGTACAGAGCTCTATAGTGTGACCGTTCTTACAGTACAGAGCTCTATAGTGTGACCGCTCTTACAGTACAGAGCTCTATAGTGTGACCGCTCTTACAGTACAGATCTCTATAGTGTGACCGCTCTTACAGTACAGCGCTCTATAGTGTGACCGCTCTTACAGTACAGAGCTCTATAGTGTGATCTCTCTTACAGTACAGAGCTCTATAGTGTGACCGCTCTTACAGTACAGAGCTCTATATAGTGTGACCGCTCTTACAGTACAGAGCTCTATAGTGTGACCGCTCTTACAGTACAGAGCTCTATAATGTGACCGCTCTTACTGTACAGAGCTCTATAGTGTGACCGCTCTTACAGTACAGAGCTGTATAGTGTGATCTCTCTTACAGTACAGAGCTCTATAGTGTGACCGCTCTTACAGTACAGAGCTCTATAGTGTGACCGCTCTTACAGTACAGAGCTCTATAGTGTGACCGCTCTTACAGTACAGAGCTCTATAGTGTGACCGCTCTTACAGTACACAGCTCTATAGTGTGACCGCTCTTACAGTACAGAGCTCTATAGTGTGACAGCTCTTACAGTGCAGAGCTCTATAGTGTGACCGCTCTTACAGTACAGAGCTCTATAGTGTGACCGCTCTTACAGTACAGAGCTCTATAGTGTGACCGCTCTTACAGTACAGAGCTCTATAGTGTGACCGCTCTTACAGTACAGAGCCCTATAGTGTGACCTCTCTTACAGTACAGAGCTCTATAGTGTGACCGTTCTTACAGTACAGAGCTCTATAGTGTGACCGCTCTTACAGTACAGAGCTCTATAGTGTGACCACTCTTACAGTACAGATCTCTATAGTGTGACCGCTCTTACAGTACAGAGCTCTATAGTGTGACCGCTCTTACAGTACAGAGCCCTATAGTGTGACCTCACTTACAGTACAGAGCTCTATAGTGTGACCGTTCTTACAGTACAGAGCTCTATAGTGTGACCGCTCTTACAGTACAGAGCTCTATAGTGTGACCGCTCTTACAGTACAGAGCTCTATAGTGTGACCGCTCTTACAGTACAGAGCTCTATAGTGTAAACGCTCTTACAGTACAATCAAGATGGAGAGCGGCGCTCCCGCGCTGTGCTCAGTGTCAGCGTATGTCAGGTACCGCCGCTCTCCATCTTGATTTTCAAGGTCCATACCCTCCTCAAGGGGAACCTCTATTTACATATCCATCTATTTACCAGTGTATTACTGAAAGCGATAACGTGAGAAAGGCTCAGGTTGAGCCGAAACGTTGTTAATCGCATATGCTGTAATATTCTGTTACGCTCCCATCAGGTTGAATAAACTGTTGCAATTTTTTCACATATCCAAAGAGAGTGCGGTGAATTTGATTAATTGCCAATTCAGGACCTCTTGGTACATTACACCAGCACCTCGTCTCATTAGGCCGAGTGCACGCCAAATAACCCCCCTCTAATGGCCCTAATTGTCTCCACACACTGAGAACACGATGATTTGGGATCTCCTGACGGGTTTTCATACATGAGACAGTGATGATGACTTTGTGGTGAGAATTAAAACTTATCATCTTTACTGTTAGGGAAATCACCGCCGCAGAACGATCACTTCCTTTTTTTGTCTTTGTTCAAACAGACGTATGTTGGGTGAAAATTGCTTGATAAACGGAAGTGTCGTCTGGTTTCGATTTGTCACTATTACCACCCATTAGTGATTATGGAAACTTTTGATAATGATGTATCATCTAATATATAAAGCTGAATGTGTGTGTGTGTGTATGTATGTATGTATGTATGTATGTATGTCCGGGATTGGCATCTGAACCGTAGCAGCTACAGCCACAAAATTTTGCACAGTCACACGTCTGGACCCCGAGAGCGTCATAGGCTATGTTGTGAGGTGAAATTTTAACCCCGCGCTTTCCAATTCACCAAACAATTTTGCCCCTATCTACATAATGGGGAAAAAGTGAAAGGAAAAGTGTTGGAGGCGTCGCAGCTACAGGCACAAAATTTTGCACAGTCACACGTCTGGACCCTGAGAGCGTCAAAGCTATATTGTGAGGTGAAATTTTAACCCCGCGCTTTCCAAGTCACCAAACAATTTTGCCCCTATCTACATAATGGGGAAAAAATGAAAGGAAAAGTGTTGGAGGCAAATTAACAGCTGCCAGATGTGAACAAGGGGGACTTAAAGAATGACAGCGATGGCACCAAAGAGTATATACTGTACAGTTGCTAAGGTGGGGCCCCAACATGGGATAATCACACCACCACGGGGATATGAACACACACACAAAATGCGCCACACACTACCACGTGCTCGAACACATATACCACCCTCAGTGCACATTTCACCACACATACACCAACCTCGCCACATAAAAGTAGAAACACAAAAGTCGCCGCTCAAAACTCGCCACGCGCAAAACTCTCCACATGCAAAACTCGCCACACGTGCAAAACTCGCCACACGCAAAACTTGCACACGCAGAAAAATTGCCACACGCAGAAAAATTGCCACATGCACAAAAGTTGCAACACATGCAAAAGTTGCCTCACACAAAACTTGCACATACTCAAAAGGCACCACACATAAAACTCGCCACGCGCAAAACTCGCCATGCGCAAAACTTGCTGCACACAACTTGCTACACTAACCTGTCACATGCAACTCGACACACAAAAAGTTGCTACACGCATGTCGCCACACAAAACTCATCTCACAAAAGTCCCTACATGCATGTCGCCACACGCAACTCAACACACACAACTTGACACACGAAACTCGCCCTAAAACACACACAAGTCTGGTATCCTTCAAAAATAAAAATCTGATTAATAAGCAGACAAACTACAAGAGCAACAAATGTACCATATAGGAATCCGGCAGCTGTCAGTCACATGACCAGTCTATTATGTGTATGTGTGAGCTAATATATACTGCCAGGGGGTGGGCTTACTGTTGGCTGGGGATTTATCAGGCTGCCATTTTAGCTTACAAATACTGAGGTAAAAATACTGACCAAATAACGTGTGAACGAGGGCTAATACAGGAGGAGATGGCATACAGCTATATACTATATACAGGAGATGACACACAGGTATATACTATTTACAGGGGAGATGACACACAGGTATATACTATATACAGGAGGAGATGACACACAGATATATACTATATACAGGAGAGATGACACACAGGTATATACTATATAGAGGAGGAGATGACATACAGGTACATACTACATACAGGAGGAGATGACATACAGGTATATACTATATACAGGAGGAGATGACACACAGGTATATACTATATACAGGAGCAGATTACCTACAGGTATATAGTATATACAGGAGGAGATGACACAGGTATATGCTATGTATAGGAGGAGATGACATACAGGTATATACTATATACAGGAGATGACACACAGATATATACTATATATAGGTGAGATGACACACAGGTATATACTATATACAGGAGATTACATACAGGTATATCTAATATATAAAGCTGAATGTGTGTATGTATGTATGTGTGTATGTCCGGGATTGGCATCTGTACCGTCGCAGCTACAGCCACAAAATTTTGCACAGTCACACGTCTGGACCCCGAGAGCGTCATAGGCTATGTTGTGAGGTGAAATTTTAACCCCGCGCGTTCCAATTCACCAAACAATTTTGCTCCTATCTACATAATGGGGAAAAAGTGAAGGGAAAAGTGTTGGAGGAAAATTGACAGCTGCCAGATGTGAACAATGAGGACTTAAAGAATGAGAGCGATGGCGACAAAGAGTATATACCGTACAGTTGCTAAGGTGGGGCCCCGACATGGGATACTCACCACACACGGGGATATGAACACAAACACAAAATGCGCCACACACTACCACGTGCTTGAACACATATACCACCCTCAGCACACATTTCACCACACACACACACCAACCTCGCCACATAAAAGTCGAAACACAAAAGTCACCACTCAAAACTCGCTACATGCAAAACTCGCCATATGCAAAACTAGGCTCACGCAAAACTCGCCACACGTGCAAAACTCACCTCATGGAAAACTCACCTCATGCAAAACTTGCACACACAGAAAAATTGCCACATGTACAAAAGTTGCACCACATGCAAAAGTTGCCTCACACAAAACTTGCACATACTCAAAATGCACCACACATAAAACTCGCCACGCGCAAAACTCGCCATGCACAAATCTTGCTGCACACAACTTGCTACACTAACCTGTCACATGCAACTCAACACACAAAATGTTGCTACACGCATGTCGCCACACAAAACTCATCTCACAAAAGTCGCTACATGCATGTCGCCACACGCAACTCAACACACACAACTTGACACATAAAACTCGCCCTAAAACACACACAAGTCTGGTATTGTCCTTCAAAAATAAAAATCTGATTAATAAGCAAACTACAAGAGCAACAAATGTACCATATAGGAAATACGGCAGCTGTCAGTCACATGACCTGTCTATTATGTGTATGTGTGAGCTAATATATACTGCCAGGGGGGAGGGCTTCCTGTTGGCTGGGGATTTATCAGGCTGCCAATAGCAACCAATCACAGCTCAGCTTCTATTTTGCTACAGTTAATTAACCTGAGCTCTGATTGGTTAATATAGGCAACAAAGACATTCTCAGTATAACAAAGCTAATATATGTTGTGAAATGCTTCTATTTGCTTAGTTTTTGCCTTTTAATAATTACATTTCTATCTATTTGTTTTGTGGTTTTTGTGTGCAGAATAAATTTTTGTTAACACATTCTATTTTGCTAACAGCAGTCATTAACCCGGGCGAAGCCGGGTAGTACAGCTAGTCTAATATATAAAGCTGAATGTGTGTGTGTGTGTATGTATGTATGTATGTATGTATGTCCGGGATTGGCATCTGAACCGTAGCAGCTACAGCCACAAAATTTTGCACAGTCACACGTCTGGACCCCGAGAGCGTCATAGGCTATGTTGTGAGGTGAAATTTTAACCCCGCGCTTTCCAATTCACCAAACAATTTTGCCCCTATCTACATAATGGGGAAAAAGTGAAAGGAAAAGTGTTGGAGGCGTCGCAGCTACAGGCACAAAATTTTGCACAGTCACACGTCTGGACCCTGAGAGCGTCAAAGCTATATTGTGAGGTGAAATTTTAACCCCGCGCTTTCCAAGTCACCAAACAATTTTGCCCCTATCTACATAATGGGGAAAAAATGAAAGGAAAAGTGTTGGAGGCAAATTAACAGCTGCCAGATGTGAACAAGGGGGACTTAAAGAATGACAGCGATGGCACCAAAGAGTATATACTGTACAGTTGCTAAGGTGGGGCCCCAACATGGGATAATCACACCACCACGGGGATATGAACACACACACAAAATGCGCCACACACTACCACGTGCTCGAACACATATACCACCCTCAGTGCACATTTCACCACACATACACCAACCTCGCCACATAAAAGTAGAAACACAAAAGTCGCCGCTCAAAACTCGCCACGCGCAAAACTCTCCACATGCAAAACTCGCCACACGTGCAAAACTCGCCACACGCAAAACTTGCACACGCAGAAAAATTGCCACACGCAGAAAAATTGCCACATGCACAAAAGTTGCAACACATGCAAAAGTTGCCTCACACAAAACTTGCACATACTCAAAAGGCACCACACATAAAACTCGCCACGCGCAAAACTCGCCATGCGCAAAACTTGCTGCACACAACTTGCTACACTAACCTGTCACATGCAACTCGACACACAAAAAGTTGCTACACGCATGTCGCCACACAAAACTCATCTCACAAAAGTCCCTACATGCATGTCGCCACACGCAACTCAACACACACAACTTGACACACGAAACTCGCCCTAAAACACACACAAGTCTGGTATCCTTCAAAAATAAAAATCTGATTAATAAGCAGACAAACTACAAGAGCAACAAATGTACCATATAGGAATCCGGCAGCTGTCAGTCACATGACCAGTCTATTATGTGTATGTGTGAGCTAATATATACTGCCAGGGGGTGGGCTTACTGTTGGCTGGGGATTTATCAGGCTGCCATTTTAGCTTACAAATACTGAGGTAAAAATACTGACCAAATAACGTGTGAACGAGGGCTAATACAGGAGGAGATGGCATACAGCTATATACTATATACAGGAGATGACACACAGGTATATACTATTTACAGGGGAGATGACACACAGGTATATACTATATACAGGAGGAGATGACACACAGATATATACTATATACAGGAGAGATGACACACAGGTATATACTATATAGAGGAGGAGATGACATACAGGTACATACTACATACAGGAGGAGATGACATACAGGTATATACTATATACAGGAGGAGATGACACACAGGTATATACTATATACAGGAGCAGATTACCTACAGGTATATAGTATATACAGGAGGAGATGACACAGGTATATGCTATGTATAGGAGGAGATGACATACAGGTATATACTATATACAGGAGATGACACACAGATATATACTATATATAGGTGAGATGACACACAGGTATATACTATATACAGGAGATTACATACAGGTATATCTAATATATAAAGCTGAATGTGTGTATGTATGTATGTGTGTATGTCCGGGATTGGCATCTGTACCGTCGCAGCTACAGCCACAAAATTTTGCACAGTCACACGTCTGGACCCCGAGAGCGTCATAGGCTATGTTGTGAGGTGAAATTTTAACCCCGCGCGTTCCAATTCACCAAACAATTTTGCTCCTATCTACATAATGGGGAAAAAGTGAAGGGAAAAGTGTTGGAGGAAAATTGACAGCTGCCAGATGTGAACAATGAGGACTTAAAGAATGAGAGCGATGGCGACAAAGAGTATATACCGTACAGTTGCTAAGGTGGGGCCCCGACATGGGATACTCACCACACACGGGGATATGAACACAAACACAAAATGCGCCACACACTACCACGTGCTTGAACACATATACCACCCTCAGCACACATTTCACCACACACACACACCAACCTCGCCACATAAAAGTCGAAACACAAAAGTCACCACTCAAAACTCGCTACATGCAAAACTCGCCATATGCAAAACTAGGCTCACGCAAAACTCGCCACACGTGCAAAACTCACCTCATGGAAAACTCACCTCATGCAAAACTTGCACACACAGAAAAATTGCCACATGTACAAAAGTTGCACCACATGCAAAAGTTGCCTCACACAAAACTTGCACATACTCAAAATGCACCACACATAAAACTTGCCACGCGCAAAACTCGCCATGCACAAATCTTGCTGCACACAACTTGCTACACTAACCTGTCACATGCAACTCAACACACAAAATGTTGCTACACGCATGTCGCCACACAAAACTCATCTCACAAAAGTCGCTACATGCATGTCGCCACACGCAACTCAACACACACAACTTGACACATAAAACTCGCCCTAAAACACACACAAGTCTGGTATTGTCCTTCAAAAATAAAAATCTGATTAATAAGCAAACTACAAGAGCAACAAATGTACCATATAGGAAATACGGCAGCTGTCAGTCACATGACCAGTCTATTATGTGTATGTGTGAGCTAATATATACTGCCAGGGGGGAGGGCTTCCTGTTGGCTGGGGATTTATCAGGCTGCCAATAGCAACCAATCACAGCTCAGCTTCTATTTTGCTACAGTTAATTAACCTGAGCTCTGATTGGTTAATATAGGCAACAAAGACATTCTCAGTATAACAAAGCTAATATATGTTGTGAAATGCTTCTATTTGCTTAGTTTTTGCCTTTTAATAATTACATTTCTATCTATTTGTTTTGTGGTTTTTGTGTGCAGAATAAATTTTTGTTAACACATTCTATTTTGCTAACAGCAGTCATTAACCCGGGCGAAGCCGGGTAGTACAGCTAGTATGATATAAATTCCATTGGGGCAGTATAATCGCTGACCTGTAATCAGACGCTGTGGCCGTGTGGTTGTTCCCTTTTGATGCTGGCCACGTATCCAGTCGGTCATTTTTCTACCACTTTGTGGCAGTATAGAGAATTGCTGAAGTCTGAGGATAAAACTGTATTGTTTTCTCTGTTGCTCATGGTAATGTTTCCTCTGAACAGCACTCCCTGTGGTCAGGAGTGGTACTGCAGCTAATAATAGTTTTTTTTTCATATATGCAAGTGTTAATTGAAGATTTGACACGTTCCATCTGTAGTTCATTTCCTGCAGAGGCCGTCCTGCTTTTCCAGCTATTTTGTGTTCCCACTTGACTCTTTTTTAGGTTTGTAAAAATAGATATTATGAAGCCGGAGCTGTAATTGGCCTCATGTTTCTGCCATATGAGCAGAATTATGTAATGTAGAGAGAGTCGATGACTCAGACTCCTTTCCTTCTTCCCTGTTTGGAATGGTCAGGAAAAAAGGCACAAAACCTTCCACATTCTGGGACCACAGTGTTGTTATAGAATCTTTATTAAAGTTTTCTGGAAAACTGTACAAACTTTTTGCGGTAGATGGCGACACTTAGTAACTTCACCCCCACGCATGGCCACTGCAGCCGTAGCCCTATAGCAGAAATATGTCCTTCGCCTTCAGATCCCAGGGTCGGGCATTACCCTGGCATCGTTGGATCGGGGCAGTACCCTGGCTTCGTTGGATCGGGGCATTACCCTGGCATCGGTTGGATCTGGGCATTACCCTGGCATCATTGGATCGGGGCATTACCCTGGCTTCGTTGGATCTGGGCATTACCCTGGCATCATTGGATCGGGGCATTACCCTGGCTTCGTTGGATCTGGGCATTACCCTGGCATCGTTAGATCGGGGCAGTACCCTGGCATCGTTGGATCGGGGCATTACCCTGGCATCGTTGGATCGGGGCATTACCCTGTCATCGTTGGATCGGGGCATTACCCTGGCATCGTTGGATCGGGGCATTACCCTGGCATCGTTGGATCGGGGCATTACCCTGGCATCGTTGGATCGGGGCATTACCCTGTCATCGTTGGATCGGGGCATTACCCTGGCATCGTTGGATCGGGGCATTACCCTGGCATCGTTGGATCAGGGCAGTACCCTGGCATCGTTGGATCGGGGCAGTACCCTGGCATTGTTGGATCGGGGCATTACCCTGGCATCGTTGGATCGGGGCAGTACCCTGGCATTGGTTGGATCTGGGCATTACCCTGGCTTCGTTGGATCAGGATAGTACCCTGGCATCGTTGGATCGGGGCATTACCCTGGCATCGTTGGATCGGGGCATTACCCTGGCATCGTTGGATCAGGGCAGTACCCTGGCATCGTTGGATCGGGGCAGTACCCTGGCATCGTTGGATCGGGGCATTACCCTGGCATCGTTGGATCGGGGCAGTACCCTGGCATTGGTTGGATCTGGGCATTACCCTGGCTTCGTTGGATCAGGATAGTACCCTGGCATCGTTGGATCGGGGCATTACCCTGGCATCGTTGGATCGGGGCATTACCCTGGCTTCGTTGGATCGGGGCAGTACCCTGGCATTGGTTGGATCTGGGCATTACCCTGGCTTCATAAAAAAAGAAAACAATGGAGTACATGTCCATAAATAAATATATCACAATTTTATTATGTCACAAAATCACAATAATTGAATTTGTACAAGTCAATAAATACACAAATACAGACTAGTTCAGATAGAGAGAAACCAGGTAGCACAGACCAAAAAACTAGTGTGGATCACAAAAGATGTCATATACCACCATAAAATGCATAGTGCAGAGGTAGAAGGGCATTAAACCGGGGGTATAATAAAATAGTATGGGACAGTTGCTAAGCCCTGTACACAGGCTCAAAAGTGTCATTGAGGTCACAAGTCACCCCTCCCCAAGTTCTTACCCATGCACTGGCGTCAAAAGGGATCCACACTGTTGCCCCAACGCGCGTTTCGCGTCGGCTTCGTTGGATCGGGATAGTACCCTAGCTTCGTTGGATCAGGATAGTACCCTGGCATCATTGGATCTGGGCATTACCCTGGCATCATTGGATCGGGGCATTACCCTGGCATC
The DNA here is from genome assembly GCF_051348905.1 of Ranitomeya variabilis. NCBI lineage: Eukaryota > Metazoa > Chordata > Amphibia > Anura > Dendrobatidae > Ranitomeya > Ranitomeya variabilis. The sequence goes on along the minus strand of NC_135234.1, from coordinate 14,070,436 downwards.
ATTGGATCGGGGCAGTACCCTGGTATTGTTTGGATCGGGGCATTACCCTGGCATCGGTTGGATCGGGGCATTACCCTGGCATCATTGGATCGGGGCAGTACCCTGGCATTGGTTGGATCGGGGCATTACCCTGGCATCGGTTGGATCGGGGCATTACCCTGGCATCGTTGGATCGGGGCATTACCCTGGTATTGTTTGGATCGGGGCATTACCCTGGCATCGGTTGGATCGGGGCATTACCCTGGCATCATTGGATCGGGGCAGTACCCTGGCATTGGTTGGATCGGGGCATTACCCTGGCATCGGTTGGATCGGGGCATTACCCTGGCATCGGTTGGATCGGGGCATTACCCTGGCATCGTTGGATCGGGGCATTACCCTGGTATTGTTTGGATCGGGGCATTACCCTGGCATCGGTTGGATCGGGGCATTACCCTGGCATCATTGGATCGGGGCAGTACCCTGGCATTGGTTGGATCGGGGCATTACCCTGGCATCGGTTGGATCGGGGCATTACCCTGGCATCGGTTGGATTGGGGCATTACCCTGGCATCGTTGGATCGGGGCATTACCCTGGTATTGTTTGGATCGGGGCATTACCCTGGCATCGGTTGGATCGGGGCATTACCCTGGCATCATTGGATCGGGGCAGTACCCTGGCATTGGTTGGATTGGGGCATTACCCTGGCATCGGTTGGATCGGGGCATTACCCTGGCATCGTTGGATCGGGGCATTACCCTGGCATCGGCTGTCTTGGCACGGCTCATGCTGGCAGTTTGCGGTACATATGTATAGAACAACGCCTTCTCCTCACCACCTATTCTGTTTGCATAGTTTACAGCACAAACAAGACTTCCCCGTTCCACACCGAGCCGGTGTCTCCTAGCAAACGGACAATAAACGATTGTAATGTGGCTTTCTGTACAAACATGTTACATGCCAGCTTGGATTGGCAGGATGCCCACAGACTGGCAGGAGATACAGCACATAGTGGAGCAGAGATGGTGAAGTGGCTGCCTGCAACAATGGAGACGGAAAGAGGAACATATGCATCTCGCCCAGCCTCAGCCGCCACTGTGCAAGTTCCCTAATCTTAGGTCTTCTGCTCTCGATATCAGCGCCCACCCCTCATTGCTGGGGAATAGGGGAAATGACTATGTGCAGATCACCATGGGCACAGTGCACCTTCCCTCTCTGGGCATGGGGCAAGAAAATGCCATTTGTGTAGGCTCCACAGACAGTGTCTCCTCTAACAGTGCCATATACTGTGTCCCCACTAACAGTGCCATATACAATGCCCCCACTAACAGTGCCATATACAATGTCCCCACTAACAGTGCCATATACAATGTCCCCACTAACAGTGCCATATACAATGTCCCCACTAACAGTGCCATATACAGTGTCCCCACTAACAGTGCCATATACAATGTCCCCACTAACAGTGCCATATACAATGTCCCCACTAACAGTGCCATATACAATGTCCCCACTAACAGTGCCATATACAGTGTCCCCACTAACAGTGCCATATACAATGTCCCCACTAACAGTGCCATATACAATGTCCCCACTAACAGTGCCATATACAATGTCCCCACTAACAGTGCCATATACAATGTCCCCACTAACAGTGCCATATACAATGTCCCCACTAACAGTGCCATATACAATGTCCCCACTAACAGTGCCATATACAATGTCCCCACTATTCTGACATAGACCCCTGACTGTCCACCTCCAAATCTATAGGCGCTTCTCACTAAATTAGAAAAGCATCAAAAAGTGAATTTATTTCAGTTCTTCAATAGAAACAAAATAAAACTCCTATATTCTATAGAGTCATTACACAGAGTGATCTATTTCACATGTTTATTTCTGTTAATGTTGATGATTATGGCTTACAGCCAATGAAAACCCAAAAGTCACTATCTCAGTATATTAGAATACTTTATAACACCAGCTTGAAAAATGATTGTAAAATCTGAAATGTTCCCCATGATTGTGGAGCTACTGACACCGACTGAGGACCTTTATAAACACTTAGGAACCTTTACAGGTGTTTATTGTTAATTATTCTAATTTCCTGAGATAATGAGTTCTGGGTTTTCATTGGCTGCAAGCCATAATCATCAACATTAACAGAAATAAACATGAAATAGATCACTGTGTGTAATGACTCTATAGAATATAGGAGATTCACTTTTTGTATTGAAGAACTGAAATAAATTAAATTTTTGATGATATTCTAATTTTGTGAGCAGCCCCTGTATGCCCTTTCTTAAATGGGTTGTCCCATCCGGGAAATGTATGGAATATAGAGGAGAACTGCGAGTCCAAAACTGTAGAGCTTATTATTGGGAGCCGCCAGGCCCCAGGCCACGTGCGCGGTCATGTCAGGGTGAGCTAACTGAGAATGTATCAGTGAGCTGCATCTAACTGCACAGTTTATAAATCTGTTTTTTTGGGGGGGCTCCTCTCAGCTGATTTATGGAATATAGATTTTTTTTTAACCCTTCGGCTTTCAGTAATTGTTTTTTTTTTGCTTTAGTATAACCTTTACAACACTCCCCAGTCTATGAAGTGATTGAGACAATGGTGCAAACATATACGTGTCCATCCCAGACCATTCGTGGCCCTACCGTGAAGCTAAGGCCAGAGTAAAGCAATCAAAAGGTTAAAGGTGGGCCTTGCTCCTGGGCTCGATTCCTGGGGGGGGCCACATTTTACTATCTGTATGTTGGGGCCCTGCTACTGATTTTCCATTAGGGCCCAGGAGCATCAAGTCACAGGTAATAAGGGTGAAGAAGTTACAGCGTTGGTTGCCCTGAAGCTCCTCTGCCACCGACAAGAGGACACCCCAGAAGACCAGGGGTGGACGGCAGCAGCAGTGGCCGGTCGCACATTGTGCACGCTGCCGGTGTTCCCCATATTCTGGGTCCATCAGCGTGTAAGCCACATATCGCGGTGCACACGTGTAATCGTGGTGGTCAGGCAGACACCGGAGCCGGGAACAATCCAATAATGATAATAGATCTGTCTGCACATCACGCCGGGTTATTGTGGAGGGAGAACGTCTCGGACCAGGCGGGTAAATGTCACATTGTAATTGCCGGAGTCATGTACGTTCATGGACTCTGCAGAAAGGCTCTGGTATCTGATGTCTGCCACAGTGTATACCGCTATATGTCTGCCATTATACAGTGTATACCACTATATGTCTGCCACTATACAGTGTATACCGCTATATGTCTGCCACTATACAGTGTATACCGCTATATGTCTGCCACTATACAGTGTATACCGCTATATGTCTGCCACTATACAGTGTATACCGCTATATGTCTGCCACTATACAGTGTATACCGCTATATGTCTGCCACTATACAGTGTATACCGCTATATGTCTGCCATTATACAGTGTATACCACTATATGTCTGCCACTATACAGTGTATACCGCTATATGTCTGCCACTATACAGTGTATACCGCTATATGTCTGCCACTATACAGTGTATACCGCTATATGTCTGCCACTATACAGTGCATACGGCTATATGTCTGCCATTATACAGTGTATACCACTATATGTCTGCCATTATACAGTGTATACCACTATATGTCTGCCACTATACAGTGTATACCGCTATATGTCTGCCACTATACAGTGTATACCGCTATATGTCTGCCACTATACAGTGTATACCGCTATATGTCTGCCACTATACAGTGTATACCACTATATGTCTGCCACTATACAGTGCATACGGCTATATGTCTGCCATTATACAGTGTATACCGCTATATGTCTGCCATTATACAGTGTATACCGCTATATGTCTGCCATTATACAGTGTATACCGCTATATGTCTGCCACTATACAGTGTATACCGCTATATGTCTGCCACTATACAGTGTATACCACTATGTCTGCCATTATACAGTGTATACCGCTATATGTCTGCCACTATACAGTGCATACGGCTATATGTCTGCCATTATACAGTGTATACCGCTATATGTCTGCCATTATACAGTGTATACCGCTATATGTCTGCCATTATACAGTGTATACCGCTATATGTCTGCCATTATACAGTGTATACCGCTATATGTCTGCCACTATACAGTGCATACGGCTATATGTCTGCCACTATACAGTGCATACGGCTATATGTCTGCCATTATACATTGTATACCGCTATATGTCTGCCATTATACAGTGTATACCGCTATATGTCTGCCATTATACAGTGTATACCGCTATATGTCTGCCATTATACAGTGTATACCACTATATGTCTGCCACTATACAGTGTATACCGCTATATGTCTGCCACTATACAGTGTATACCGCTATATGTCTGCCACTATACAGTGTATACCGCTATATGTCTGCCACTATACAGTGCATACGGCTATATGTCTGCCATTATACATTGTATACCGCTATATGTCTGCCATTATACAGTGTATACCGCTATATGTCTGCCACTATACAGTGTATACCACTATATGTCTGCCACTATACAGTGTATACCGCTATGTCTGCCACTATACAGTGTATACCGCTATATGTCTGCCACTATACAGTGTATACCGCTATATGTCTGCCATTATACAGTGTATACCGCTATATGTCTGCCATTATACAGTGTATACCACTATATGTCTGCCACTATACAGTGTATACCGCTATGTCTGCCACTATACAGTGTATACCGCTATATGTCTGCCACTATACAGTGTATACCGCTATATGTCTGCCACTATACAGTGCATACGGCTATATGTCTGCCACTATACAGTGCATACGGCTATATGTCTGCCATTATACATTGTATACCGCTATATGTCTGCCATTATACAGTGTATACCGCTATATGTCTGCCATTATACAGTGTATACCACTATATGTCTGCCACTATACAGTGTATACCGCTATGTCTGCCACTATACAGTGTATACCGCTATATGTCTGCCACTATACAGTGTATACCGCTATATGTCTGCCACTATACAGTGCATACGGCTATATGTCTGCCATTATACAGTGTATACCGCTATATGTCTGCCACTATACAGCGTATACCGCTATATGTCTGCCACTATACAGTGTATACCACTATGTCTGCCATTATACAGTGTATACCGCTATATGTCTGCCACTATACAGTGCATACGGCTATATGTCTGCCACTATACAGTGTATACCGCTATATGTCTGCCACTATACAGTGTATACCACTATATGTCTGCCACTATACAGTGCATACGGCTATATGTCTGCCATTATACAGTGTATACCGCTATATGTCTGCCACTATACAGTGTATACCGCTATATGTCTGCCACTATACAGTGTATACCACTATGTCTGCCATTATACAGTGTATACCGCTATATGTCTGCCACTATACAGTGCATACGGCTATATGTCTGCCATTATACAGTGTATACCGCTATATGTCTGCCACTATACAGTGTATACCGCTATATGTCTGCCATTATACAGTGTATACCGCTATATGTCTGCCATTATACAGTGTATACCACAATATGTCTGCCATTATACAGTGTATACCACAATATGTCTGCCACTATACAGTGTATACCACTATATGTCTGCCACAGTGTATACGGGTATATGTCTGCCATTATACAGTGTATACCGCTATATGTCTGACGCTATACGGTTTATGCCGCTATATGTCTGCCATTATACAGTGTATATGGCTGTATTTCTGCCATTATACAGTGTATACCGCTATATGTCTGACGCTATACGGTTTATGCCGCTATATGTCTGCCATTATACAGTGTATACCGCTATACAGTGGGGCAAAAAAGTATTTAGTCAGTCAGCAATAGTGCAAGTTCCACCACTTAAAAAAATGAGAGGCGTCTGTAATTTACATCATAGGTAGACCTCAACTATGGGAGACAAACTGAGAAAAAAAAATCCAGAAAATCATATTGTCTGTTTTTTTATCATTTTATTTGCATATTATGGTGGAAAATAAGTATTTGGTCAGAAACAAAATTTCATCTCAATACTTTGTAATATATCCTTTGTTGGCAGTGACAGAGGTCAAACGTTTTCTGTAAGTCTTCACAAGGTTGCCACACACTGTTGTTGGTATGTTGGCCCATTCCTCCATGCAGATCTCCTCTAGAGCAGTGATGTTTTTGGCTTTTCGCTTGGCAACACGGACTTTCAACTCCCTCCAAAGGTTTTCTATAGGGTTGAGATCTGGAGACTGGCTAGGCCACTCCAGGACCTTGAAATGCTTCTTACGAAGCCACTCCTTCGTTGCCCTGGCGGTGTGCTTTGGATCATTGTCATGTTGAAAGACCCAGCCACGTTTCATCTTCAATGCCCTTGCTGATGGAAGGAGGTTTGCACTCAAAATCTCACGATACATGGCCCCATTCATTCTTTCATGTACCCGGATCAGTCGTCCTGGCCCCTTTGCAGAGAAACAGCCCCAAAGCATGATGTTTCCACCACCATGCTTTACAGTAGGTATGGTGTTTGATGGATGCAACTCAGTATTATTTTTCCTCCAAACACGACAAGTTGTGTTTCTACCAAACAGTTCCAGTTTGGTTTCATCAGACCATAGGACATTCTCCCAAAACTCCTCTGGATCATCCAAATGCTCTCTAGCAAACTTCAGACGGGCCCGGACATGTACTGGCTTAAGCAGTGGGACACGTCTGGCACTGCAGGATCTGAGTCCATGGTGGCGTAGTGTGTTACTTATGGTAGGCCTTGTTACATTGGTCCCAGCTCTCTGCAGTTTATTCACTAGGTCCCCCCGCGTGGTTCTGGGATTTTTGCTCACCGTTCTTGTGATCATTCTGATGCCACGGGGTGGGATTTTGCGTGGAGCCCCAGATCGAGGGAGATTATCAGTGGTCTTGAATGTCTTCCATTTTCTAATTATTGCTCCCACTGTTGATTTCTTCACTCCAAGCTGGTTGGCTATTGCAGATTCAGTCTTCCCAGCCTGGTGCAGGGCTACAATTTTGTTTCTGGTGTCCTTTGACAGCTCTTTGGTCTTCACCATAGTGGAGTTTGGAGTCAGACTGTTTGAGGGTGTGCACAGGTGTCTTTTTATACTGATAACAAGTTTAAACAGGTGCCATTACTACAGGTAATGAGTGGAGGAAAGAGGAGACTCTTAAAGAAGAAGTTACAGGTCTGTGAGAGCCAGAAATCTTGATTGTTTGTTTCTGACCAAATACTTATTTTCCACCATAATATGCAAATAAAATGATAAAAAACAGACAATGTGATTTTCTGGATTTTTTTTTCTCAGTTTGTCTCCCATAGTTGAGGTCTACCTATGATGTAAATTACAGACGCCTCTCATCTTTTTAAGTGGTCGAACTTGCACTATTGCTGACTGACTAAATACTTTTTTGCCCCACTGTATGTCTGCTATTATACATTGTATACCGCTATATGTCTGCCATTATACAGTGTATACCGCTATATGTCTGACGCTATACAGTTTATGCCGCTATGTGTCTGTTGCTATACAGTGTATGACGGTTTAGGTGTGCCTTATAAGGTGTATGCCGCTATATGTCTGCTGTTATAATGTGTATGATGCCCCTGTACAGTGGCTGCCCTATATTATGCCACTTTACAGTGTCTGCTCCTGTATGAAGCCCCTGCACAGTGTCTGGCACTGTGTGATGGCTCTGTACAGTGTCTTCCACTGTATGATGTGACTATACAGTGTCTACCCCTGTGTGATGACCCTGCACAGTGTGTGCCCATGTGTGATGTCTCTGTACAGTGTCTGCTCCTGTGTGTTGTCTCTGTACAGCGTCTGCCCCTGTATGATGCCCCTGTACAGTTTCTTCCCCTGTATGGTGCCCCTGTACAGCATGTACCCCTATACTGTGTGCCCCTGTATGTTGTGACTGTACAGTGTCTGCTCCTATGTGATGCCTCTGTATAGCATCTGCACCTGTATGATGGCGCTATACAGTATCTGCCCTCGTATGATACCCCTTTACAGTGTCTGCCCCATATGATGCCGCTGTACAACGTCTGCCCCTGTATGATGCCCCTGCACAGTGTCTGCCCCTGTGTGATGCCCTTGTACAGCGTCTGCACCTGTATGATGCCGCTGTATAGTGTGTGCCCCTGGATGATGCAACTGTACAGTGTCTACCCCTGTGTGATGCCCCTGCACAGTGTGTGCCCATGTGTGATGTGTCTGTGCAGTGTCTGCTCCTGCGTGATGCCTCTTTACAGCATCTGCCCCTGTATGATGCCACTATACAGTGTCTGCCCTCATGTGATGCCCCTTTACAGTGTCTGCCTCGTATGATGCCTCTGTACGTCTGCCCCTGTATTATGCCACTGCACAGTGTCTGCCCGTGTGTGAGCCACTGTACAGTGTCTGCCCTGTATGATGCCCCTGCACAGTGTCTGCACTGTATGATGCCGCTGTACAGTGTTAGCCCCTGTATGATGTCCCTGCACAGTGTCTGCCCTGTATGTTGCCGCTGTACAGTGTCTGCCCCTGTGTGATGCCACTGTACAGCACCTGCCCCTTATGATGTCTCTATACAGCGTCTACCCCTGTATGATGCACCTTTACAGTGTTTGCCCTTATATGATGCTGCTGTACAGTGTCTGCCCCTGTATGATGCACTTGCACAATGTCTGTCCCATATGTTGCCGCTGTGCAGTGTCTGCCCCTGTGTAATGCCACTGTACAGTGTTTGCCCCATATGATGTCTCAGTAGAGCGTCTGTCTCTGTATGATACTGTTGTACAATGTCTGCCCCTGTATGATGCATATTTACAGTGTCTGCCCTTATATGATGCCTCTGTACAGTGTCTGCCCCTGTATGATGCCGCTGTACAATGTCTGCCCCTGTATGATGCACCTTTACAGGGTCTGCCCCTGTGATGCCACTGTACAGTGTCTGCCCCTGTATGATGCATCTTTACAGTGTCTGCCCTTATATGATGCCTCTGTACAGTGTCTGCCCCTGTATGATGCCGCTGTATGATGTTTTCACTATGAATACTGAGTCTATTATCAGGGAGCGGGGTTATCTACTATGTCAATGTTGCAACACAAGAATGTGACGGATCCTTCTGCTCTTCTTACATATTGGTGTAGTGGGCGCAGTGGGGTAGCTGTATGGGGCACATCGCACTGTGGCACTTGGGTTTTGGTGGCAGCGTTATAGGGTCAGAGCAGAGCGGTGACAGCAGGGTACTTACTGCACACGGGTGGGCCCTGATGATGTCACCTGCTGCCTGGTGATGTCACCTGCTGCCTGGTGATGTCATGCGCCTGCGCGTATTACACACTCAGCTCTGCACGCCAAGAAGGAGGAGAGACCTGAGCCTCCTGTAACCCCGGATCAGGTACTCTTGTGTGCAGACTTATGTTCTCAAGTGCCAAAACAGCATTCCTGACATGATTGCTTAAAGGGGCGGCTTTGTTCTCTGAAGTCAGGAACCACATGGAAACGCGGCAAGGACAGATCTAAAAGGTTACACGCCTGGTCCATAGATTTAGAAGGGTTTGGACAACCCACTCCGAGACAAAAACACGCCTGCTTTATGATAAACTAAAATATAACTCTTAATATTTAAATTAAAATTGTACAATAATGTGAATTACACACCAGCAAAGTGTCATTAGACAGAATCTAATTGTGCAGAATCTAGGGTGGCAACCTCCGCCTGCAGGTAGGGTAACTATAGGAAATCATATGGACAGGCACCTCCGCCGGCAGGTAGGGTAAATATAGAAAATCGTACAGACAGGCACCTCCGCCGGCAGGTAGGGTAACTATAGGAAATTGTATGGACAGGCACCTCCGCCGGCAGGTAGGGTAAATATAGGAAATCGTATGGACAGGCACCTCCGCCGGCGGGTAGGGTAACTATAGGAAATCGTACGGACAGGCAACCTCCGCCTGCAGGTAGGGTAACTATAGGAAATCGTACGGACAGGCAACCTCCGCCTGCAGGTAGGGTAACTATAGGAAATCGTACAGACAGGCACCTCCGCCGGCAGGTAGGGTAACTATAGGAAATCGTACGGACAGGCAACCTCCGCCGGCAGTAGGGTAACTATAGGAAATTGTATGGACAGGCACCTCCGCCGGCAGGTAGGGTAACTATAGGAAATTGTATGGACAGGCACCTCCGCCTGCAGGTAGGGTAACTATAGGAAATCGTACGGACAGGCAACCTCCGCCGGCAGGTAGGGTAAGTATAGGAAATGGTACGGACAGGCACCTCCGCCGGCAGGTAGGGTAACTATAGGAAATCATACGGACAGGCACCTCCGCCGGCAGGTAGGGTAAGTATAGGAAATCGTACGGACAGGCACCTCCGCCTGCAGGTAGGGTAAGTATAGGAAATCTTATGGACAGGCACCTCCGCCTGCAGGTAGGGTAACTATAGGAAATCGTACGGACAGGCAACCTCCGCCGGCAGGTAGGGTAAGTATAGGAAATGGTACGGACAGGCACCTCCGCCGGCAGGTAGGGTAAGTATAGGAAATGGTACGGACAGGCACCTCCGCCGGCAGGTAGGGTAAATATAGGAAATCGTACGGACAGGCACCTCCGCCGGCAGGTAGGGTAAGTATAGGAAATCTTATGGACAGGCACCTCCGCCTGCAGGTAGGGTAAGTATAGGAAATCTTATGGACAGGCACCTCCGCCTGCAGGTAGGGTAACTATAGGAAATCGTATGGACAGGCACCTCCGCCGGCAGGTAGGGTAAGTATAAGAAATCTTACGGACAGGCACCTCCGCCGGCAGGTAGGGTAACTATAGGAAATTGTATGGACAGGCACCTCCGCCGGCAGGTAGGGTAACTATAGGAAATCGTACGGACAGGCAACCTCCGCCTGCAGGTAGGGTAACTATAGGAAATCGTACAGACAGGCACCTCCGCCGGCAGGTAGGGTAACTATAGGAAATCGTACGGACAGGCAACCTCCGCCGGCAGTAGGGTAACTATAGGAAATTGTATGGACAGGCACCTCCGCCGGCAGGTAGGGTAACTATAGGAAATTGTATGGACAGGCACCTCCGCCTGCAGGTAGGGTAACTATAGGAAATCGTACGGACAGGCAACCTCCGCCGGCAGGTAGGGTAAGTATAGGAAATGGTACGGACAGGCACCTCCGCCGGCAGGTAGGGTAACTATAGGAAATCATACGGACAGGCACCTCCGCCGGCAGGTAGGGTAAGTATAGGAAATCGTACGGACAGGCACCTCCGCCTGCAGGTAGGGTAAGTATAGGAAATCTTATGGACAGGCACCTCCGCCTGCAGGTAGGGTAACTATAGGAAATCGTACGGACAGGCAACCTCCGCCGGCAGGTAGGGTAAGTATAGGAAATGGTACGGACAGGCACCTCCGCCGGCAGGTAGGGTAAATATAGGAAATCATACGGACAGGCACCTCCGCCGGCAGGTAGGGTAAGTATAGGAAATCTTATGGACAGGCACCTCCGCCTGCAGGTAGGGTAAGTATAGGAAATCTTATGGACAGGCACCTCCGCCTGCAGGTAGGGTAACTATAGGAAATCGTATGGACAGGCACCTCCGCCGGCAGGTAGGGTAAGTATAAGAAATCTTACGGACAGGCACCTCCGCCTGCAGGTAGGGTAACTATAGGAAATTGTATGGACAGGCACCTCCGCCGGCAGGTAGGGTAACTATAGGAAATCGTATGGACAGGCACCTCCGCCGGCGGGTAGGGTAACTATAGGAAATCGTACAGACAGGCAACCTCCGCCTGCAGGTAGGGTAACTATAGGAAATCGTACAGACAGGCACCTCCGCCGGCAGGTAGGGTAACTATAGGAAATCGTACGGACAGGCAACCTCCGCCGGCAGTAGGGTAACTATAGGAAATTGTATGGACAGGCACCTCCGCCGGCAGGTAGGGTAACTATAGGAAATTGTATGGACAGGCACCTCCGCCTGCAGGTAGGGTAACTATAGGAAATCGTACGGACAGGCAACCTCCGCCGGCAGGTAGGGTAAGTATAGGAAATGGTACGGACAGGCACCTCCGCCGGCAGGTAGGGTAACTATAGGAAATCATACGGACAGGCACCTCCGCCGGCAGGTAGGGTAAGTATAGGAAATCGTACGGACAGGCACCTCCGCCTGCAGGTAGGGTAAGTATAGGAAATCTTATGGACAGGCACCTCCGCCTGCAGGTAGGGTAACTATAGGAAATCGTACGGACAGGCAACCTCCGCCGGCAGGTAGGGTAAGTATAGGAAATGGTACGGACAGGCACCTCCGCCGGCAGGTAGGGTAAATATAGGAAATCATACGGACAGGCACCTCCGCCGGCAGGTAGGGTAAGTATAGGAAATCTTATGGACAGGCACCTCCGCCTGCAGGTAGGGTAAGTATAGGAAATCTTATGGACAGGCACCTCCGCCGGCAGGTAGGGTAAGTATAAGAAATCTTACGGACAGGCACCTCCGCCTGCAGGTAGGGTAACTATAGGAAATTGTACGGACAGGCACCTCCGCCTGCAGGTAGGGTAAGTATAGGAAATCTTACGGACAGGCACCTCCGCCGGCAGGTAGGGTAACTATAGGAAATCGTATGGACAGGCACCTCCGCCGGCAGGTAGGGTAACTATAGGAAATCTTATGGACAGGCACCTCCGCCTGCAGGTAGGGTAACTATAGGAAATTGTATGGACAGGCACCTCCGCCTGCAGGTAGGGTAAGTATAGGAAATCTTACGGACAGGCACCTCCGCCTGCAGGTAGGGTAAGTATAGGAAATCTTACGGACAGGCACCTCCGCCGGCAGGTAGGGTAACTATAGGAAATCGTATGGACAGGCACCTCCGCCGGCAGGTAGGGTAACTATAGGAAATCGTACGGACAGGCACCTCCGCCGGCAGGTAGGGTAAGTATAGGAAATGGTACGGACAGGCACCTCCGCCGGCAGGTAGGGTAACTATAGGAAATCATACAGACAGGCACCTCCGCCGGCAGGTAGGGTAAGTATAGGAAATCTTATGGACAGGCACCTCCGCCTGCAGGTAGGGTAACTATAGGAAATCGTATGGACAGGCACCTCCTCCGGCAGGTAGGGTAACTATAAGAAATCGTACGGACAGGCACCTCCGCCGGCAGGTAGGGTAAGTATAGGAAATGGTACGGACAGGCACCTCCACCGGCAGGTAGGGTAACTATAGGAAATGGTGCGGACAGGCACCTCCACCGGCAGGTAGGGTAACTATAGGAAATCTTACGGACAGGCACCTCCGCCTGCAGGTAGGGTAACTATAGGAAATCGTATGGACAGGCACCTCCACCTGCAGGTAGGGTAACTATAGGAAATCGTATGGACAGGCACCTCCGCCGGCAGGTAGGGTAACTATAGGAAATCGTACGGACAGGCAACCTCCGCCTGCAGGTAGGGTAACTATAGGAAATCGTATGGACAGGCACCTCCGCCTGCAGGTAGGGTAACTATAGGAAATCGTACGGACAGGCACCTCCGCCGGCGGGTAGGGTAACTATAGGAAATGGTACGGACAGGCACCTCCGCCGGCAGGTAGGGTAACTATAGGAAATCGTACGGACAGGCACCTCCGCCTGCAGGTAGTGTAACTATAGGAAATCCTACGGACAGGCACCTCCGCCGGCAGGTAGGGTAACTATAGGAAATCGTACGGACTGGCACCTCCGCCGGCAGGTAGGGTAACTATAGGAAATCGTACGGACAGGCACCTCCGCCGGCAGGTAGGGTAACTATAGGAAATCGTATGGACAGGCACCTCCGCCGGCAGGTAGGGTAACTATAGGAAATCGTACGGACTGGCACCTCCGCCGGCAGGTAGGGTAACTATAGGAAATCGTAAGGACAGGCACCTCCGCCGGCAGGTAGGGTAACTATAGGAAATCGTACGGACTGGCACCTCCGCCGGCAGGTAGGGTAACTATTGGAAATGGTACGGACAGGCACCTCCGCCTGCAGGTAGTGTAACTATAGGAAATCCTACGGACAGGCACCTCCGCCGGCAGGTAGGGTAACTATAGGAAATCGTACGGACAGGCACCTCCGCCGGCAGGTAGGGTAACTATAGGAAATGGTACGGACTGGCACCTCCGCCGGCGGGTAGGGTAACTATAGGAAATCGTACGGACAGGCAACCTCCGCCTGCAGGTAGGGTAACTATAGGAAATCGTACAGACAGGCACCTCCGCCGGCAGGTAGGGTAACTATAGGAAATCGTACGGACTGGCACCTCCGCCGGCAGGTAGGGTAACTATTGGAAATGGTATGGACAGGCACCTCCGCCGGCGGGTAGAGTAACTATAGGAAATCGTACGGACAGGCACCTCCGCCGGCAGGTAGGGTAACTATAGGAAATCGTACGGAGAGGCACCTCCGCCGGCAGGTAGGGTGACTATAGGAAATGTTACGGACAGGCACCTCTGCCGGCAGGTAGGGTAGCTATAGGAAATGGTACGGACGGGCACCTCTTCCGGCAGGTAGGGTGACTATAGGAAATCCTACGGACAGGCACCTCCGCCGGCAGTAGGGTAAGTATAGGAAATGGTACGGACAGGCACCTCCGCCGGCAGGTAGGGTAACTATAGGAAATGGTACGGACAGGCACCTCCGCCGGCAGGTAGGGTAACTATAGGAAATGGTAATGGTACGGACAGGCACCTCCGCCGGCAGGTAGGGTAACTATAGGAAATGGTACGGACAGGCACCTCCGCCTGCAGGTAGGGTAACTATAGGAAATGGTACGGACAGGCACCTCCGCCGGCAGGTAGGGTAACTATAGGAAATGGTACGGACAGGCACCTCCGCCGGCAGTAGGGTAACTATAGGAAATGGTACGGACAGGCACCTCCGCCGGCAGGTAGGGTAACTATAGGAAATGGTACGGACAGGCACCTCCGCCGGCAGGTAGGGTAACTATAGGAAATGGTACGGACAGGCACCTCCGCCGGCAGTAGGGTAACTATAGGAAATGGTACGGACAGGCACCTCTGCCGGCAGGTAGGGTAACTATAGGAAATGGTACGGACAGGCACCTCCGCCGGCAGGTAGGGTAAATATAGGAAATGGTACGGACAGGCACCTCCGCCGGCAGTAGGGTAACTATAGGAAATGGTACGGACAGGCACCTCCGCCTGCAGGTAGGGTAACTATAGGAAATGGTACGGACAGGCACCTCCGCCGGCAGGTAGGGTAAATATAGGAAATGGTACGGACAGGCACCTCCGCCAGCAGTAGGGTAACTATAGGAAATGGTACGGACAGGCACCTCCGCCGGCAGGTAGGGTAACTATAGGAAATGGTACGGACAGGCACCTCCGCCGGCAGGTAGGGTAAATATAGGAAATGGTACGGACAGGCACCTCCGCCAGCAGTAGGGTAACTATAGGAAATGGTACGGACAGGCACCTCCGCCGGCAGGTAGGGTAACTATAGGAAATTGTATGGACAGGCACCTCCGCCTGCAGGTAGGGTAACTATAGGAAATCGTACGGACAGGCAACCTCCGCCGGCAGGTAGGGTAAGTATAGGAAATGGTACGGACAGGCACCTCCGCCGGCAGGTAGGGTAACTATAGGAAATCATACGGACAGGCACCTCCGCCGGCAGGTAGGGTAACTATAGGAAATCATACGGACAGGCACCTCCGCCGGCAGGTAGGGTAAGTATAGGAAATCTTATGGACAGGCACCTCCGCCTGCAGGTAGGGTAACTATAGGAAATCGTATGGACAGGCACCTCCGCCGGCAGGTAGGGTAAGTATAAGAAATCTTACGGACAGGCACCTCCGCCTGCAGGTAGGGTAACTATAGGAAATTGTATGGACAGGCACCTCCGCCTGCAGGTAGGGTAAGTATAGGAAATCTTACGGACAGGCACCTCCGCCGGCAGGTAGGGTAACTATAGGAAATCGTATGGACAGGCACCTCCGCCGGCAGGTAGGGTAACTATAGGAAATCTTATGGACAAGCACCTCCGCCTGCAGGTAGGGTAACTATAGGAAATCTTACGGACAGGCACCTCCGCCTGCAGGTAGGGTAACTATAGGAAATTGTATGGACAGGCACCTCCGCCTGCAGGTAGGGTAAGTATAGGAAATCTTACGAACAGGCACCTCCGCCTGCAGGTAGGGTAACTATAGGAAATTGTATGGACAGGCACCTCCGCCTGCAGGTAGGGTAAGTATAGGAAATCGTATGGACAGGCACCTCCGCCGGCAGGTAGGGTAACTATAGGAAATCGTACGGACAGGCACCTCCGCCGGCAGGTAGGGTAAGTATAGGAAATGGTACGGACAGGCACGTCCGCCGGCAGGTAGGGTAACTATAGGAAATCGTATGGACAGTCAACCTCCGCCGGCAGGTAGGGTAAGTATAGGAAATGGTATGGACAGGCACCTCCGCCGGCAGGTAGGGTAACTATAGGAAATCATACGGACAGGCACCTCCGCCGGCAGGTAGGGTAAGTATAGGAAATCTTATGGACAGGCACCTCCGCCTGCAGGTAGGGTAACTATAGGAAATCGTATGGACAGGCACCTCCTCCGGCAGGTAGGGTAACTATAAGAAATCGTACGGACAGGCACCTCCGCCGGCAGGTAGGGTAAGTATAGGAAATGGTACGGACAGGCACCTCCACCGGCAGGTAGGGTAACTATAGGAAATGGTGCGGACAGGCA
Source organism: Ranitomeya variabilis (assembly GCF_051348905.1). Classification (NCBI taxonomy): domain Eukaryota; kingdom Metazoa; phylum Chordata; class Amphibia; order Anura; family Dendrobatidae; genus Ranitomeya; species Ranitomeya variabilis. Next base: position 14,053,696 of record NC_135234.1, on the reverse strand, counting down.
CCTCCACCGGCAGGTAGGGTAACTATAGGAAATCTTACGGACAGGCACCTCCGCCTGCAGGTAGGGTAACTATAGGAAATCGTATGGACAGGCACCTCCACCTGCAGGTAGGGTAACTATAGGAAATCGTATGGACAGGCACCTCCGCCGGCAGGTAGGGTAACTATAGGAAATCGTACGGACAGGCAACCTCCGCCTGCAGGTAGGGTAACTATAGGAAATCGTACGGACAGGCACCTCCGCCGGCAGGTAGGGTGACTATAGGAAATGGTACGGACAGGCACCTCTGCCGGCAGGTAGGGTAGCTATAGGAAATGGTACGGACAGGCACCTCTTCCGGCAGGTAGGGTGACTATAGGAAATCCTACGGACAGGCACCTCCGCCGGCAGTAGGGTAAGTATAGGAATTGGTACGGACAGGCACCTCCGCCGGCAGGTAGGGTAACTATAGGAAATGGTACGGACAGTCACCTCCGCCGGCGGGTAGGATAACTATAGGAAATGGTACGGACAGGCACCTCCGCCGGCAGGTAGGGTAACTATAGGAAATGGTACGGACAGGCACCTCCGTCGGCAGGTAGGGTAACTATAGGAAATGGTACGGACAGGCACCTCTGCCGGCAGGTAGGGTAACTATAGGAAATGGTACGGACAGGCACCTCCGCCGGCAGGTAGGGTAACTATAGGAAATGGTACGGACAGGCACCTCCGTCGGCAGGTAGGGTAACTATAGGAAATGGTACGGACAGGCACCTCTGCCGGCAGGTAGGGTAACTATAGGAAATGGTACGGACAGGCACCTCTCCAGGTATCCCTCATAAGTGTCTACTGATACATTGCTGGTGGAATGTGTGTAATTCACGTTATTGTACAATTTTAATTTAAATATTAAAAGTTATATTTCAGTGTATCAAAAAAACTGGAGTGTTTTCATCTGGGTGATCTCGAGTTTAATCCATACTCTCTGACCTAACTTCCTTTTCAGCCCACATGTACCAGTGTCAGAGGGTGGAGGACAGACATATGATGTCTGACCAGGGGCTCAGGGGTTAACTTCTCCATAAGATCCGTTCATCCATCCGTCCGTCCGTCCGTCCGACATTCATCCGTTCCATGTGATATTTCCGGATACGTCTCACTGTCTTTAGTGTCTCTATAACTTTCCATCATCGGCTCCAGTACATGTGATGTCAGCTCTGTAGACGTTGCTCCGGGGCCCAGACCTTCTGCCGGGGCCACACCTGGAGAGCTCAGGAGCCGCCGCTGTGTAATATGGTTAGAAGTGACCGATCTCTGATCCTGAGCCAGGATCCAGGACAGCAGCAATCTCCAGCCTGTGAAGAACTACAACCCCCAGCATGGGGTGCACCCTCGGAGCTGTAGTATTGCAGCATACATGGAGCTGCCATTGATTAATCTGTCCTTCCCCCTATCTGCTCCTGTTATCTTGGCTCGCCGGGCACCGGTCCCCGGCGTTATCTCCGCGCAGCATTTTATAGCGTATATGATATAGATCATTAATGAGAATGAACAGCAGGGCAAGTGAGGACAGAGCCGAGGCCACATTTACATCCGTTTACTCTATGGGAAGGTCCCTGGTCCCGGCCCCACGTGACGGCAAGTAAATAAGCTGCTGGCAGAACACCGGGTATTGTCACAGATGTATGTGCGGCTGCTGGCGCTGACCTCCGCGTGTCCTATATACCCCCAGCTGCCACTATAGTGTTCTGTGTCAGGACTCACGGGGCCGACAATGATCCAAGGACTTTGCCCCTCTTGTGTAATCCCATATCATCAGTTCTTGTACATTGCACCAAGTACAAGTTATAAATGATGGAAATGATAGTGGGCCCGGATTGTAAACCCCACACTCGCCGGAGGAAATCATATAGACTCCAACATCTAAGACCTGATAGATCGCTATCGATTCTTCTGAAACATTGTTTTGGCAGATTTATGTTACACCTCCCACCCATCCGTGCAAGTTGTGACCCATTACATGGAAAGAAGAGTGTGCGAATAGCCGGAGCACAGAATTCGTTCAGACCACACGAACCTTCCATGTCATGATCACTCAGAATTAGCCGTTGTAGGTACATGAGAAATAACACTATTGTTGGTCATTATATGACTTGTATCCTGCATTTTTCAACCGTTTTCCCCTCCGCAGCCTCTACATTTAGTTTACAGTTGTCTCCGAGCTAGTGAGTGGTGACTAGCTGCTTTGATGGCTTCTATACACACACATGGGGGGATTCCTGCTTTCCTGTGTAAATGTTACATATTTTCAGAAGCAGCAGCAGCAGCATGGAGAACACTATAAAGGAGAACTGAGCAGTGTACCAGTGAATCCTGCATTAGGACGATACAAAAACTTACTATACAGCACCAGGAGCATGCAGGACATTATACAGCAGTACTGAGCTGTCTAGCTGTGATTCCAGGACTGGTGTGAGATAAAACATTTACTAGAAAGCTGTAGCACGGAGGACACTATACAGCAGCACTGAGCAGTGTAGATGTGAAAGCAGCACTGATATGAGATAAACATTTATTAGACAGCTGCAACATGGAGGACACTATACTGTTACTGCTTGGACCCCCACATCTGCAGTGCTACACAACAGTGTAGCTGTGAATGCAGCACTGGTATGAGATGCACACTTATTCGAAACCTGCAGCATGGAGTACACTAATCATCAACACTGAGCAGTGTAGCTGTGAATGCAGCACTGGTCTGAGATAAAACATTTACTAGAAAGCTGCAGTATGGAGGACATTATACAGCAGCACTGAGTAGTGTAGCTACGAATCCAGCACTGGTATGAGATACATACCTATTAAAAAGCTGCAGCATGGAGTACACTATACAGCACCATTGAGCAGTTTAGCTGTGAAAGCAGCACTGGTATGAGATAAGCATTTATTAGAAAGCTGCAGCATGGAGGACACTATACTATTACTGCTTGGACCCCCACATCTGCAGCGCTACACAGCAGTGTAGCTGTGAATGCAGCACTGGTATGAGATACACACTTATTAGAAACCTGCAGCATGGAGTACACTATTCATCAACACTGAGCAGTGTAGCTGTGAATCCAGCACTGGTCTGAGATAAAACATTTACTAGAAAGCTGCAGCATGGAGGACACTATACAGCAGCACTGAGCAGTGTAGCTATGAATCCAGCACTGGTTTCAGATAAACACTTACTAGAAAGCTGCAGCATGGAGGACACTATACTGTTACTGCTCGGACCCCCACAGCTGCCTCTAGTCCGTCTGTTACCGCTCGGCCCCTATTACCATGCCACACGCCTCCATTATTGTGTTAAACATACACTCAAAGCTTAGAAGAAAAGTTTCAGTGCGCGGCCCCCAGAAAGCCTGCCAATTAGCGGACGACGAGGGGGAGCGCGGCGTGCCTAGTGTCTTATAGCCTCAGCGGTGCCTCATGCTTTTTTTAGTTTTATAACTTGTTAATCTTCACTTAATGGCATATAAAAGCTGAAATAAAACAGAATGTTCCTCTGCTGTTTTACTGCTCCCTCGGAAAAACTTTCATAGTATATACATGATAAGCTAGCAGATGTTGCAATTGTTTACAGTGCTGGGCTCGATCTAGAAGCATGATGAGGCTTTCCAGAGGGGTTTGGACACTTGAGCGGGGAGAACAAGAACATGTCAGGCCGAGAATCTGCAACCTGTGGCTCTCCGGCTGCTGCTGAGGAACCACAAGTCCCAGCACAGCTGAGTGCAGCAAATCCATCCCTCAGTCGTAGACTTGAGCACGGAGAATGGTAGTTATGACCCTCAGCCTGGGTCCATCTAACCTATGGACCATTCTCCCTTCCACCAGTGCAGTATTTGCCCCCGAGCTCATGGACTGTATGTCGGAGGTCATTAGTTTCCCTTTCACCTACGCTATTTTTCTACCGTTTGCTGAAATCTGGCATATTATTGAAAAATAGTCATGTATTACTATTTTTTTACTTCTTATTTGTTGTTACTTTATTGTGTTTTATAACAATTTTATTATTCTTGCCCTAACCCTATTAGATGTTCAGCCTCCATCGTCTCGGTCGCTGCCTATGCAGAGCCCAGCAGTTGAGATAAGTTAGTCATTTGTTGCTGTACTCTGCTTAGGCAGCGACCAAGATCACAAAGCCCAGTTTGTTATACCAAGATCTTTGTCATCTTGATTGCTGCCTATGCAGAGCACCTCAGCTGATGATAAACTCATCTCAACTGTTGCACTCTGCATAGGAAATGGAGGTGGCCACTGAGATGATAAAGCAGCTTTTCTTGTCCATCTGCCGGATAGGCAGTCACTGAGGCCGGTGGACAGCTGGCGGGAAGAAGCCGCACTTACTGATACTGGCAGGAAGAAGCCGCACTTACTGGCACTGGCGGGAAGAAGCCGCACTTACTGGCACTGGCGGGAAGAAGCCGCACTTACTGGTACTGGCGGGAAGAAGCCGCACTTACTGATACTGGCGGGAAGAAGCCGCACTTACTGATACTGGCGGGAAGAAGCCGCACTTACTGGCACTGGCGGGAAGAAGCCGCACTTACTGGCACTGGCCTGAAGAAGCCGCACTTACTGGTACTGGCGGGAAGAAGCCGCACTTACTGATACTGGCGGGAAGAAGCCGCACTTACTGGCACTGGCGGGAAGAAGTTGCACTTACTGATACTGGCGGGAAGAAGCCGCACTTACTGGCACTGGCGGGAAGAAGCCGCACTTACTGGTACTGGCGGGAAGAAGCCGCACTTACTGGCACTGGCGGGAAGAAGCCGCACTTACTGGCACTGGCGGGAAGAAGCCGCACTTACTGGCACTGGCGGGAAGAAGCCGCACTTACTGGTACTGGCGGGAAGAAGCCGCACTTACTGGCACTGGCGGGAAGAAGCCGCACTTACTGGCACTGGCGGGAAGAAGCCACACTTACTGGTACAGGCGGGAAGAAGCCGCACTTACTGGTACTGGAGGGAAGAAGCCGCACTTACTGGTACTGGCGGGAAGATGCCGCACTTACTGGTACTGGCGGGAAGAAGCCGCACTTACTGGTACTGGCGGGAAGAAGCCGCACTTACTGGTACTGGAGGGAAGAAGCCGCACTAACTATACTAACACTACACATACTACTATACTAACACTACACATACTACTATACTAACACTACACATACTAATAATACACATTCACGCTCATTCCTTGTCTCGTGTCCTATTAGATATATCCCCATCGATGGCTCCACTCTCAGCCCCCCCGCCCCCCCAAAGTGAGTGCGCACGATAAATCATGTCTTTTGTCAGTAGCTTGATAGGAAACAGCATCCTGAAATGTAAAGAGCACGAAACAGGAAACATTGTAACATTTACAGTCCATTGTCATCTCCTGCCTCCATATCCTATCCCAGGCATCAGATGCTGCAGAGATTTCCAGGCCTGGAGTCAGTGGGAAAATTCCTGTGCAAGTTCAATCCAGGACAAGTCCGGCCCCGGCCGCCGTACACCTCCTCGGTTTTTACACATTAATCTCTCCAGAATCAATCATTAGAAACTGCAGAAAACGGATGCGAAGTGATTAGAATTAATCTACTGTGCGCAGAAGAATCTCTTCCCAGTAAATACCCTGATATATTTAAATTGCCGAGCCATTAATTGCACTGGTAATTGTGAGCTCCTCTAATCCCGTCCTCCTCCGGCCCCCCATCTTTATCCCCCACAAAGCTCTCACATGGGCTTTATTCTTCCCAGGCAGAGCGGGAGCAAGACGTATATCGCTGACCATCAACTCCCATCAGAGCGGACGATGGGTGTCACTCCCACGCCGTGCCATGTGCCGTATCTCGCCGTAATCATATTTACAATAGCGACAATTTACATGTCATCGTGACTCTTCTCTTCTTCTTTCCTATTAACCCCTATGTAGTTTCCAAAATCCCAGGTTTGCTTTAAAAATATCTGACTTTTGCAGTTTTTTCACATTGTGCTTTTTGGTGTAACATGTAGGCAAAGAGGACGGGATGAATTTACTAGAATATGCGCCAGAAATTTGCAAAAATTCTGACCGTTGGCAACTGTATCATTTTCTTTTGCCCGCACTCACGTTTCTTCTGAGGAGTGCACCCCCTTATGCATATGGCACATTTTACTCCAGCGCTCTTTTCACCAACACCGCCATCTAAAATATCCGTCATGGTAAATGTTCTCGGGCGTTCTCCGGTGGACCGGGCATTTGGCGTAGCAGCGGCCACGTTTCCCCCAGACTTCTGCCATAAAACTGCTTGAAATGTTGCACCATGTTTGTGCACCTTGTAGTTTGTCACTTTGTGACTTTGTGTGTTTTCACTCCAGTTCCGGTCAGCGCCTCCAACTTTTTGAATAGTTAACAGGGCCAGAGCCGAAGTCAAATTCTACATAATTAACGCCATCATTTCGAGTAATATTTCGGGCGGTGGCACACAGCAGCCAAAAGATGCGTCAAAGTCACAAAAAGGAGCATTAATGGATTCATCTTACTCCATCGCTGCCTTCTTGAAGACCGACGTTCAGAACAGCGATCTGCGTTAATCAAGTCCTATTGGTTTTATGCCACCAGCTGTATAATCAAAGGTTCGTCTCTGATCATTTGTGTCCATTCTGACCTTATAGAGTATTCTTCACAGCTGAGGTTTTGATACAATTGTATCTAATCTAGGCACACACATCAGCCGCAGTGATAGTTTGTTACAATGTATCAGCCCAGTCCAGCGTCCTAATACAGTTGTAGAAATCCTCTTCTCTTTCCTCTTCAGGCTTGGAATAAAGAAACAATGGATAAGTTGCAACAATGTAACAGCACAGACATTGTTATATTGTCATCTTGCCATTTGTTGGTCACATTTCAGGCGCCATATTTCCTCATTTTCCACCTGATCTACTAGAATGTGAGTTTTCGCATTCTAGGTTGTGCTGACCGTGCAGAGGATTGGGGTACAGGCAATTCCTGGCTGTACTTTCCATATGATACAGGATTTATGCTTCTTCCTTCCTGCGAGTCCAGAGGTTTTGGTTCAGGTTCTACATATCGTGCTAAAATAAAGCCTATATGGCAGAGAAGGCGCCATCTCCCCCATTACAACAGATCTCACATTCCCCAGGACAACCAGCAAAGCCTGTCTACACCAGGCCAGAGGGATCATGGGACTTTATATCCTGTCTATAGAGCTACCTGTAGCAGCCTGCCATTCATCTGAATGCTGCCGTGTCATACTATATAAGATTGTGACAACTTTCTACTGTTAATAAAGCTCGCATGTTGAATGTATGGTTCATTGATGAGATCAGCATAAAAAAATCCACCACTATATCGTTTTTTAGGTACAGTATTCTGTGATGAATAATTTCTTTAGTCCAAATCCTCTGTATAGACAAGTTACATGTGAAAATTCAGCCATCCTGCAGCCACCACTAGGGGGAGCTCACTGCATACTGGTCGTACATTGAACCCAATGCTAAATTAGTATACACTAAGCTCTTGAGCTCCCTCTAGTGGTGGCTGCACACAGACAGAATTTCGTCAAGGTTGACAGTGGCTTTATGTGGCTGCGTCAGTTCTAGACATCAGTGCGAGTCTCCTGGTATTTGGATTGTCACCAAATTAATGTGAAATATGTGCGATATTACATAGTCGCTCTTCTCCGGGGGATTGTGTAGCTTTTCTTCTGCTTACTCTCCAGGTACAGTCATTTACATAGATGCACAAAACCTTCTTTTTTACTCTTTCTGTTTGAATGTGGTTCAGACGCATCCACTGAATTTAGGTCAGCCAAAAATGTTCAAACCATATCATTAGGGGGACAGCAAAGTGACTTCAAAGCAGCCATAGATTTAGTATTCTCCTCGCTGCCAGTGTCCAGCCGTAGCGGCTCTGAAATCAATACCATAGAAAATGATTCTTGTCACCGGGCAGCTCATTGCTCAGAATGTACTTCCACTTATCGGCGCGGCCGCATGTGCTCACAAATCAATATTTTCACAGCAGATTATGTTTATCTTTATATCTCAAAACTCCATGTTCTGGTGAAGAATGGGTTAAACGTGGCAGATGTACTTTCAGGACATCCGTTTAATTCAGCATTTTGCAGGGTTCTTAGTACATCTCGTTCTCGTATAGAAGCCAGGAAACTACAAGGCAGGAAAATACTGCATCGAAATAAAAAGGGGCAGCAGGCCTCACACGCTCGCTGGCAAATCAGTCAGTCCGCTGGGCTTATAAGCATATTATATACATACATGGAAAGGTCCTGGGAATTCATGGAAAAAGCCTGTGTCATAATAAATGAGTGGGAAGTAAAATACTCAATTGCTGTTTCACTGTTTGCTGTTTCAAAGTGCTTGATGCATATTTAGGGGTGATGGTTGTTCCCATCGCTGTTCCACTTAATCACACACTATTAGAGGTGAATGCATGCACTGATTAGGCTGGAAAATGTCATGCAAATTGGTGTGAAGGAATCAACGGAAAAAAAAATCTGTGTGCAGTTGTGTCACACACTCCTTTTAATATTGAAAGTTATTTCATTCATTTAAAGGAACGGTTAACGTTTCCATCGCTGTGTGGCAGGTATCCAGCATGGGAGCGGCGGTGCATGTACAGAATGTGACTGGCCGGTAAGGTGAACCCACATCCACTTCTTGCACGTATGCACAGTAGGATTAGCCAGTACTTCTGTAAATCATATGGAATACAAGGCTATCCATCTATTATCTATCTATCTATCTATCTATCTATCTATCTATCTATCTATCTATCTATCTATCTATTATCTATTATCTCTCTATTATCTACAGTATATATCATCTATTCTATTTATCTATTATCTATCTATCATTTATCTATCTATCTATCTATCTATCTATCATCTATTCTATTATCTATTCTATTATCTATTATCTCTCTATTATCTACAGTATATATCATCTATTTATCTATTATCTATCTGTCTATCATCTATTATCTATCTATCATTTATCTATCTATTATCTATCTAATATCTATTATCTATTTATTATCTATTATTTATCTATCATCTGTCTATTATCTATCTATTAGATATCGAAGAATGTAAGTCCGCAAGGACAGGGTCCTCTCCCCTCTACCAGTCTGTCATTGTAAATTTGTTAACAGTAAATGATATCTATAACCCTGTATGTAACCCCTTCTCATGTACAGCACCATGGAATTAATGGTGCTATATAAATAAATAATAATAATAATGATAATATTAATCATAATAATATTATCTATCTATTATCTCTCTATTATCTATATATCTACTATATATTCTATTATCTATCTATCTGTCTATCCTCTATTATCTATCTATTATCTATTATCTATCTATTATTTATCTATCTATTATCTATCATCTATCTATTATCTATTCTTTATCTATTATCTGTCTATTATCTATTTATCTATTATCTATCTATTATCTATGTATTATTTATCTATCATCTATCTATTATCTATCCATCTATTATTCATATATCTATCTATTATCAATTATATATCTATCTATCATCTATGTATCATCTATTATCTATCTATTATTCATGATCTATCTATTATCTATCTATTATCTATTATCTATCTATTATCGATCACATATTTATTATCTATATCATAGATAACTCACTACTATCCATTATAATAAATCTGAGAGACAGATGAAATCTCGATGAGAGAGATAGGAGATGAATGATGGATGGATGGATATCAATATGCAGACAGACATTACTGGATATATGAGATCGATTAGACTGGACTTTCTTTACAGGACGAGCAGTCAGTGCATATTGGGAGTTGTGATCCATCTGGTGGGGGTTGATTTTCTGCCATTAGACTCCTTATCATAGATTCCTGTAATTGCAAATGGAACAACCAAAATGTCCGCTGCCTGAGCGCCCGCCGCGATATCCGGGATATCAATTAAGGGATGAAAACAGAGCCGCATTCTAAGAAGAATTTATTTTCTATTACCTTTAAATATATTTTCCATTTTCCTCCTTCTGGAGCTTATGTTGTAATCCTATTCACTCTGGAGTGCAGGGGACCGTTTTAATCTGTTTAGAGCTAAAACATAAGTGTATTGCATATGGGATATTAAATGGGGCCGACGCAAAAAAGGATACGTGCAAAATACAAGCATTAGTGGAGAATGAGCAAGCCAAATAATGGAGGCCCCGGCTTCTGAGACCGCCTGGAATACTCAGCTTATAGGTAGGAGCAATGCCGGCAAAATCCTGGGCTCGCCGGTGCAGGGAGGCTGACAACTGCTTCTGGTCGGCTGAAATGTGCTCGTACTGGTTGTCACATCTCCATACAGCAGGGCAGCCACCTGCACGTGCCATATACATGCTGCAGGTACAGACTCCCGTATCAGGGGGTTATAGGGGGTGTCAGAGAACATACTGAGGGGTCCTCTAATTAGGATCTTGGTCAGCGAGGAAAACACGGACTATGACTGCTGATCGACACCATGCAACACCTCACTTCCCCTCTGGAGGCGCTGCAGGGAAATCGAACACTTTCCCCCAGGTTTCCCCCGACATTATAATTGAACGTTGCGGTCTCATAAGGGGGACACTTTATCATTAGTGAGAAAGTCTTTTCACTATTATGGATTGTTCAAGTCAGAGAACCCTTAAAACAACAGATAAATGCATGAAAAATTGCTGAAAACACGCTTGAAAAAATGTATTTATTTTGTAAAACCACTTTGTTCAGTTTTTGAGCGTTTTTCTTCAAGTTTTGTAGAACAGGTGGGAGAAAAAAAAAAGTTGTACATCTATTGCATGAAGCGGCTCCTGGTGGAATCTGTCCAATCAGAAGGCTGCAAAAATACTTGAAAAACTCTTTTTTGAAACTTTTTCAGGAAGCAAAAAACTTCTAAAAACCCCCAAAAAAATGCTGCCCAGCGACAGAGCATTTCCACAAGAACATGCTGCTGCTGTAAATCTATGTGTGAACATACCCAAAGGGGACATGGACATGACGTTGTTTCCAGACGGGCGAACCCAACAACGTTTTCAAGCAGAAAGTACTTGAAGAAATGCCGGCAGATTTCTCTTTAAGCTTTGTTTTGGCGTTCAATGGTTGTTACTTGGGCGCTTTTTTTTTTTTTTTTTTTTTAATTTTAGCATTTTTTCAGTGTTTTTTACCAGAGCTTTCCACTCAATAATGAAGAAACCATTCTCAAAAACTCAAACAAATGACATTTGAGTCTTCCTCTTGTCTTATAAAGTGCAGATCGTTTTCTAAGCCCCTGAAGATCGGTCTGGTGACTTGGCTTTTTTGGAAAAAGTTGCTGAAAAGCCAGAACATGTGCCCAGCGAGCAGTTTTCACTTCGATATTATTCTGTTCATTATTCTGTTCATTCTTTTGAGCATTTTCCAAGCAGTTTTTCAGGCGGTTTACAAAGCGGATCTGCTCCAAATCCACCTGAAAAATACATTGTGTGAGCAAAGCCTAAAAAGTTCAGCGGCCGAGCGCCCCCGTGTCCCCTGGGGAAGGAGCATGAAGGCTATAGACCATGGTAAATGCAATGGGGAGGGTGAAGGACACGAATGATGGGGAAAGGACGACGGTGCACATCGCACACTGCTGGTCATGGTGGAGTGGGGCTCTATTTCCAGCATTGCTGTGGGGCCCCACGGCCACCTCCTACATGGAGTCGTCTGTGTCTGCCATGTGCGCTCCGCTCAGTGTCGCGTCTCTGTATGTGACTTATCAGTCCAATCAACTACATTCGGTGCCTTGGTCAGGAGATGCCAATCACACGAGCCGATGACTAATTTGCTGTAAATAATTACAGAGTGAACAGAACCGGCTCTTTACAGTGAGTTCTGAGGCCGGAGAAGATGTATCATAGGCAGCATAACCCGGCATCGGTACAATAAGAGCGAAGTTCACCGCTGCGAACACTCCCTTCCTGGGAACACGGCCCAGGGGTCACATGTACTTAATTGGGATGCATGCTATATACACTGCTCGTATCGGAATGTGCATAATAAAAGCGAGAGTATCAAGAGCAGATTAGATTTAAAAAAAAAAAGTCATGTATGAAGCAGTAAATCTGGCAACTTGCGTCATCGCCATCCACCCCCCACCTCGTCCCGAGTGCACAGATTCTACTGTAATTCATAACCTAGAATATAAACGACCGATCTGCTGAGAGATAGGATAGAAGAGCAGCGATCCCGAAATACAGATCCGGACCAAGGGGCACCATGGGGGAAGGGGCACTGTGGGGGAAAGGGGCACTGTGGGAGAAGAGGCACCATGGGGGAAGGGGCACTGTGATGAAGGAAGAGGCATTGTGGGGGTAGGGGCACTGTGGGGGGGAGGAAGGGGCACCGCAGGGGAAAGGGCATGGTGGGGGAAGGGGCTCCGCTGGGGAAGGGGCACTATGGGGAAAGGGGCACTGTGGGAGAAGAGGCACCATGGGGGAAGGGGCACTGTGATGAAGGAAGAGGCATTGTGGGGGTAGGGGCACTGTGGGGGGGAGGAAGGGGCACCGCAGGGGAAAGGGCTCCGCTGGGGAAGGGGCACTATGGGGAAAGGGGCACTGTGGGAGAAGAGGCACCATGGGGGAAGGGGCACTGTGGGGGGAAGAGGCACTGTGGGGGAAAGGGGCACTGTGGGAGAAGAGGCACCATGGGGGAAGGGGCACTGTGGGGGGAAGAGGCACTGTGATAAAGGAAGAGGCATTGTGGGGGACGGGGCACTGTGGGGGGAGGAAGGGGCACCGCAGGGGAAAGGGCACGGTGGGGGAAGGGGGCACTGTGGGGGAAAGGGGCACTGTGGGGGAAGAGGCACTGTGGGGGAAGGGGCACTGTGGGGGGAAGGAAGAGGCACTGCAGGGGAAAGGGGCACTGTTGGGGAAAGGGGCACTGGGGGAAGAGGCACCGTGGGGGAAGGGGCACTGTGATGAAGGAATAGGCATTGTGGGGGACGGGGCACTGTGGGGGGAGGAAGGGGCACCGCAGGGGAAAGGGCACGGTGGGGGAAGGGGCTCCACTGGGGAAGGGGCACAGTGGGGGAAGGGGCACTGTGGGGGAAGGGAGAGGCATTGTGGGTTAAAGGGCACCATGGGGAAAGGGTTACCGTGGGGGACTGAAAGGGCATTGTAGAGGAAAGGGCACAGTTGGGGAAGGGGCACCATGGGGGAAAGGGCACCGCGGGGGAAGGGACACTGTGGGGGGGGGGAAGACGCACCGTGGGGGGAATGGGCGTTGTGAGGCGAAGGGGCACCGTGGGGGAATGGGCACCATGGGGAAAAGAGGCACCACCCGGGAAGGAGCATTGTAGGGGGAAGGGGCATAGTGAGGGAAAGGGCACTGTGGGGGAAGGAAGGGGCACTTTGTGGTAAAGAGCACCATGTGGGAAGGGGCATCATGGGGGATGGGGCACCGTGGTCCTGGACACTTCTATAGTACCAGACTTCTCTCTAGATGACTCCATTGGTTACTGCCAACGGTGGGAACATGAAGGAAAACTCACTGCATCGACTGTTCAAGAAAAAAATGCGCAACTTTACCACTTTCTACTCCATCACTTAAACCCTGTCTTACGCTCGAGTAACATCCAAAGCTTCTTCTTGATTCTGGAGTGCTGTGCATGGACACTTAATAGCAATAGGCAGGATTTTGAAAGCAGCTATGAATGTGGTTGGAGAATTAGTCATCATGACTTTCCCATAGCTCAAAGATGGTGTAACACTAGGATACGCCAGTGCTCTATGGTATTAAAGAGGCCACAGTATCTATTTACCACTCCATCCTCTTCTAAGGTTTTCCTGCACAACAGCGCTCCTGGCCACCCGACTGTACAGGGGGTGACTGCTGGATGCATTCACTTCAATAGAGCTATCTTTCCATTCTCTGCACTGTCGGGTGGGCTGGAAGCTTCTGTGCAGGAAAAAAATCAAGAAACGGGACACCATAGCCCTTTTATCCTCAACTCTACTGAAAGCTATTCACTTTTAGGTCCCCATTGGGGACACAAGTTTAGATTATAGAGTAAAGGTTGTATCCTGAATAAAGCGGAGTGTAGCCAATGAGACAGACGAACACAGTAAGACCGTACCCTCTCCAGCTGCGGAGTAACCACCTGCAGCGGTGTAAGTAGGGGGTCTGTTATGGCAGACGTGATCATCTGTTGCTTGGGACTTTGTCTGGCTGATCCATTTGTGTGTTTGGAAGACACATCGTAAGGCTTTCTACTCATGGCTGCTCCTGTATTTGAGCAGGGACAACTCCAGGCTCCGCACATCTGTAGGACCCCATAGACCTTTTTTCTTCTGCCTGGCAGATAGGACTAGGCATCCTTCTATTTACTTCTCGAGTTTGCCTAGTGGACTTAACTGAGGGGCATGAGTAAGGCCTTATCTGGCCTTAGACTTGCCGGTAGAACAGCCATCTCTTCTGACCCCCACATACACACGAGCAGTCGGGGTTCTTGTGTTTTCAGTGGGGAGAAAGTTACAGGTTGCTTATCAGTCATCGAAATCCAAATTGCCCATTCTGTCACATTTCTGATACCACCTCCCGGGAAGAGTCAGGAAGCCTCCTTACACGTCAGATGGTCGGCTAGTCTTGGGCGAACTTTTTGTACTTTGGAAAACTGAGTCTTATTTAAAAAAAACAAACAAAGTCCGTCATGGACAATGGACAATTGTGAGGCCCGAGCAGTAGTAGAAAACATTGAGAAGTCCAGGTCTTCAGTACTGGAGCTCAGGTTTTTTAAGTTTTTTTATTTTTGGATTGGGGTAAATTTTCCTCTTAATATCCAGGTCATATTATATTTAATACAGTCAGGATTTGGAGGGGGACATCTCCATTCATCGTGGATAGACGCTGGAGAGTTTCCTATAAAAGACAAATGTGACAATCCCCCCCCCCCCCGACCTCCCCAGATCTCCGCTCAGAATCCCACACCCACCACTAATAGACCTCCATTATATCCAGCTTCTCCGATTGACCCCCTCCAGAGAACTGTACCTGGGAACTAGATTAGACGTAGAGTCACAACTATTCAGACCCTCGAATTTTATTATATGTAGACGCTGTAACTTGTACATTACACGAGTGAAAACCTGTAACTATCTCAGCAGCTTTAAATAGTAGATAATTGTAGCTATTGAGAGCTAAGACTTGTGCCTTTCTGGAAGTCGGGTCAAAAGAAACAACTTGATAATAATAACGTGGCGTGCACTGCATACTTACATTAACACATCTTGACACGACACAGACGTCATTAACCATCACCGTGCCGGCGTCCTCCTAGTCTACAGCATGCTATTGGAAGATTCAGTTCATTAGGAAATAAACAGCGAGGCTTCGGAGAGAACACGGGAAAGATGATGATCATCCACAAGGTGCTGAAGATGAAAACTTTAGGACTGGCTAAAAACAACTTGAAACTAAAACCAATTCAAGATGATTCCTCTACTTGAATGACCAGACAGGAGGTTAATACTATTCTGGAGATAAGACCAAGCTCATTTGAAAAGTTACTTCTTCTCGGAGGAGGAGAGATCGGGCCATCAACAAGATGAATAACGATTATCGAGGCATTCATGATTATGTCCTTGAGACATCTGAAGACATGTTTGGAGAAATATTTTGCCAGGGTTCTGCCACTGTAAGAATTCTCTACTGTCAAAGAGAGCTGAACATGGCTTCAAAGAGCGTCCATCACCCTGGAGGACCTGGGATGTTCCTGTATAACACAGATAGTCCATTGATTTCAGTGACCTTTGTGCAATGCTTCATTTTTCTTGTGGGAGCGCTGTATGGAAATTAAGCATCTGCTGTTTTGTTCCTCCATGGGTTATAGACAAGATCCAGCTTACGGTTGGAGTAGTCTATAGCTGGCTTCTGATTTTGGACAGTCGCAAAGTCTTTAGACCATATTTATGTTGCCCATTGATATCTATAAGGGAAAAAAAGTGAATGTAACAGAAGTCGAATGATGGAAAAGTTGATCTGCTGTATTGGATTTTTGGTTTGAGTCAATACTTGAGTTGAAACGTATTTCATAGTGAACCAGAGAGCAGCGTACAAACAATGATAGACAAGTCCAAGTCACATATCAAAGCAGAGATTGACCTTGAATGATAGAACCTCATCTCATCCATTGCAGCCAAAACCAGATCACAGCAGATCTGCATCCCACCAATTTTAGCCCAGACCAATTGATAGATCATGGCAGAGGATCACCGTAAACAATAGATCTGTTTTCCATCCATAGAAGCCGAGACCAACCTCAGATCACAGCAGACTGTGTATGAGCGACAGATCTGCATCCCATCAATGGAAGCCCAGATCAAGCGATAGGTTAGGTTAGAGGTTCACCATAAACAATAGATCTGTTTCCCTTCATCACAAGCCAAGACCAAGCTTCAGATCACAGTAGACTTAGCATGAGCGACAGATCTGCTTCCCATCAATGGAAGCCCAGATCAAGCGATAGGTTAGGTTAGAGGTTCACCATAAACAATAGATCTGTTTCCCTTCATCACAAGCCAAGACCAAGCTTCAGATCACAGTAGACTTAGCATGAGCGACAGATCTGCATCCCATTAATGGAAGCCCAGACCAAGTCACAGATCAGGACAGAGATTGACCATAAACATTAGATCTGTATCCCATTGATAGAAGCCAAGACCAAGCCTCAGATCTCAGTAGACTGAGCATGATCAACAGATCTGTATCCCGTCAATGGAAGCCCAGACAGTGTCACAGATATCAACCAGAAGCTGAGCATGAGCGATAGATCTGCATCCCATCATTGGAAGCCTGGATCAGAGCAGACCAACCATGAACATAAGATCTGCATCTCATCCATGAAAGCGCAAACCAGGTCACAGATCATGGCAGAGAGCTCCTTGATCTTCATAGACCAACCGAGAATGAAAAGTCACCCAGAGAAAAGCCATCCAATGTACTATAAGGAAACCCCTCTGACATTAGAGAATATTATTTGATTTGTTTCTATGTTCCAGTTATTAATAAAGCACTAATAACTGAATGGGTTCCAGTAACACTCCAATCCTGGCAGTGAAACCTCTTAAGATACCGCTGCAATAGCAATAACAGCATCTAAGGTGCGTTAAGTTGTTTTGCAGACTGGATATTTAATAAACTTTGCATAAAAAGATTTCCACATTCAAATAAGTATATCCATTTTCTTAAGAATTTTTCTTTATTTTAAATAGCTTTCCATTAAAAAAAATCTATATATTTGGAGCAATAGTTATGACTAGTTAGAATGTCCCCAAAAAAATCACATTACCCCATAAAACATCAAAAACCCTAAATATGTGTTATTATTCCATTTATACCGATACATAGAATACAAGTATGGCTGCATCAACTGAAAAGTAAAAACGTTTTTGTCCCTGTTATAAGACATTATACTGTATGGTTCCAGAAACATTTGGGCTATGATCTCCAAAGGTGGTCCTTGACTCTTGGACAATTGTTTTGATAATTCTTTTCATTTCTCTGTATGAAATCTTGCGAGGAGCTCCTGGTCGTGGCAGGTTTATGGTGAAATCTTGCGGGGAGCACAAGGTTGTGGCCAGTTTATGGTGAAATCTTTCAGGGAGCTCCTGGTCGTGGCCGGTTTATGGTGAAATCTTGCAGGGAGCACCTGGTCGTGGCCAGTTTAGGGTGAAATCTTGCAGGGAGCACCTGCTCGTGGCAGGTTTATGGTGCAATCTTGCCAGGAGCACCTGTTTGTGGCCGGTTTATGGTGAAATCTTGCATGGAGCACCTGGTTGTGGCCGGTTTATGGTGCAATCTTGCATGGAGCACCTGGTTGTGGCCGGTTTATGGTGAAATCCTGCGGGGAGCACCTGGTTGTGGCCGGTTTATGGTGAAATCTTACAGGGAGCACCTGGTTGTGGCCGGTTTATGGTGAAATCTTACAGGGAGCACCTGGTTGTGGCTGGTTTATGGTGAAATCTTACAGGGAGCACCTGGTTGTGGCCGGTTTATGGGGAAGTCTTACAGGGAGCACGTGGTTGTGGCCGGTTTATGGTGCAATCTTGCCAGGAGCACCTGTTTGTGGCCGGTTTATGGTGAAATCTTGCATGGAGCACCTGGTTGTGGCCGGTTTATGGTGCAATCTTGCATGGAGCACCTGGTTGTGGCCGGTTTATGGTGAAATCCTGCGGGGAGCACCTGGTTGTGGCCGGTTTATGGTGAAATCTTACAGGGAGCACCTGGTTGTGGCCGGTTTATGGTGAAATCTTACAGGGAGCACCTGGTTGTGGCTGGTTTATGGTGAAATCTTACAGGGAGCACCTGGTTGTGGCCGGTTTATGGTGAAGTCTTGCGGGGAGCACCTGGTTGTGGCCGGTTTATGGTGAAATCTTGCGGGGAGCACCTGGTTGTGGCCGGTTTATGGTGAAATCTTGCGAGGAGCACCTGGTTGTGGCCGGTTTATGGTGAAATCTTGCGGGGAGCACCTGGTTGTGGCCAGTTTATGGTAAAATCTTGCAGGGAGCACCTGGTCCAGGATGGTTTATGGTGACATGATGTTCCTTCCACTTCCATGTTCTTTCCACCTAAGAATTTGGGACAGAATTGACATGTCACTGCCCATTTTTGCATCGCCAACAGCCCCTGAACTGAAGACCCCGGAGGAGGTCATTATATATGAAGGATTTCTTCATCGTGTGTTGACTCTGATACCTGCTCGCGGTTTTGGTATTTTCGGTGCAGCACGGTTCACCGTTGATCCCAGTTTGCCGAGCATTCTGCCTCCCTCCGCTCTATAAGAGATTAGATTCAGGCCATAGCACAGTGTGGAAATTGATTCGGAAAGCCCGCAGGAGGCAGGACGGGGATCCTGACATAAGACGGCAGTGGAAGAATAGGGCGTATTGTCAGTGTGAAGTGCCTTGGGTTTCCATAGGCCATTCTGATGACATCTGAAAAATATGCCTGTTTAGCAAGAGAATCGGTCTCTTTCTGTGCCGTGCTCTCACCATGCCAATTTACAATCAGTGAGACCAGTTCAGTTGAGTTTTTTTTTTCACCCATTTACAATGCTGGAGTATCCTCACACGGCCTCGACTGATGTAATCAGACCAAGGGGCTAATCACAATGGGCCGGGGACTCGTTAGAGCTCTCGTCCAACGCGCCGGTTGCTCGTGATGTTTTGTTTCCTCTGGTTTCATTTGTCCAGTAACTTCATCGAGCATCGTTTCCATTCCATATGGTTCATTTATGTCAGATCGGGCATCAATAATGGGTTTTCGCTGTGACGGTGATTATCTTTGGATGGAAAGGCAGGCTGTTACTTTATAACATCTGCACCTAAAGGAAAATTCCACTTTTATCTACAATTCTGTACGCTGCCCTGCAATGGAAATATCCAACATGTGCTGATGAGTTGGGCGTGATGCAAAAAAAGTGACCCATCTGGTGGAGAAAAGAAAAGTGCAATTTAGCTTTAAAGGGTCTTTCCCTAGGATAGGTGTTCAGTATCAGATTCATGGAGGGGTCCCATACCTGGGCACTCCCCACTAATCAGTTGATAACTGGTGTCAGAAGTTCAGTGTATTGAGCCGGGACATCACAGATTCCATTTATTGCCCAGTGGTCGTTCTCGGTACTGCAGCTCACATCACATTCACTTTAATAGGAGCTGAGCTGCAGTACCTGAGAATGTCCACTACACGGCGTATGGAGCAATGCTGTTCGAGCACCAAACACTATGACTATCCGGCTGCCGTAGAAGCTGGTAACTACTGATTAATGTCAGGTGTCGGACTCCTTGAGTTGTGAAATTGGAAGGTCATTAATATTGTAGTCGTGACGACTCTTTTAAGTCATCCTGACCTTTCTCTGATGCCTTTATATGATTATTGTTGACTCACGGAAGCTTTTGTTAGGGATTTGATTCTCTGTAATAAAAACCCACATGTATTTTCTAAGGAAGGGATCTGAGAGCAGCCCCTTCTCTCTTTGGAGGATCTGGCACCTCATTGCATTACGTAGACAGCCTTTGTTTCAGTGGTACGGAGTAATTCTCATTTTCACCTGTGGGGGCGCTGTAGGAGAGTTAGTCACTTGTTACCAGGTTCTTCACCGTGTTTTAGAGCAGTGCGACCACCTGTAATCTGACAATTTCTCTCTTTGGAGGACCCGGCACCTCATGGTATTACGTAGACAGCCCATTTGTTTCAGTGGTACGATGTGATTCTCATTTTCACCTGTGGGGGCGCTGTAGGAGAGTTAGTCACTTGTTACCAGGTTCTTCACCGTGTTTTAGAGCAGTGCGACCACCTGTAATCTGATAATTTCTCTTTTTGGAGGACCCGGCACCTCATGGTATTACGTAGACAGCCCATTTGTTTCAGTGGTACGATGTGATTCTCATTTTCACCTGTGGGGGCGCTGTAGGAGAGTTAGTCACTTGTTACCAGGTTCTTCGCCGTGTTTTAGAGCAGTGCGACCACCTGTAATCTGATCATTTCTCTCTTTGGAGGACCCGGCACCTCATGGTATTACGTAGACAGCCCATTTGTTTCAGTGGTATGATGTGATTCTCATTTTCACCTGTGGGGGCGCTGTAGGAGAGTTAGTTACTTTTTACCAGGTTCCTCCCTGTGTTTTAGAGCAGTGCGACCACCTGTAATCTGATCATTTCGGAGAGACCCAAACTGGGCAACCCATTTAATTCTCACCATTGCAGTAAAGCCAACTCCATGTTTCCCAGAAACCTCGATGATTTGGATCCGGCCAATGATCTGGGACGACTTTTGCAATCTCTCGATACATTTTGGAATCATCCATGAAAATTGGGCACAAGGTTTGTGAATCTGCGGATAATATCCCGTTAATGATCGTGGCCGCTGCCATTGTAGTCATCTCCGTACATTGATTTCGGATGGAAACAAGCAAATTGGGGCCAGAGTTCACCATTTATGTATCTTGGCAGCTCAGACGCTGCGAGAAAGATGTCAAATGCCAGCTGGCTCTGGCAAGACATATGTTTTGCTGTCTCAGCAGAAAATAAAGAAATAGCAAAATGACAGAAACTCAGAGAATTCATCACCCGGCACCAGGCAGGTTTGTGCCACCGAACACTGAAATACCCCCGGTAGTTGCCTGTGTCCCAGCTGCCCTCATTATTGGTCACTTCATCTTCTCCGAGAGGGCGAGAATCCGCTATAAAAGGACACAAATAACATAAAAGCAACGACAGAGCAAGACCGACATTGTTCACAGCAATCAGAGGTCTTTAAAACGGTGAAGGACACATTAACAAGTGACGGAGTATCACCAGAATATACTGCCATCACTGCCTGATCAGTGGGAATCCAAAAGCTGGGACCTCCCTGTTCTAATGGAGCGGTGGTCCGTACAGTAGGTGCAGCCTTCGCTCCTTTTTAATGGGGCACTTAGGAATAGGGGGGGTCCCAGTGGTTGGACCCCCAGCAATCAGAAAGTAATCTCCTATCTTATGCAACTGTACTGGCACATTATGACTTCTGCAGAGTGTAGGTGATAACTGTCTGATTGCAGGGGGTTCAGTTATTGGGACCCCCACTAGTCCCAAGTTCTGAAGTGCCCCATTAGAACGGAGCGATGATTGCACATGTGCTCCCCCGGTCCATTTATTTCTACCTCTGACAGTCATATAGACAGTGTTATGGAGCGGCAAAGCGCATTCTTCTGGGGTATTTCAGAGCCCCATTCACATGATCGGTGGTGTCCAAAACAGTCGGAGTCCCATCAAGAAACTGCTGAGATTGGAATAACCCCTTAAATGCATCAAGCGGACGGCAGTGTCACACAGCGGGGAGGTAACCAAAGGTATCCGGGACCCTCTTTCTGGCATTTGGCCGGTACTAGATGCCGGACCCAGGGCTGAGGAGTCGGTAAGACAAACCTCCGACTCCGGCTCCACAGCCCTGGCTGGATCTCCACAGTTCCTGGACCCGCTTTCTGGGAATCGGCTGGTACTAGATGCCGGACCCAGGGCTGAGGAGTCGGTAAGCCAAACCTCCGACTCCGGCTCCACAGCCCTGGCTGGATCTCCACAGTTCCTGGACCCGCTTTCTGGGAATCGGCTGGTACTAGATGCCGGACGCAGGGCTGAGGAGTCGGTAAGCCAAACCTCTGACGACTCAATTTCCCTGACTCCCGACTCCGACTCCACCCTGACTGGACCTCCATAGTTCTAACAGCATAGCCTAAATATGGGCTGTGGTATACCCCAACATTGGTGTAGCCCCCCAGTGCAGGGTCTCGTTGTGCGCCGCCGCTCTGCAGGACTTCGTCCCCCCTTTTATTTCATTTGTCTATAGTTATGGCAGTCGTGTAACTTTCCATTCAATAAGTCAGATTTCTCTTAAGCTATAGATCATCAAACCTCGTCTCTTCGGAGGCGATTCAAACGCTCACACCTCAGACCGTCCGCTCCCGCCGAGGCTTTTTTGTGTCGGATTGTCAGACATTAATGGCACTTAAAAAACAGCTTTGAAAATGTTCTACCTGGAAGGCATGAGTCTCCAGTGTCCTGGGAACATCAAACCTCCCTCACAAGATTGCCATTGATGTAGTGCTGAAAAAAACGCTCAGATCTCGCAATCAGACAGTATTTTACTGAGAATTGCCCGACATACAGACTCTCCTCTATGAAGGCCAGTCCTGCGCTGCTCCACTAATATTCCCGTACGTTCGCTAATAGGATATTGTGTTATATCCTCGTATCACCTTGTAATAAGGCAGCCATCTTACCAGTGAGAGAGTCGTGGACAGCATGAACGCAGCCGCCTTCACTCTTCGACTGGATTTAGCCGTTAGCGGACAGCTTTACATGTGGGACTGGGGTCCAGGAACCCCCTACAAGACTTACGTCTAGCAATCAAATTGAGCATATTCTGCAAATAAAGTCCAGTCTCCAAAAATAATCACCACTAGGACCTTCTTCATGTGCAAGAACGAGGAAATTGGATGCGAAGAAATATATTTCATTCAGGCTGTACATCGTTTTCAACATTGCGCCCAATGGTCGGAGTACGGCACTGTCCAAACTTTACATCTAACGTTAAGAAAAAATGCAATGAATGGAGTGGACTCACTACTATCACAGAGGGTATGACCACACTTCTAGGATTCCCATGTCTCCATGGGATCACCGTCTGGTGGCTGCAACCAGGAGAAGAGTAAATGGAGCGTTGGCTCGCATCCTACTGGAAGTCTACAAGGGGTTCAAAGTGAGAGTGAAGGCTTTAAAGGGGTTGTTTCATCACAGTCCAACCCTTTAATCTAAGACCCTCTGCAAACAGTTGACTTTGCTGGAGAACCTTTTGCCCGGCTGTGTAGTATTATCAGCTGAATCACTTTGCCGTATATGTATGAATACATGGCAACCAGCTTTCCAAACTATGACGTCCATCTCAAATTGCAGAGGAATGCCCACTTTTGGGCAGGTTTACCTTTCTCGGGATTGTCTGTGATTTTGGGAGATGTGTTTATCACCTTCTGTAGGCAGAGAATGAATCAAACATGTCTTCTTAATTGTTAGGAGGAGATTCTGCCTCTGTGGTTGTAGGCCAGGCAGCGTCCAAGAAGGAAACGTCTGGTGATCAAGTAAGAGAAGTGACCCCATGAGAGCTAACATGGCCAGTGATGGTGTCAGGCAGCTACTTCCTATCTCTGAATGATGGACATGAATGGTGCACAGCTGGACTTACGAGATGAAGACTTTCTGCTGGAATCCGTACCACATGCAAGTCCTCCTTTTTGGCAGGAGGTGTGCAAAAATACGGGAAATTGGGGTCATTTGGACTATTACAGCTGCCGAAGGTAGATTTTTAGGTAGTCGTAAAAAGAAGCTGATTGCAGCATTTGGTGTAATGCTGGACAGATGTTCTCCTGCTGTTCTCTCCGTACCCCTGTCCAACCCTGCAACCGGGGAACAGCAAATTCTCTCTTGAATCTCCGCGTTAATCTCCGTGATGAAGAACAGCTCTGTACCAACTCATTAATCCAACGTTGGACTTTAGAGGAGGAAGAAGCAGCAGTTTAATTACTGAAAACAAATCCACTTTGGCTGATCTGTCGGCCTATACATTTTAATCATGGCCGGATCCCATCCGACACGGCGGCCGAGTCTCATTTTGGGAGAATTAACTTGTCTGTCCCTCCTTCTTTATTATTGTGATTGTCGAGAGGGCAATGAAAAATCAACTTTGTGAATTCTCAATGAGACGGAGGTGCTCAGGCCCGGACCCCCGGTTCCCCGCCGAGCTGCCGGCACAGAACACTCATGCCCATGTTATATGTATTTATTCTTTGGATGTGTAATGTACGAGGGCTCGAAAAGCTGCGTCTAAGATCTCCCGCTGGAGTATATATTTATGTTCTATAAAATCTTCCTAGTTAATGTGTCTATACATTCTTAGGTTTTTCTGCTATTACAAATAGCGACAAAAAAAAGAAAAGCGGAAAAGCAGACGAATCACTGTCAAATGTTATAGGACTGCTTACAACCAGTCAACTCAGTTATTGAAATGAGGCACCTCCCAAAAAATTGCCTAAATGGTATGGTTAAACTGGTCCCTCAAAAGTAACCACCAACCATCCCTCAAAAAGGACCACCAACCATCCGACATAATTATGGGGCATGTAAACATTTAATTACTTATGTTTGTAGCTTACATAGCGCCATCATATTCCACAGTGCCCTATATGTGTCATAATCACTAACGGCCCACTAAATTGTCTGTGGGGGGGAAACAAAGTATTTGGAGGAAACGCATGCAAAGGCGAGAAGAAAAAAAAGACAACATGCAGATGTTGCCCTTGGTTGAGTTGGAAACGAGTATCCCAGTGCTGAAAAACCACAGTATCAGTCACCACGTTGGTCTGTAATGGGCTGTCCATGCAGCGCACAACTGTGCTGGGTCCTTTGTAGAGAGTCACTCTTTGTAGCAGACATCTCGTCTGGTTAAAGGGGTTCTGCTCTACTTTAAAACACATTTTAAATTGGCCCAGTGTGGTTGGAAAATACTCCACTCCTTTTCCACCCTTTGTTCCCCACCGGTCTCTTGTCTTTTTCTTCTGGCATGGGTTGTGATGTGACTGCTGCAACCAATCAGTGAAGAAGAAACTAGGAAACTGGTAGGGGACACAGTGGACAAATTGGGGACCCCACTGTTTCAATTCAGAATTTCCCAATAGGCTAATTAAAAAGATATCAGTACTATTGATAGACCTCTAAAGCTACAATGGGGCTTAGTCATCTTCAAGTGAACCTTTGCTTTGGAAGTCTAGGGTTTAAGATTTGGCGGAATATTGCTTTACGATGGATTTCTTCTCCATTGGTTCCAACTAAGATCTAATTTAAAGAAAATTGTGATATTGATCATGAGACACTGACATACCAAAAATGTGTCCGATGCATAGTCCTGAGGCTATCACCGGGCCTAGTGAAACAGTAGACAGTCCCCCGTACATTATGAGGTCAGTCATGTATTTAGTGGATGGCATGGAACACTACATTTCTCCTGCTGTGATTGCACGGTCAAAAGAAACTTCTCATAACTGGACCTATTCAGTTGATTGCTGTCTTTAGAGAAAGAACTTCATGTGACAACTTCTTGTAAAGATAGTTTATACCAGAAATGTACAGGTATTGGTAAACCAGATAACCGTAGTTGATGTTTTTAGACTTTGAGTGTAAGATCTTTTGAAGGTAAGACACCCAACCAGTAGACCGCAAAATTCTGGACAGTTATAGCTTGTCATTCTCATGTGGTGAAGAAAGGGGCCATGGTTCCTACCAAGCTCTCAAGTTCTGCCGGAAAGCCTGCCCACTTATTCCACTTCTCAGTAGTTCTGTTAAACTTTGGTCAAAGCAGTAGAATAGTCAAGTTAAGATATCTAGGAATGTTCGTTGTGTGGGTTTTATGACAGAGGACTTGCTTAACAAAAGAGAAGAAATGTAGGTGGTAGTTTGGTGGTTTGAATACACGTATAGACCTCATCAGTGGCCTAGTCTCATCAATGATTGAATCGAAAGTCTTCACTTTCAGCCTGTGGCACCATCTGCCGTTCTATCTTGCCTCGAAGCCCGTTGATGCGGTATACTTTCCTCCTTTGGATTCCTGCAACTTTAAGAAGAACATCTTAGCAGACATACAGACTTTGTGTGACTCCGTGCTCTGTTCTATTGTTTAAGTTTAGCTACATAACTGGTGGGGATCTTAGCAGCTTCGTTCCAGAATCGAGTCCTGTGAACTTCAGCAGATGTTCCTCCTGTTTTTACGCCAATAGCAACTAGATGCATAATATTTTCCATTCACGCAAGTGATGTGGCTCCAAGTTCTATGGAAGTGAAGCAGGATATTTTAAAATAAGACGTGAATTATTCTCTAAGCCTGTGGATTCATTCAGCTCTTGCATATTCACATGCATTTTCTGTTCGGAGACATTGTGTTCCTCAAACGTCATGTAATGGACAAAATCACAACAACATAGACCCATCATATATAACTATCTCACCACTCACTGCTTCCATTTCTGGACTAAGTGTTGTATGGCTTCCATAGGCTTTTTATTATAATTTTCCACCTTGAGAACCCACGAATGCTTTCGTACTCACATCACATCTACTTCTCTATCCCATAGCTGCAGTAGAAATGGAGGTAATGGTTAAAGAGTCCCAGTGCTCTGCATGTCTCCAAGATTCTGCTCACTGACCTCTTTTAGACCGACTGTTTCATGTATTGGGGTTGTTCTGATGCTTCCCTAATGGCATATGTAAGGAAAAGGAAGGATCTGGAATGTTGGATTTCAACTTCTGTATGTTGTGCCCACTGCAGAATGGCCATTTCCAGAAGAATCTGGAGGGGACTGAGGAGTCTTCAAAGGGACAAAGGAGTCTGGAGAGGGAGGCAGAGGAGTCTGTCTAGGAAGACAGAGGTGGGTAGGAAGTCTGGAGTGAGGCAAAGGAGTTTGAAGAGGTCTGAGAAGTCTTCTTGTGGTGAGAGGAGTTTGGAGAGGGAGACAGAGGAGTTTGGAAGTGTACAAATTTGGAAGGCAGAGTCATTAGGGGGACAAACGGGAAAACCGAGGAGTCTGGAGAGGACCAAAAAATCTTTAAGGAGCAGAGCAATCTGGATGAGAGCGAGTTTAAAGGGAACTGAAATTGCAGGAGGGAACTGAGAAGTCTGGAGGGCACTGACAAATCTGGAAGGGGCAGAGGAACCTGAATGAGAAAGAGAGTCTGGAGACTGAGAGGAAGAAGTGTTTGTAGGATCAAAAGATTCTGTAGTGGGATGAAGGGGGAACAATGGAGTCCTGAAAGGACTGAGAAGACTGGAGGGGACTGAGAAGTCTGGAGTAGACTGAGAAGTCTGGAGTAGACTGAGGAGTCTGGAGGAGACTGAGAAGTCTGGCGGAGACTGAGGAGTCTGGAGGGGACTAAGAAGTCTGGAGGAGACTGAGGAGTCTGGAGGGAACTGAGAAGTCTGAAGGAGACTGAGAAGTCTGGAGGGAACGGAGAAGTCTGGAGGGGACTGAGAAGTCTGGAGGGGACTGAGAAATCAGGAGGTGACTGAGAAGTCTGGAGGGGACTGAGAAGTCTGGAGGGGACTGAGAAGTCTGGAGGGCACTGAGAAGTCTGGAGGGGACAGAGAAGTCTGGAGGAGACTAAGGAGTCTTGAGGGGACTGAGAAGTTTGGAGGAGACTGAGGAGTCTGGAAGGGACTGAGGACTCTGGAGGGGACTGAGGACTCTGGAGGGGACTGAGAAGTCTGGAAGGGGCAGAGGAATCTGAATGAGAAAGAGAGTCTGAAGACTGAGAGGAAGAAGTGTTTGTAGGATCAAAAGATTCTGTAGTGGGATGAAGGGGGAACAATGGAGTCTTGAAAGGACTGAGAAGTCTGGAGGGGACTGAGAAGTCTGGCGGAGACTGAGGAGTCTGGAGGGGACTGAGAAGTTTGGAGGAGACTGAGGAGTCTGGAGGGGACTGAGAAGTCTGAAGGAGACCAAGAAGTCTGGAGGGAACCGAGAAGTCTGGAGGGGACTGAGAAGTCTGGAGTAGACTGAGAAGTCTGGAGTAGACTGAGGAGTCTGGAGGAGACTGAGAAGTCTGGCGGAGACTGAGGAGTCTGGAGGGGACTAAGAAGTCTGGAGGAGACTGAGGAGTCTGGAGGGAACTGAGAAGTCTGAAGGAGACTGAGAAGTCTGGAGGGAACGGAGAAGTCTGGAGGGGACTGAGAAGTCTGGAGGGGACTGAGGAGTCTGGAGGTGACTGAGAAATCAGGAGGTGAATGAGAAGTCTGGAGGGGACTGAGAAGTTTGGAGGAGACTGAGGAGTCTGGAGGAGACTGAGAAGTCTGAAGGAGACCAAGAAGTCTGGAGGGAACCGAGAAGTCTGGAGGGGACTGAGAAGTCTGGAGTAGACTGAGAAGTCTGGAGTAGACTGAGGAGTCTGGAGGAGACTGAGAAGTCTGGCGGAGACTGAGGAGTCTGGAGGGGACTAAGAAGTCTGGAGGAGACTGAGGAGTCTGGAGGGAACTGAGAAGTCTGAAGGAGACTGAGAAGTCTGGAGGGAACGGAGAACTCTGGAGGGGACTGAGAAGTCTGGAGGGGACTGAGGAGTCTGGAGGTGACTGAGAAATCAGGAGGTGACTGAGAAGTCTGGAGGGGACTGAGAAGTCTGGAGGGGACTGAGAAGTCTGGAGGGCACTGAGAAGTCTTGAGGGGACTGAGAAGTTTGGAGGAGACTGAGGAGTCTGGAAGGGACTGAGGACTCTGGAGGGGACTGAGAAGTCTGGAAGGGGCAGAGGAATCTGAATGAGAAAGAGAGTCTGGAGACTGAGAGGAAGAAGTGTTTGTAGGATCAAAAGATTCTGTAGTGGGATGAAGGGGGAACAATGGAGTCTTGAAAGGACTGAGAAGTCTGGAGGGGACTGAGAAGTCTGGCGGAGACTGAGGAGTCTGGAGGGGACTGAGAAGTTTGGAGGAGACTGAGGAGTCTGGAGGGGACTGAGAAGTCTGGAGGGGACTGAGAAGTCTGAAGGAGACCAAGAAGTCTGGAGGGAACCGAGAAGTCTGGAGGGAACCGAGAAGTCTGGAGGGGACTGAGAAGTCTGGAGGGGACTGAGGAGTCTGGAGGTGACTGAGAAGTCTGGAGGGCACTGAGGAGTCTGGAGGGGTCTGAGGAGTCTGGAGGGGTCTGAGGAGTGTGGAGGTGACTGAGAAGTCTGGAGGGCACTGAGGAGTCTGGAGGGGACCGAGAAGTCTGGAGGGGACTGAGGAGTCTGGAGGGGTCTGAGGAGTCTGGAGGGGTCTGAGGAGTCTGGAGGTGACTGAGAAGTCTGGAGGGCACTGAGGAGTCTGGAGGGCACTGAGGAGTCTGGAGGGGACCGAGAAGTCTGGAGGGGACTGAGGAGTCTGGAGGGGACTGAAGAGTCTGAAGGAGACTGAGGAATCTAGAGGGGGTAAAGGTGTTTGGAGAAATAAAAGAGTCTGGAGAAGGAAAAAGGTAGATCAAAGGAGTCTGAATCATAGAATCCTAGAATGGTAGAGTTGGAAGGGACCTCCTGGGTCATCTGGTCCAACCCCCTGCTCAATGCAGGATTCACTAAATCATCCCAGACAGATGTCTGTCCAGCCTCTGTTTGAAGACTTCCATTGAAGGAGAACTCACCACCTCTCGTGGCAGCCTGTTCCACTCATTGATCCCCCATCGCTGGAGGAGACAGTGGAGTTTGAAGGTGACTGAGGAGTCTGGACATTTCAAGGAGAGGAGGACAGAAACATTTGGTGGAGAGTGAGAGGAAGGGGACAGAAACGTTTGGATGGGACAGATTATTCTGGAGAAGAACAGATGTATCTGGTAGGTATAGAATAGTCTGGAGGGGATTGAGACCTCTGACAGTGGTGCTGGCCTAAAGCCAGGAATGGGGGAGTAGAAGGTGTTGGATAAATGGATATACAACCACCGATCATAAAGTACGACTGTACTACATAGGTAGTGTCTTTCTACAGCTGTGGATCTAGAGCCCATTGATTCCTCCACCATCTGATGACTTTGAGACTCAACAGGCTCTTGGCAAAAACTGTGATTAGTGGAAACATTAAGATCATTATTTATTTTCTTACTGATCCTTTTGTTTACCTGGAAATAAGTGGTGTCAAAGCACCTGGCTCCCTCCTTCCTGCCTCATGGATGGAATAAGCGACAATTTTATGCCTACTTTCTCCTGAATTTTCAGTGGTCTTTCCATTTGATGCAAGAACCAAGAGGATCAGGATGAACAGAATAATGGAAGGATGTTACAAATTAGATGTGAGAGACATATAAATTTACATTTACAATACAATGTGATCATTCCCTCCTCCCGCCTCCGGTCATGTACCCGTCCTCGCCATTAACCTTCCCGTCGATCAAATACATGGGCGACGGCGTTGTTCTGTCTGGGCGAGGTGAACCGAAGAATCACTTGAAAGGATTTAAGATGAATATATTACAAACGGGGAAAAAAAAAAAAGAGGAAACACCTGACGTTGCCATGGTGACGGCGCAGAATTTGGAGGGATTATTCCAAACCTTTCGGAAGACTCTAAGACAATGGGCGCGGATTGCGAGGTTGTCTGGGCTTTTTAGCTCAGGATGTTAGCATCTGTTTGTTAGGGGGGACGCGTCTGTGACAATCTGCCCATCCTTTGTTGTGTGTTTGCGGTGCGCTATCATTTTGGGCCAGGGGGGGATAGAGGACACAAGTGCTGCTTAGCGAGGGTCTTTGGAGACCGAAGATGATTGTGTTTCTGGCGCTATTGATTTTTTTTGCAGCAGCTGATATTTCAATCTGGGTGCAGCATGACTGAGAGTCTACGCACACTGTCAAGAAGAAATATGATAGTGTCTTAAAAGATTAATAATACTGCCGGTCCTCGGGAGGCTTATCTTAATTCACTGGCCTGTTCCCTGGCATGTTCTGTAATTTATCTAGTCTGATTTGAATAGCAAATGGCAATCGGCTGCCATTAGGGAAATGGGCATCATTTTTATTGATCCAGCATGAGCTGGATTTTTATTTAAGGAGAGCGGCAAAACACTATTAACAGTCGGCAGCCGAGGAGCGGAAAACAAGGGGAAGCATCGTCCAAGGCGACATTTATTTTTAGGAAGATTTGTATTTTTATTTGTTTTTGATCTTTTTTTCCCCAATCCAGCGGGTTATTAACAGCATCGACGGGTTTTATATGATGAGTTGTGGCAATGTAACACTGGATTCTGTCACTTGTGGGGGGCACTGATGTGTCATTTTAAAACAGAAGTCTCCTTAAAGATGTTCTCTGCTCGGAACAAGTCATATCCAAAGGATAAGTGAAGTCATCGAGATTGGTGGCGGTCCGACCGCAAGAACCCGCACAAATGACCAGAAAGGACACTTTTATTCCCGTTCGATTGGCGCGGCGGTGCACATACTTATCTGCCGCTCCTTTCGCTCTCTTTACCGGATTGCCAGAGCGGTGTATTCAGCTTTTTCGGCAGAATGAATGGAGTGGTTGCCATCAATCTCACCTATTCTGTTTAATTCAGACAACCCCCTTTAAGGAGAACCATTACCTTTTAGAATCCCTATTCAAAGGTCTCGGACCCAGCCAACCAGTCTCCTACTTTGAGCTGATGACGAAGAACAACCCCCCAAATAGCTGTCTGCAAATGGAGTTTTTCGGTTTGGCTTTACATCCTCGCTCCTGTGGCAGTGGGGTCTCTGTAGGGTCAGGATTGACTTGTAGGATTGCTGCCTCCGATCGCTGGCACTAGTGACCCTGCTCTCTTCATCTGTGAGCCACTTTCTGCTGATTCTTAAGACCACCACATAAAGTAGACGATGCTCGGCTGCAGTGTCGCTGAGTAATCGTCCGTGGGATCGTTCCCACCAGCAATGTGTTAGACAAACCTAGAAAATCAGAAAAAGAAGCCCCACGCAAAGTGGCAAATGATCCGTTAAATTTCACTCATCGTGTCAAAAGCATGTAGCTTTTGCTGACCACGGCCAATATTTCCCTACCTAGCAGGTCACATGTTCGGCGGCCATCTCGAGAGATATTTACTTAGCATTTTTTGGCAATGTTTCTGTGAAATGACAAAAATTGGTCATTTTGGACCAGTCTGATCTTCTGTGCGTGGAGAGCCTTATGTCTGGATAAGTGGTCATTGTTCAACTTATGAGAACCTTGGTTGTATCTGCTATGTTATTCTTAAGGTTCCATACACATAAGACGAATGTCAGCCAAACATCCCGATATCGGTGGCATCAGGCGACGGTCTATTGGCCAACTGACAGAGGATGTCGTCACAGAGGGGGATACAATGCGGCAGAGAGAAGGGTCCAACGCGTACAATTTTCAAAGGCCAATCCTTTTGTTCGCCAAGAGATAAGGAGGAGACTGACAGCAGCGCTCTCGTAGAGCCACACCGAGTGCTCCTGTGTATGGAGGTCACCCGAAAAGATTATGGAGGCTTCAGTCTGTGACTTCCAGTTAGAACGATAGATAAATATTGAACATTTTTGAAAGTAGCTGCAATCAAGAAACACATGGGTTCGAGTCCAAAAATTTCTGACCACACGATCACTAGACATAAAAGAGGTGGAGGCTCGGTCAAAATTAAGTAAAAGAGCCGGAGAAAGGCCTGAAACATTGTATACATAGGCATGGAAGAAAATAAACTTTTATTTTTTCACTTTATTTTGATGGCAGTGCTGCGTTTGGGGGATTTTAGTCGATAGATACAAAAATAGTGGCATATAGAAGTTTGTGCACCCCTGGTCAAAATTGCAGTTATTGTGAACAGTTAAACAAGTTGAAGATGAAATGATCTCACTAGCCCTAACCCTATCCCAAAAACTAACCCTAGTTCTAAGTCTAACAATAGTCCTAACTAGCCTTAAACCAATCCCATACCATAACCATTCAGTGCCATGTAAAAGTTTGGGCACCCCTGGTCAAAATTACTGTTATTGTGAACAGTTAAGTAGGTTGAAGATGAACTGATCTCTAAAAGGCCTAAAGTTACAGATGACATATTTCCTTTATATTTTAGGCCCAACATGTGTGTATATATATATATATATATATATATATATATATATATATATATATATATATATATATATATATATATGTGTATATATATATATATTCATCTTTTACATTTTAAAAATAACGATATGGAAAATGGGCTGATGCAAATGTTTGGGCACCCTGCATGTTAGTACCTAGTAGCACTCACTTTTTGCAAGTATCACAGCTTGTAAACGCTTTTTGTAGCCAGACAAGAGTCTTTCAGTTCTTGTTTGAGGGATTTTCCTCCATTCCTCCTTGGAGAATTCCTCCAGTACTGTGAGATTCCTGGGTCGTCTTGCTTCCTCTGCTATTTTGAGGTCTAGCTGCAGATTTTCAATGATGTTCAGATCAGCGGACTGTGAGGGCCATTGTAAAACCTTCAGCTTGTGCCTTTTGAGGTCGTCTATTGTGGATTGTGACTTGTGTTTAGGATCATTCTCCATTTGTAGCAGCCATCCTCTTCCTCTTTTCACCTTTAGCTTTTTTACAGATGTTTTATGTTTGCATCAAGAATTTGTTGAAATTTCATTGATTCCATTCTTCCCTCTACCCGTGAAATGTTCCCTGTGGTTAATTAAGGTATGTTACCTTGGTCAAAGTTATCTGAGCACACAAATCTCCAGTGTTTTCATTTTTGTAATTTTTTAAATGTAAAAAAAGAAAATATATATATTTTTGCCTAAAATACAAAGGAAATGTGTCATCTGTAACTTTAGGCCTTTTATCCATCATTTCATCTTCAACTTGCTTAACTTTTCACAATAACAGTAATTTTAATCAGGGGTGCCCAAACTTTTACATGCCACTGTGGATGGATGGATGTCCTCGCTATGTCTGGTACGTTGGGTAGTGTTGGTATTGTGGTGTCAGGGTGGGGATATCTCTGGTAACTCTACGCTCAGTAATATGTGCTATAATAAATGGGATTATGTGTCCAGGAATACGCTTGTGTAAAACGTCGTTTAACATTTGCTGCTCATTTTCTACGACCCTGAGATCTGTAGATAGAAGAATCATCTGATGTGCTGCCAGCCGCAGAAAAGACTGCTATGAAATCTGTGTCCAACACTTCTTCCTGCTGGGGATGAAGACTATGGCTGATACTACAGTGCCATGCTGTGTATCCAGACCAGGGCTGGCAGGCTTGTGGAGAGCACCCAGGTTTATTTGTGCTTCTTAAAGGCAACAGGGTGCACTTACTTCTTGGTTCTCTGAGGAGTGGAGATGTGTCCAAGACATGTTCCTGTCATAAGCTGAGGACACCTACTGTCTAGTCTACATGCTGATTCCATTATCTACACCATACTTGGTGGATTGATCATCTACTAGTACTGACATATCTTCTCCTGAGGTCTTCATGTTGAATATCATCGCCCTGGCTTGATCACACCTAACGATGTAGACCTCGAGGTATCTTAGGCAAGAACCTCACCCAAGTAGGACAGTGGATAAACTTCACTTTGGCCATAAGGATCGAGGGACGTAGGCCTTGACTTCTACAGTGGAGGAATGTCAAGTCACATGAAGGTCTCATAATATGACTCCATTCTTCCCTCTACCCGTGAAATGTTCCCTGTGACATTGGCTGCAACACAACCCCAAAGCATAATTGATCCACCACCATGTTTAATGGTTGGCGAGATGTTCTAAAGGGGCCATCATTAACCACATCAGGACTACGACACCTAGTGTGGACATGCCATATTATTGTGGGGGCTTTCTGTTCTTCTCCATGGGGCTGTGAACATTTCGCAGGTCTCCTTTTTTCCACAACAGACAAGAACTGGCCCAATGATGGAAAAGTGGATGAGGAGGCAGCCAAGGAGCACCCAGGCCATCAAGATCCAGACGGTGGGATGTGATGGCGGGACCCAGCCTTATTTGTATTTTACTTTGTGCCCCTCCAGACATTCATTTATTCATTATATATTTTACGACTGAAATGTTTTAGGCCCATTAGTTAGAAAATGAGCGCCTGTGCCGGTAATGCGTCTGCCTGGGAAGAGCGTGCTTTGTGGTGGACGCATTGTCCTCCCATCGTCTACTGTATATATTAGTCATTCTCATGGTTCTGCCGATGGTAATGTGCCTCTTGTATTATCTCGTGCTGCCACCGAGATGTCATTACACACGACAGCTGGAAAAACTTTATGTCCAGTCATCTGTTATATAGAAATTACAGGTATAAGTGTAATTGGGCCTCCGTCGTCTATCTCCCCCCTCCCGCCTTCTCCGCCGGGCCCGCTTTCTTTCACCCAAATAATGGGAATGTGGGATTTCTCCCATTCCCAGCCATGCTGGAGGGCGCGTTGTATGGGTCTGAAGCAGTTAACAAGTACATGCTTTAGTGGTTGTCTCTCACATCCAGTCCCGGCCTCAGCTGCTCCCAGTAGGGTCCCAGTAAATAATGGGACAGGAGCGCTGGCTCTGTGGGAGGTAATGGCTAATTTGGCAGCAGCCTTTCTTAGCCCCATTTGTACATGAAATGTTAAGGAGGTCAGACCCATAGTGACTGCTGCATCGGGCGCAATCCTTCTTCATTATCGCTCAAGTCATCTAAAATAAAAAAAAAATAACATAAAAAAAATAAAATTACCGTGGGATATGGCTGGGAAGAAAAGCAATAAAATCAATGGAGGACGGACTCCCTTCTAAAGGTTCTAATCTCTGCACTGTAAATTGTGATATTTGCATAACTATCCGGCTAATGTGCATCCAACGGCTCGGGGATGGCGCTTATTATCTGCACTTTTACAGCAGTCTAATGTCATCCTCATCTCCGTCTGCGCCCGTCCAATTATTATCCCCCCTTTGACCGCCTCCTCCCCCAGCGCCGCCCGCGAGGAGAATTTGAACAGAGGTGTGAAAGCCGAAAAAAACCAAACAATTGTCCAATCTCATCAAATGGCCTGTTTAACCCCCGGCGGAGCCGCATTACGGGGGGGGGGGGGTGTCATGCATGCAAGGACTGGTCTATCTCATGACGTGCTGGGACCTGCAAAGCGTTGAAATGAATCTGGATCAGTTGTTGCTTCATGAAAAGTTCAGCATTTTTTGCATTTCCTGTTTGTTTTTTTGCAAATTCTTAAGTTTTTCAAGATTTCAAATGACTGGAAACCCATAGAGACCTGATACTCATTACTGGGAAGCTACAAATGTATCCAGCAGCACAAACCTCTGCTGTTCTAAAGGCAGCACAAACCTCCGCTGTTCTAAAGGCAGCACAAACCTCTGCTGTTCTAAAGGCAGCACAAACCTCTGCTGTTCTAAAGGCAGCATAAACCTCTGCTGTTCTAAAATCAGCACAAACCTCTGTTCTAAAGACAGCGCAAACCTCTGCTGTTCTAAAGGCAGTGCAAACCTCTGCTGTTCTAAAAGCTGCATGTTGTGAAATTGGATTCTGGGCTCCCCCGGTGGCCACTTGTGGAATTTAACTTGTGTGCATCATCCCCTCTGTTCACCTGCTCCTATCAGGATATGGGAGTCGCTATATAACCTTGCTCCTCTGTCAGTTTCATGCCGGTCATCAATGTAATCAGTAGCCTTTCTGTGCATGTTCCTGCTACTAGACAACTCCCAGCTAAGTTGGACTTTTGTCCTTGTGTGTTTTTGCATTTTGTTCCTGTTCACAGCTGCTGTTTCGTTACTGTGTCTGGAAAGCTCTTGTGAGCGGAAATTGCCACTCTGGTGTTATGAGTTAATGCTAGAGTCTTAAAGTAATTTCTGGATGGTGTTTTGATAGGGTTTTCTGCTGACCATGAAAGTGCCCTTTCTGTCTTCATGCTATCTAGTAAGCGGACCTCGATTTTGCTAAACCTATTTTCATACTACGTTTGTCATTTCATCTAAAATCACCGCCAATATATGTGGGGGCCTCTGTCTGCCTTTTGGGAAAATTTCTCTAGAGGTGAGCCAGGACTGTCTTTTCCTCTGCTAGGATTAGGTAGTTCTCCGGCTGGCGCTGGGCATCTAGGGATAAAAAAACGTAGGCATGCTACCCGGCCACTTCTAGTTGTGCGGCAGGTTTAGTTCATGGTCAGTATAGTTTCCATCTTCCAAGAGCTAGTTCTCATATATGCTGGGCTATGTTCTCTCGCCATTGAGAATCATGACAGTTTGACCGGACCAAAAAAGGGTTAAATTACTGGCTGAGAAAGGAGAGAAAAAAGAAGTCTGCTACAATTTTTTTTTTTTTTTTTTTTCCCTCTAGTTCTGAGTGTGCTCTTAATTGAATCACTTGCTAGTCTGCCTATACTGCAGCCTTCCTCTCTTCCTCTCCTTCTAATCCTTGAATGGCTCTGTGTTCACCTGTTTCAAATGGATCTTCAGAGTGTAGCTACAGGTTTGAATAATCTCGCCACAAAGGTACAAAATTTGCAAGATTTTGTTGTTCATGCACCTATGTCTGAGCCTAGAATTCCTTTGCCTGAATTCTTCTCGGGGAATAGATCTCACTTTCAAAATTTTAAAAATAATTGCAAATTGTTTTTGTCCCTGAAGTCTCGCTCTGCCGGAGACCCTGCACAGCAGGTCAGGATTGTAATTTCCTTGCTCCGGGGCGACCCTCAAGACTGGGCTTTTGCATTGGCACCAGGGGATCCTGCGTTGCTCAATGTGGATGCGTTTTTTCTGGCCTTGGGGTTGCTTTATGAGGAACCTCATTTAGAGCTTCAGGCGGAAAAGGCCTTGATGTCCTTGTCTCAGGGGCAAGATGAAGCTGAAAT
Organism: Ranitomeya variabilis; assembly: GCF_051348905.1. Lineage (NCBI taxonomy): Eukaryota > Metazoa > Chordata > Amphibia > Anura > Dendrobatidae > Ranitomeya > Ranitomeya variabilis. The sequence continues at coordinate 14,015,800 of NC_135234.1, read as the reverse complement.
ATACTGCCAAAAATTCCGCAAATGGTCTGTGCTTACTCAGTGGAATGAGTGCGCCCTGGCGGCGATTTTCAGAGAAGGTCTCTCTGATGCCATTAAGGATGTTATGGTGGGGTTCCCTGTGCCTGCGAGTCTGAATGAGTCCATGACGATGGCTATTCAGATCGATAGGCGTCTGCGGGAGCGCAAACCTGTGCACCATTTGGCGGTGTCTACTGAGAAAACGCCAGAAAATATGCAATGTGATAGAATTCTGTCCAGAAGCGAGCGGCAGAATTTTAGACGAAAAAATGGGTTGTGCTTCTATTGTGGTGATTCAACTCATGTTATATCAGCATGCTTTAAGCGTACTAAGAAGCCTGACAAGTCTGTTTCAATTAGCACTTTACAGTCTAAGTTTATTCTATCTGTGACCCTGATTTGTTCTTTGTCATCTATTACCGCGGACGCCTATGTCGACTCTGGCGCTGCTTTGAGTCTTATGGATTGGTCCTTTGCCAAACGCTGTGGGTATGATTTGGAGCCATTGGAGGCTCCGATACCTCTGAAAGGGATTGACTCCACCCCATTGGCTAGTAATAAACCACAATACTGGACACAAGTGACTATGCGTGTTAATCCGGATCACCAGGAGGTTATTCGCTTTCTGGTGCTGTATAATCTACATGATGTTTTGGTGCTGGGATTGCCATGGCTGCAATCTCATAACCCAGTCCTCGACTGGAGAGCTATGTCTGTGTTAAGCTGGGGATGTAAAGGAACTCCTGGGGACGTACCTTTGGTTTCCATTTCATCATCTATTCCCTCTGAGATTCCTGAATTCTTGTCTGACTTTCGTGACATTTTTGAAGAACCCAAGGTTGGTTCACTACCTCCGCACCGGGAGTGCGATTGTGCCATAGACTTGATCCCGGGTAGTAAATACCCTAAGGGTCGTTTATTTAATCTGTCTGTGCCTGAACACGCTGCTATGCGAGAATATATAAAGGAGTCCTTGGAAAAGGGACATATTCGTCCTTCGTCATCTCCCTTAGGAGCCGGTTTTTTCTTTGTGTCTAAGAAAGACGGCTCTTTGAGGCCGTGTATTGATTATCGACTTTTGAATAAAATCACGGTTAAATATCAATATCCGTTACCACTGCTTACTGATTTGTTTGCTCGTATAAAGGGGGCCAAGTGGTTCTCTAAGATTGATCTCCGTGGGGCGTATAATTTGGTGCGAATCAAGCAGGGGGATGAGTGGAAAACCGCATTTAATACGCCCGAGGGCCATTTTGAGTATTTGGTGATGCCTTTTGGTCTTTCAAATGCCCCTTCAGTCTTCCAGTCCTTTATGCATGACATTTTCCGCGATTATTTGGATAAATTTATGATTGTGTATCTGGATGATATTCTGATTTTTTCGGATGACTGGGACTCTCATGTCCAGCAGGTCAGGAGGGTTTTTCAGGTTTTGCGGTCTAATTCCTTGTGTGTGAAGGGTTCTAAGTGTGTTTTTGGGGTTCAGAAGATTTCCTTCTTAGGATACATTTTTTCCCCCTCTTCCATCGAGATGGATCCTGTCAAGGTTCAGGCTATTGGTGATTGGACGCAACCCTCTTCTCTTAAGAGTCTTCAGAAATTTTTGGGCTTTGCTAACTTTTATCGTCGATTTATTGCTGGTTTTTCTGATGTTGTAAAACCATTGACTGATTTGACTAAGAAGGGTGCTGATGTTGCTGATTGGTCCCCTGATGCTGTGGAGGCCTTTCGGGAGCTCAAGCGCCGCTTTTCTTCCGCCCCAGTGTTGCGTCAGCCTGATGTTGCTCTTCCTTTTCAGGTTGAGGTCGACGCTTCTGAAATCGGAGCTGGGGCAGTGTTGTCGCAGAGAAGTTCCGACTGCTCCGTGATGAGACCTTGTGCTTTTTTTTCCCGTAAATTTTCGCCCGCCGAGCGGAATTATGATATTGGGAATCGGGAGCTTTTGGCCATGAAGTGGGCTTTTGAGGAGTGGCGTCACTGGCTTGAGGGGGCCAGACATCAGGTGGTGGTATTGACTGACCACAAAAATTTAATTTACCTTGAGTCTGCCAGGCGCCTGAATCCTAGACAGGCGCGCTGGTCGTTGTTTTTCTCTCGGTTTAATTTTGTGGTGTCTTACCTACCGGGTTCTAAGAATGTTAAGGCGGATGCCCTTTCTAGGAGTTTTGAGCCTGACTCCCCTGGTAATTCTGAGCCCACAGGTATCCTTAAAGATGGAGTGATATTGTCTGCCGTTTCTCCAGACCTGCGGCGGGCCTTGCAGGAGTTTCAGGCGGATAGACCTGATCGTTGCCCACCTGGTAGACTGTTTGTTCCTGATGATTGGACCAGTAGAGTCATCTCTGAGGTTCATTCTTCTGCGTTGGCAGGTCATCCTGGAATCTTTGGTACCAGGGATTTGGTGGCAAGGTCCTTCTGGTGGCCTTCCCTGTCACGAGATGTGCGAGGCTTTGTGCAGTCTTGTGACGTTTGTGCTCGGGCCAAGCCTTGTTGTTCTCGGGCTAGTGGATTGTTGTTACCCTTGCCTATCCCGAAGAGGCCTTGGACGCACATCTCGATGGATTTTATTTCGGATCTGCCTGTTTCTCAGAAGATGTCTGTCATCTGGGTGGTGTGTGACCGTTTCTCTAAGATGGTCCATCTGGTTCCCTTGCCTAAGTTGCCTTCTTCTTCCGAGTTGGTTCCTCTGTTTTTTCAAAATGTTGTTCGTTTGCATGGTATTCCGGAGAATATCGTTTCTGACAGAGGGACCCAATTCGTGTCTAGATTTTGGCGGGCATTCTGTGCTAGGATGGGCATAGATTTGTCTTTTTCGTCTGCTTTCCATCCTCAGACTAATGGCCAGACCGAGCGGACTAATCAGACCTTGGAGACATATTTGAGGTGTTTTGTGTCTGCGGATCAGGATGATTGGGTTGCTTTTTTGCCTTTGGCGGAGTTCGCCCTCAATAATCGGGCCAGCTCTGCCACCTTGGTGTCCCCGTTTTTCTGTAATTCGGGGTTTCATCCTCGATTTTCCTCCGGTCAAGTGGAATCTTCGGATTGTCCTGGAGTGGATGCTGTGGTGGAGAGGTTGCATCAGATTTGGGGGCAGGTGGTGGACAATTTGAAGTTGTCCCAGGAGAAGACTCAGCTTTTTGCCAACCGCCGTCGTCGTGTTGGTCCTCGGCTTTGTGTTGGGGACTTGGTGTGGTTGTCTTCTCGTTTTGTCCCTATGAGGGTTTCTTCTCCTAAGTTTAAGCCTCGGTTCATCGGCCCGTACAAGATATTGGAGATTCTTAACCCTGTGTCCTTCCGTTTGGACCTCCCTGCATCCTTTTCGATTCATAATGTTTTTCATCGGTCATTGTTGCGCAGGTATGAGGTACCAGCTGTGCCTTCCGTTGAGCCTCCTGCTCCGGTGTTGGTTGAGGGTGAGTTGGAGTACGTTGTGGAAAAGATCTTGGACTCTCGTGTTTCCAGACGGAAACTCCAGTATCTGGTCAAATGGAAGGGATACGGTCAGGAGGATAATTCTTGGGTCACTGCCTCTGATGTTCATGCCTCCGATCTTGTCCGTGCCTTTCATAGGGCTCATCCTGATCGCCCTGGTGGTTCTGGTGAGGGTTCGGTGCCCCCTCCTTGAGGGGGGGGTACTGTTGTGAAATTGGATTCTGGGCTCCCCCGGTGGCCACTTGTGGAATTTAACTTGTGTGCATCATCCCCTCTGTTCACCTGCTCCTATCAGGATGTGGGAGTCGCTATATAACCTTGCTCCTCTGTCAGTTTCATGCCGGTCATCAATGTAATCAGTAGCCTTTCTGTGCATGTTCCTGCTACTAGACAACTCCCAGCTAAGTTGGACTTTTGTCCTTGTGTGTTTTTGCATTTTGTTCCTGTTCACAGCTGCTGTTTCGTTACTGTGTCTGGAAAGCTCTTGTGAGCGGAAATTGCCACTCTGGTGTTATGAGTTAATGCTAGAGTCTTAAAGTAATTTCTGGATGGTGTTTTGATAGGGTTTTCTGCTGACCATGAAAGTGCCCTTTCTGTCTTCATGCTATCTAGTAAGCGGACCTCGATTTTGCTAAACCTATTTTCATACTACGTTTGTCATTTCATCTAAAATCACCGCCAATATATGTGGGGGCCTCTGTCTGCCTTTTGGGAAAATTTCTCTAGAGGTGAGCCAGGACTGTCTTTTCCTCTGCTAGGATTAGGTAGTTCTCCGGCTGGCGCTGGGCATCTAGGGATAAAAAAACGTAGGCATGCTACCCGGCCACTTCTAGTTGTGCGGCAGGTTTAGTTCATGGTCAGTATAGTTTCCATCTTCCAAGAGCTAGTTCTCATATATGCTGGGCTATGTTCTCTCGCCATTGAGAATCATGACAGCTGCACAAACCTCTGCTGTTCTTAAGGCAGCACAAACCTTTGCTGTTCTAAAAGCTGCACAAACCTCTGCTGTTCTAAAGGCAGCGCAAACCTCTGCTGTTCTAAAGCCAGCACAAACCTCTGCTGTTCTAAAGGCAGCACAAACCTCTGCTGTTCTAAAGGCAGCACAAACCTCTGCTGTTCTAAAGGCAGCACAAACCTCTGCTGTTCTAAAGGCAGCATAAACCTCTGCTGTTCTAAAATCAGCTCAAACCTCTGTTCTAAAGGCAGCGCAAACCTCTGCTGTTCTTAAGGCAGCACAAACCTCTGCTGTTCTAAAAGCTGCACAAACCTCTGCTGTTCTAAAGGCAGTACAAACCTCTGCTGTTCTAAAAGCCGCACAAACCTCTGCTGTTCTAAAAGCAGCACAAACCTCTGCTGTTCTAAAAGCAGCGCAAACCTCTGCTGTTCTAAAGCCAGCACAAACCTCTGCTGTTCTAAAGGCAGCACAAACCTCTGCTGTTCTAAAGGCAGCACAAACCTCTGCTGTTCTAAAGGCAGCACAAACCTCTGCTGTTCTAAAGGCAGCATAAACCTCTGCTGTTCTAAAATCAGCTCAAACCTCTGTTCTAAAAGCTGCACAAACCTCTGCTGTTCTTAAGGCAGCACAAACCTCTGCTGTTCTAAAAGCTGCACAAACCTCTGCTGTTCTAAAGGCAGTACAAACCTCTGCTGTTCTAAAAGCCGCACAAACCTCTGCTGTTCTAAAAGCAGCACAAACCTCTGCTGTTCTAAAAGCAGCACAAACCTCTGCTATTCTAAAAGCAGCACAAACCTCTGCTGTTCTAATAGTTTGCTACAGTGTAACATTGCCCTTAACATCAGGCTGCTTTTCTAAGCTGAATACAACAATCAGTTGTGAGAAGTAGGAATCACTGCATTACGTATAGCAATCTACTTGGATTATTGCTTTTTTACTGTTTTTTCATTCTTTTTGATTTTTGGTTACATAGCATCCGCAGCCTATTTTGTTGCAGAAAGTCGTCTGCTTTAACAGTTTATGCAAATGAGATGTGACTTCATAGAATCTTGTGCCCGTTGTGGGTTTAAAGACACTCTTCAATGCTGCGGTTCATGGTGTGGTCCTCCCTCTAGGCGTCTATGGGGAACCTGAAATAAATTCCGTTTTGTTTTTAACTGCATAATTCCAGAGTTTCTGCACTAAAAACACATTATGACAACTTCTTCAAATCTTCACCAAAAACACAGAAAAAAAGAAAACACAGAAAAAAAATCCCAATACAGCAGAGTTTTTCCAGCGGGTTTTGGAGCAGAAACTAAGCAGAAGCTCCACAAATTCTCAGCAAACTCAAAACTCCTCAAAAACTTGCAGTTTCCGCTCAATTTCTGCCCCAGAAACTTTGCACATACCCTAAACAGAGCAGATTGTTCTTGTGTATTTTGCAAAAAAAAAATAGCACAGGAAAAAAGCAGCGTTTTGGCAAGTGGGAACAAGGCCTTTGATGCAGATTTGAAGCCGTGAGAATTTTTTATGCATTTTGTTTGTGCAGAAATTCTTCACAAAACTCGCAGTCGTGTTTTTTCCGGCTTCTCGTAGGAGCATATAAGGATAGAAGTGCACCAATCTGCAGAGCTGCGCAGTGCCGGTAAGACACGAGTTTTCGTGAAATCACATTCACTTTGCTTGAACGCAGCACATTTTCTGCACACAAAAAAAGCAGCTGAAAAAACACAACCATGTGGGAACATGGACCTAGCTCTAGACTCGGCAGCATGCTGCGAGTGCATCCGAGAATCGTATCGCACCCACTCATACAAGTCTGCGGACAGCACTGGGATACCACCTGAGTGCAGGGTGATTCACTGTAAGAGCATCTCAGACAGTCAGTGAGATGAAGCGGCCTCTCTCTGTACAGAGATCTGATTATTGGGATTTTTGTGCTATTTTTCATCACTTTCTCTCTCTAGACGAGCCAGAGATGCTGGGTGATTGCTTTCTGTAGCCGGCGGTAGTATTGTCAGGATGGTGAGTGACAGATGAATATATGGCTGCGACTGGTGCTCTGCTGTTTCCACCTGCATCGACTGCTGCCAGGGACTGCAGTGCCACAGCCGAGCGGCCATCTCCACCCTATTAGCGGGCGCAGGCTGCAGTCTGTCGCTGATTGCTGCTCCTGCTCTGGAAGAAAGGTCCCTGGACAATAAGCTGATCAGAGACTGCCCTCCTGCTAATGTCTGATGGGTCGGGGTCCAACACCCGGCAACCCGCTCGATTGGGGAACTGCTCCAACTTCTGATAGTGGCTGAGGCCGGGGACCGCGCTTCTGCCTCCTATTGATGTGAATAGGAGGTGGATATATGGTGCCCGGCCACTGGCACAAAACAAAGCAGCTCTGACATTGAGCAGTTCCGGCCACCACCGCCGACACTGATAACAGCGGATTGTCGGGTGTCGGACCCCGACCCATCAGACATTGATGACCTTTCCTAAGGACACATCATCAATGATAAAGCAGTGGACAACGTCTTAAACTCAAAATGACTTAATGGCTATCCCCATCTTCATAAATGGCTCCTGTTGATAGTTCTTGTAAATACGGGCAATTCTGCCGTCTCCTCCACCGCTCATGACCGTTGCAGCATCACGTGGCCACTATTTGTGACCTGCCGGCTCATGCAGCATCTTCTCTGTGGACTGGAGGTCACTGTTTCAATATCAGTCTATGAGACTCAGCAGCCATTGTGTCACATGTTAGTAAAGGCAGATCACATGGAGGGAGCCGGTTGTTGTACACTGGGGGCGAGGGGCCGTATGTTATACACCAGGGGGTGAGGGGTCGGATGTTATACACGGGGGCAATATGGCCAAATGTTATACACCAAGGGCAGTAGGGCTGGACATTATACACAGGGTCACAAGGGGCTGGATATTATACTCTGGTGTGTTAGGGGGCTGGATGTTATACACCAGGGGCAATGCAATGTGATGTTATACACTGGGGGGCAATGGGGCTGAATGAAAAACTAGAATTCAGTGATTTAGACGTGGCTGCTTTACTTTACTCCACATAGGGAATGTGCAAACGCACAAATTATGAAGCTGATCAGACTTTGCATTTTGAACCTCCGCTTACATTTATGAATCCGATGCGTCTTTACGACCTGTCACTTCTACACCCGTCTATCACAGGATGTGTACATGAAGCAGACAGGTTGCATGACGGGCCCGCTCGCCCCCAGCCTCCGCTCTGCTGCTGCAGACTCTTTTCTGTTGCTGCTTCTTTAAATCCCCAGAATGATTTATCTCCTTAAATTCATTGTTTTGCATAACAACGTCGAAAATGAAGAAATGTCATTATTTTACAGCGCAGAACGTTGTCATTTGCATAATGCCTGTCATTAATTATTGGATTCCTAATGCAGTTGTTGATATTTTTAGGCCCAGCTAATACAGAATGTACCTTGTATAATAGAATTTACAGAACAACAGTGTCTTAAAGGTGTGAGCGCTGCACAGGTGGATCGGTGGGGTGTGAAAAAAGGGTCATGTAGATATGAGGTGGGGTGAGGAGGGTCATATAGATGTGAGGAGGGTCATGTAGATATGAGGTGGGGTGAGGAGGGTCATGTAGATATGAGGTGGGGTGAGGAGGGTCATGTAGATATGAGGTGGGGTGAGGAGGGTCATGTAGATATGAGGTGGGGTGTGAAAAAAGGGTCGTCTAGATATGAGGTGGGGTGAGGAGGGTCATGTAGATATGAGGTGGGGTGAGGAGGGTCATGTAGATATGAGGCAGGGTGAGGAGGGTCGTGTAGATATGAGGTGGGGTGAGGAGGGTCATGTAGATATGAGGCGGGGTGAGGAGGGTCATGTAGATATGAGCTGGGGTGAGGAGGGTCATGTAGATATGAGGCGGGGTGAGGAGGGTCGTGTAGATATGAGGTGGGGTGAGGAGGGTCATGTAGATATGAGGCGGGGTGAGGAGGGTCATGTAGATATGAGGCAGGGTGAGGAGGGTCATGTAGATATGAGGCAGGGTGAGAAGGGTCATGTAGTTTTAGGGCAGGGTGAGGAGGGTCATGTAGATATGAGGTGGGGTGAGGAGGCTTGTGTAGATATGAGGCAGAGTGAGGAGGGTCATGTAGATATGAGGTGGGGTGAGGAGGTTCGTGTAGATATAAGGCGGGTTGAGGAGGATCATGTAGATATGAGGTGGGGTGTGGAGGAGGGTCATGTAGATATGAGGTGGGGTGAGGAGGGTCATGTAGATTTGAGGCGGGGTAAGAAGGGTCATGTAGATACAGTGGCAAAAAAAAGTATTTAGTCAACCCCCCAATTGTGTAAGTTCTCCCACTTAAAAAGATGAGAGAGGCCTGTAATTGACATCATAGGTAGACCACAAGTATGAGAGTCACAATGAGAAAACAAATCCAGAAAATCACCTTGTCTAATTTGGCAAGATTTATTTTGTCATGTAGATATGAGGTGGGGTGAGGAGGGTCATGTAGATATGAGGCAGGGTGAGGAGGGTCATGTAGATATGAGGCGGGGTGAGGAGGGTCATGTTGATATGAGGCAGGGTGAGGAGGGTCATGTAGATATGAGGTGGGGTGAGGAGGGTCATGTAGACATGAGGCAGGGTGAGGAGGGTCATGTAGACATGAGGTGGGGTGAGTAGGGTCATGTAGATATGAGGCAGGGTGAGGAGGGCCATGTAGATATGAGGTAGGGTGAGGAGAGTCATGTAGATATGAGGCAGGGTGAGGAGGGTCATGTAGATATGAGGTGGGATGAGGAGGCTTGTGTAGATATGAGGCGGGGTGAGGAGAGTCATGTAGATATGAGGCAGGGTGAGGAGTGTCATGTAGATATGAGGCAGGGTGAGGAGGTTCATGTAGATATGAGGCGGAGTGAGGAGAGACATGTAGATATGAGGTGGGGTGAGGAGGGTCGTTCAGATATGATGCGGGGTGTGAAAGGTCATGTAGATATGAGGTGGGGTGAGGAGGGTCATGTAGATATGAGGCGGGGTGAGGAGGGTCATGTAGATATGAGGCGGAGTGAGGAGGGTCATGTAGATATGAGGTGAGGTGAGGAGGGTCGTTCAGATATGATGCGGGGTGTGAAGGGTCATGTAGATATGAGGTGGGGTGAGGAGGCTTGTGTAGATATGAGGCAGAGTGAGGAGGGTCATGTAGATATGAGGTGGGGTGAGGAGGTTCGTGTAGATATAAGGCGGGTTGAGGAGGATCATGTAGATATGAGGTGGGGTGTGGAGGAGGGTCATGTAGATATGAGGTGGGGTGAGGAGGGTCATGTAGATTTGAGGCGGGGTAAGAAGGGTCATGTAGATACAGTGGCAAAAAAAAGTATTTAGTCAACCCCCCAATTGTGTAAGTTCTCCCACTTAAAAAGATGAGAGAGGCCTGTAATTGACATCATAGGTAGACCACAAGTATGAGAGTCACAATGAGAAAACAAATCCAGAAAATCACCTTGTCTAATTTGGCAAGATTTATTTTGTCATGTAGATATGAGGTGGGGTGAGGAGGGTCATGTAGATATGAGGCAGGGTGAGGAGGGTCATGTAGATATGAGGCGGGGTGAGGAGGGTCATGTTGATATGAGGCAGGGTGAGGAGGGTCATGTAGATATGAGGTGGGGTGAGGAGGGTCATGTAGACATGAGGCAGGGTGAGGAGGGTCATGTAGACATGAGGTGGGGTGAGTAGGGTCATGTAGATATGAGGCAGGGTGAGGAGGGCCATGTAGATATGAGGTAGGGTGAGGAGAGTCATGTAGATATGAGGCAGGGTGAGGAGGGTCATGTAGATATGAGGTGGGATGAGGAGGCTTGTGTAGATATGAGGCGGGGTGAGGAGAGTCATGTAGATATGAGGCAGGGTGAGGAGTGTCATGTAGATATGAGGCAGGGTGAGGAGGTTCATGTAGATATGAGGCGGAGTGAGGAGAGACATGTAGATATGAGGTGGGGTGAGGAGGGTCGTTCAGATATGATGCGGGGTGTGAAAGGTCATGTAGATATGAGGTGGGGTGAGGAGGGTCATGTAGATATGAGGCGGGGTGAGGAGGGTCATGTAGATATGAGGCGGAGTGAGGAGGGTCATGTAGATATGAGGTGAGGTGAGGAGGGTCGTTCAGATATGATGCGGGGTGTGAAGGGTCATGTAGATATGAGGTGGGGTGAGGAGGGTCATGTAGATATGAGGTGGGGTGAGGAGGGTCATGTAGATATGAGGTAGGGTGAGGAGAGTCATGTAGATATGAGGTAGGGTGAGGAGGGTCATGTAGATATGAGGTGGGGTGAAGAGGGTCATGTAGATATGAGGCAGTGTGAGGAGGGTCATGTAGATATGATTCAGGGTGAGGAGGGTTGTTCAGATATGACGAGGTGGGGTGAGGGGGGTCATGTAGATGTGAGGTGGGGTGAGGAGGGTCATGTAGATATGAGGTGGGGTGAGGAGGGTCATGTAGATATGAGGAGGGTCATGTAGATATGAGGCAGGGTGATGAGGGTCATGTAGCTATAGGGCAGGGTGAGGAGGGTCGTGTAGATATGAGGTGGGGTGAGGAGGGTCATGTAGATATGAGGCGGGGTGAGGAGGGTCATGTAGATATGAGGCAGGGTGAGAAGGGTCATGTAGTTATAGGGCAGGGTGAGGAGGGTCATGTAGACATGAGGTGGGGTGAGGAGGCTTGTGTAAATATGAGGCGGAGTGAGGAGGGTCATGTAGATATGAGGTGGGGTGAGGAGGGTCATGTAGATATGAGGTGGGGTGAGAAGGGTCATGTAGATATGAGGCAGGGTGAGGAGGTTCATGTAGATATGAGGCGGAGTGAGGAGGATCATGTAGATATGAGGTGGGGTGAGGAGGGTCGTTCAGATATGATGCGGGGTGTAAAGGGTCATGTAGATATGAGGTGGGGTGAGGAGGGTCATGTAGATATGAGGCAGGCTGAGAAGGGTCATGTAGATATGAGGTGGGGTGAGGAGGTTCATGTAGATATGAGGAGGATCATGTAGATATGAGGTGGGGTGAGGAGGGTCGTTCAGATATGTTGCGGGGTGTGAAGGGTCATGTAGATATGAGGTGGGGTGAGGAGGGTCATGTAGATATGAGGCAGGCTGAGAAGGGTCATGTAGATATGAGGTGGGGTGAGGAGGTTCATGTAGATATGAGGCGGAGTGAGGAGGATCGGAGGATCATGTAGATATGAGGTGAGGTGAGGAGGGTCGTTCAGATATGATGCGGGGTGTGAATGATCATGTAGATATGAGGCGGAGTGAGGAGGATCATGTAGATATGAGGTGGGGTGAGGAGGGTCATGTAGATATGAGGCAGGCTGAGAAGGGTCATGTAGATATGAGGTGGGGTGAGGAGGTTCATGTAGATATGAGGCGGAGTGAGGAGGATCATGTAGATATGAGGTGGGGTGAGGAGGGTCGTTCAGATATGATGCGGGGTGTGAAGGATCATGTAGATATGAGGTGGGGTGAGGAGGGTCATGTAGATATGAGGTGAGGAGGGTCATGTAGATATGAGGCGGGGTGAGGAGGGTCATGTAGATATGAGGCAGGGTGAGGAGGGTCACGTAGCTATAAGGCAGGGTGAGGAGGGTCGTGTAGATATGAGGCGGAGGATATAGCATAATACCTAGAATGACAGCAATATTTGCTTTTTGTAAGTCTGTCCACCCTGTGGCTCTCCTACCACACCTACTAGCTTTGAGAGTTAAGATCAAGCAAGAAGAGTCTGAAGCATCTCATTTTTGGCTCAATGGTGGAGATGGGGACATTTATGACCTGTACGCCTCGCTAACATCTGATCATTGGTGTGGAGAAGGCAATGGTAAAAAGTTGTACTCCTTCCTAATTGCTTTTTTGAAAGTTTAGGAGGCCATTTTGTGTGAGCGACGCTGGCCTACTGATCTTCTGTCCACACTGTCCTCACTTCCCACTGTACAATTCTCAATCTTAGAAGCGCACAAGGCTCTGTCCCTTCCCACATCGTTTTTAGAGAAATCCTTGACTATAATTTCGTTTCTACAACCTGTTGTTTTTCATTTGAGATATCGGAAGATTTCGTTCCAGTTGGAGATTTATTCCTCCTCTGCCATTGATATAAAGGGCTATAAACTTGTCTCACACCTGGAATGAGGAGCGTACCGCCTGAATGCTGAGTGCGGAGCCATGAGTGGAATACGCAACGAGGCGGCTTTTATGTCCGGATCTCAGAGTCGTGGAGCGGGGTCACTCCACCACTGCACTCTTCCCTTCCATGTATACTGTACTGTCAGTGCAGCCGCATTATACCTCCCACATAGTGTTCCCGAGTCCTAGGTGCCAACATTAGAATTCTATTTTCATAAGAATTGTTTTAAAATTTGTGTGTAGGTTTTATTTTTTGTAAAAAACAAAACAAACAAAAACAATATTGAGATATGGAAGCTGTATTATGGGATCCTCCCTGGGGTTCTCTGACAGACGTACAGTAGGTGGTGCACATGTTCTGGTGCAGTGGTCACATCCCTTTGTTGGGGCATCATCAATGTATATTCTTGATTTTATTTCTTGTAATCCATTCTGAGCTTTTCCCAAAAAAAAGATTTTACTTACCCTATTAAGGGCCTGAATCTGATTTAGCAGTCGAGTCTCTTGCTGATGATCCCGGGACTGGATTACTACCTTTTGACAATCTGGTTAAAATTGACACACAATGAGCGGTGCGTTGACTCTGACGGCTGTGAGGTCCCAGTTTACATGGGACTGGCCCATGATCTCAACCAAATAAAGTCAGAGTTTCTGCTTTAAAGGGGTATTTCCAACCATTACTGGTACTTAGAAGGTGTTGAAGTATGAGATTAATATATTGGTAAGTGTGCACATATGGCTATCCAGAATCCAGGTATTATGGGCTCGTATATGTGCCTATTGGTCTTACTCATGCATGGTGTCCACTGATGGCCATGTTGTATTTAATATCCTTGCAGTGCTCTGGTTTTATGTCCGCGGGCTGGACTCATCGCGGAGCAGCGTGCACTTGTCTCCAGTAACCAGCTTCTTTAGGGCTGTCGGCCCCTCGGGGACCAGTGAATTACATACATCCATTGCCAGCCTTTGCACTTGTTAATGGCTAGTTATGAGTAGAGCGTTTAATAACAGCAGCGATGTAATTGATTTCACATAAATAGAAGAGCAGACGTGCCGAGTCTCCGGATCTGTCGGCGACGGTATAGTTCTCTCCTCTTATGCAACGCTCCATAGGGAGGTGTTCAGACGCCAATAAGTTATACTTCTCAAGGGCTAACTTGCTCTCTGCTCTTCAGTGTCTACCTCCGCCTTAAAAACTGGCTACAGAAATACATCACCTCTTTTATAAAAGTTGGGATATATATTTCATCGTTGTGCGTAGAGGTAAAAATCATCTATCAATGTGGTAGAGCACAATCTTCTGGGACATTATGAGGTGGCGTCTACCTCCTGCCGATGACTCTTGCCATATCGCTAAGGTTTTTTTGTGATGACCATCCCAATTCTTTTTCTCTTCCGCCAGTTTGCGATATCCATATGATACAAGTAGCCCATAGCTGAATTCCATCACTACTTTATTTTGAGTCCATATCACTGGCCTCTTCCTAGAATGTCTACATTATTTTGGGGCTATGATGTATTTCTAAGTTTTGATCTTGTAGCATCTTGTCCATCAGCTACGTAAATGTCTTCTGGTCCTAACACAGTGTTTTTGTTGGAAAGTTGGGCTGCTTTAGGGTCTCGGGAGAATGAATTTAACCTTTGAACCATGTGTTGATTTAGAATCTTTTCTCTGGAATATTCTCATCTTTATTCACACCATGCATTAGGCGACGGTTGACACAGAAGCTTCTGTAACAAGGTTCATCTAGACATTGTGGTTCCACCATCAATCAAGAAATGTTACGGTATCATTGCTAAAGCCGGCTGTCTTACAGAAGCGTCACACATAGAGCAGCTCTATAGTAGTAAATTTCAAATGTAGTTTCATCTGCTAACAGTAATAACAGTAAAACACGCCAGACTCTTGGCTTTCTCCAGCTCCATATTTGAGGATTTACTTATTGGCTTACACTGGTCTTCATGGAAGACCATGGTTCAAAAGCACCAATACTTTTCATGTCTCCACACCAAGAGAGAACCGGAACACTACTGTCTCATTGTGGACACGCTCTAAAGATTACCATGAAAAGGAAATATATGTGTCATTGGTCTTGAGTCTCCCTCACCATGAAGCTCCAAGACTTGTGGATCAACACGACATGGAAGTAATAGGTGGGTCAGGGAGTTAGACCCTGGATCCTTGGATCTACCAACATCATTGATCCTGAGAGTTGCCCTTTATCAAAACTGAATGTTTCATTGCATCCTAGTCTTTGCCTCTATCATAAGGGCATACCTAAGATTGAGAATCATCGTACAAGTCACCTGCACTTGGGGTTGTCTTCTGCTGGACCTTATGGGACCTATTTGGGCCACCATTATGATCTTCTGCTCTTTTGGTTGGCCTTTTTGGCTTTGGATGACTTGAGTTTTGCGTGGACCTTCTGGTGCCCTGTATGTGATCTTGGTGCTCATGCCACATGGTAACGGTCCATCCTACCGATGATGGTGACCTCACTGGACAGGTCCTATCAGCACAGTACCTCCGTTGATGTTTTACAGCCTTTGCTCTTCTACTCTGCACTCTTTATATATCGGAGATGACGGTAATTTCGTCTGCAGTGATTTGTGCTCACATCTCGGAGATCTATAGCTTTCTATGCATCAGTCCGACGCCAAGGAAAGCACATCAGCCTGGATACGGGAGTTCTCCTGCGTGGGCGGGTGTATTTATGTATAAACACTGTATGTGTGTGTGCATATAAGAGTAAATGTATATGACTGTGTTTGAGAAACAGAAGCCGACAGATACATGTAAACCAGGCTCAATACAGCGACGCAGACACCACAAACAGGCGAGAAAGCGACGGAGCGCTGTCTCATTGTGACTGGGAATTGTGCGTGTCAGAAAATAATTGAAAAACAGTAAGTGACATTGAAATTACTGGCTGAATGACAGCGTCGGACTGCAGAAGGCACACGCAAGGTGGTAATATAACCTCCGCAGACAGCTCCCGCAGCAATTAGTGTGGGATCGCTAAACTATGTGTTTCATAATAACGTCCTACGGTGACATTTCCCGATACTATTGAAAATATATCATTTAATCATTTGCAAGAATAGATCATTGATGCCACCCAGAATGGCAGCGCACAATGTCTGCGCTCGTAGCGAAGCATCAGGAGGTCGGTGAATGACGGCAGTTTCATGAGGACCTGCCAATCACACCCCAGTCATATACAGGGTAATGATATATCGGGGCTGGACCGCTCCCCGATCACCAGCAGACGGAGGGCAGAGCGCATTTCCACCGGAGAAATAGAACTTTTGGGATGGAGGTTGTCTCACCGCTTTCATAGGCTCCTGTATGGATTACCTGCACAGTTGTGTACCGGAATACCGGGCAGATCGGTGGGTGATGCCCAGAACTACTACATACGATACCATGTAATATGTAAATTCCTACAAGATGGATGAAACCTGTGAATATTTTGCATGGATCGATGCACATTTCTAACATTTTGTGTATTTTATGTGACCGCTAGATACAGTCATTATACATCTGATATCCATTATTGCAAAAATTGTGGAAATGCGTCCACAACAATGGAGGTAGCATGTTAGAACAGGCAGGTCCAGGACAAGTCCTCACGACCATACGTCATCTTAGGAAATCATAATCAGCAGCCGAGGACGCATTCATCAGACAATTGCATTGTCATAGACATTGTCTATAAGCAATAAACCTCCTTCATTACACAATAGAGGAGCTAAACTGCACCCGTCAGAGCCAAACATGGCAGCACACTCTCACCGGTGACCACCGTGTGCTATATCTAATCATCTCCGTCCCATCACCGCTCTGCCTAATGCTACCTGTATAATATACGAGCTGGGGTGTCATCCGACCACTTCTGAAAGCTCCACGTCAGGGACGTCTATGAAGGAGTGAAGCCCCAGAACTTCCGTATATTGGGTCATACTCACCCATCCACCCACTCGCTGCCCGATCTTAACCCCATGGAAGAAGTCTTGATGTCACTGGTGGTAATAGGATCAGCATGGAAGGAAACAGAACGAAGCATTGGTCCTACAGCTAAAATTGGGTCATGTCCTGGCACCATTTCTGGGAAGGTGGTGACCCCAGTAAGGTGGACGATTGGGGTCCCATGGCATAAATTAGTAGCAGTTAATTAGTGGACTATGTTGTATACGTCTGGTATGTTTCAGCTTCTCCTCTCCAGTCGTGGAGGAGGAGAATGGTGAGCCCTTTATTAGACCTCATGGTTGGTAAGAGATCAATATGGAGATCATCTCCCCAAGCCTAGATATTCTCAGCTCTCCGTCTCCAGTACAGAGAGAACCTTAGGTCATGGCATCAATGTTGGGGGCCCTGGGACTATTAGAATAAAAATCAGAAATGTTCCAGTTCTTGAGTAGCTTCAAGCCATTATCATCCACAGACGATCTAGTACTCATTTCCCATCACCTGCTGTAAGAGAGGAGCGGGGCAACCTAAGATGGTGGCTTGGCTTCAATGACGATTGTGGTCCTTCATTGGGCCCACCCTCATATTAGTCCATGTTATGCTTAGTATTAATAAGCTCCCCGTCACAAGGACCTACACGGACGTAGTGGGGCCTGGTAGCAAATTGGGACCCATCTTTGTGTCGGTGAATGTTATTACTTCCCCGTAGGTTTTGAGGGCAAGGACTGGTGCTTGTAGGTCCACCATCACCTGTTACATAGGTAACATGAAGATCACGGTTGTGATGGGGAGGTTGTGCCTCTTTTATCTGCCTTTCTCTGAGCTCCTCTCAGCTGATTTATGACCACTGACCAGTTGAAAATGTACTAAACAAAGGGCCTGTAAAAGCCGAAAGGTGCAACATTTTTAATGAATCCTTATTGCAAAAATTATTTTTAGCCCCAAATATGTGAATCTAAGTAAAAAAAAAAGATGTCCCCCTCTCCACGAGGCATCCCCAGCGATATCCGTGCCCCTGCATTGAGGTCATGTCGCAGTTTTTACATTCCACATTTACTGTTTATTTCCCGAATTTCGAGATGCCGCCCCGTCGCCAGGTGATAAAAAGCACCAAAGATTTAGATAAATGCAAATGACGAGAGTGAGATATGATTAGTGTCATGAGCGGAGCGTCCGCCCAGATATCGCGCCCGGCCACCGCTGCACATTAGTGCCATATTGTCCTGCTCCTGCCCGGGAAACGCTGCACTCTCCGGCAGCACCCAGATCACCCCGGCTCCATCCTGCGGTTTATGATCTCACACAATCCATCAATTAATGATTCCAGTAATACGCAGCAGCCATAATGATGTGGATAATCTCATTTACCCCATATTACCTGCTCCCCTGCTGCATCCTAATATCGCAGCCAGGCTCCTCACTGAAAGCCAGAGACACAGGAGCGTCACAGCGCAATATGGCGTGAGCAAGGAGATGTGGGTGCGGACAGCGGCATCACAGACTCCTCCATTATACCTGTCACCATCTGTGCGGACCTGCCCTGTGATCACCTGAACCAGCAGGGGGCGCTGAGGAGTCTGAGATCAGGACATCAGAGGCATTGTGCATGCAGCTCTAGGGAACTCAGGATCAGAAATGTAATGTATGTACACAGTGACTGCACCAGCAGAATAGTGAGTGCAGCTCTGGGGTATAATACAGGATGTAACTTAGGATCAGTAATGTAATGTATGTACACAGTGACTGCACCAGCAGAATAGTGAGTGCAGCTCTGGAGTATAATACAGGATGTAACTCAGGATCAGTAATGTAATGTATGTACACAGTGACTGCACCAGCAGAATAGTGAGTGCAGCTCTGGAGTATAATACAGGATGTAACTCAGGATCAGTAATGTAATGTATGTACACAGTGACTGCACCAGCAGAATAGTGAGTGCAGCTCTGGGGTATAATACAGGATGTAACTCAGGATCAGTAATGTAATGTATGTACACAGTGACTGCACCAGCAGAATAGTGAGTGCAGCTCTGGAGTATAATACAGGAGGTAACTCAGGATCAGTAATGTAATGTATGTACACAGTGATTGCACCAGCAGAATAGTGAGTGCAGCTCTGGAGTATAATACAGGATGTAACTCAGGATCAGTAATGTAATGTATGTACACAGTGACTGCACCAGCAGAATAGTGAGTGCAGCTCTGGGGTATAATACAGGATGTAACTCAGGATCAGTAATGTAATGTATCTACACAGTGACTGCACCAGCAGAATAGTGAGTGCAGCTCTGGAGTATAATACAGGATGTAACTCAGGATCAGTAATGTAATGTATGTACACAGTGACTGCACCAGCAGAATAGTGAGTGCAGCTCTGGAGTATAATACAGGATGTAACTCAGGATCAGTAATGTAATGTATGTACACAGTGACTGCACCAGCAGAATAGTGAGTGCAGCTCTGGAGTATAATACAGGAGGTAACTCAGGATCAGTAATGTAATGTATGTACACAGTGACTGCACCAGCAGAATAGTGAGTGCATCTCTGGGGTATAATACAGGATGTAACTCAGGATCAGTAATGTAATGTATGTACACACTGACTGCACCAGCAGAATAGTGAGTGCAGCTCTGGAGTATAATACAGGAGGTAACTCAGGATCAGTAATGTAATGTATGTACACAGTGACTGCACCAGCAGAATAGTGAGTGCAGCTCTGGAGTATAATACAGGATGTAACTCAGGATCAGTAATGTAATGTATGTGCACAGTGACTGCACCAGCAGAATAGTGAGTGCAGCTCTGGGGTATAATACAGGATGTAACTCCGGATCAGTAATGTAATGTATGTGCACAGTGACTGCACCAGCAGAATAGTGAGTGCAGCTCTGGAGTATAATACAGGAGGTAACTCAGAATCAGTAATGTAATGTATGTGCACAGTGACTGCACCAGCAGAATAGTGAGTGCAGCTCTGGGGTATAATACAGGAGGTAACTCAGGATCAGTAATGTAATGTATGTACACAGTGACTGCACCAGCAGAATAGTGAGTGCAGCTCTGGAGTATAATACAGGATGTAACTCAGGATCAGTAATGTAATGTATGTACACAGTGACTGTACCAGCAGAATAGTGAGTGCAGCTCTGGAGTATAATACAGTAGGTAACTCAGGATCAGTAATGTAATGTATGTACACAGTGACTGCACCAGCAGAATAGTGAGTGCAGCTCTGGAGTATAATACAGGATGTAACTCAGGATCAGTAATGTATGTACACAGTGACTGCACCAGCAGAATAGTGAGTGCAGCTCTGGGCTATAATACAGGATGTAACTCAGGATCAGTAATGCAATGTATGTGCACAGTGACTGCACCAGCAGAATAGTGAGTGCAGCTCTGGGGTATAATACAGGATGTAACTCAGGATCAGTAATGTAATGTATGTACACAGTGACTGCACCAGCAGAATAGTGAGTGCAGCTCTGGAGTATAATACAGGATGTAACTCAGGATCAGTAATGTAATGTACACAGTGACTGCACCAGCAGAATAGTGAGTGCAGCTCTGGGGTATAATACAGGATGTAACTCAGGATCAGTAATGTAATGTATGTACATAGTGACTGCACCAGCAGAATAGTGAGTGCAGCTCTGGGGTATAATACAGGATGTAACTCAGGATCAGTAATGTAATGTATGTACACAGTGACTGCACCAGCAGAATAGTGAGTACAGCTCTGGAGTATAATACAGGAGGTAACTCAGGATCAGTAATGTAATGTATGTACACAGTGACTGCACCAGCAGAATAGTGAGTGCAGCTCTGGGGTATAATACAGGATGTAACTCAGGATCAGTAATGTATGTACACAGTGACTGCACCAGCAGAATAGTGAGTGCAGCTCTGGGGTATAATACAGGATGTAACTCAGGATCAGTAATGTAATGTATGTACACAGTGACTGCACCAGCAGAATAGTGAGTGCAGCTCTGGGGTATAATACAGAATGTAGCTCAGGACCAGTGCTTCAGTACTGGACTTTTGTTCTTGTGCAGGCTGTGTTAGCAGATCCTTGATTCGGGGTCAGTACCATGGTGGGCATGAGATATGCACAGATCAGTATAGTATATGACTGCTGTTGGCTGTGACCCCTCCATCACTAGAAGATAAGACTCTGCAGAAAGTTGTGAGCTGATGATTCCTCCTCTATTCATCTCTGTGTAATTGGCCATTAAAGCTGTAATGTGAGCACTCTGTCTCGTGCCCCCTCACTACTTAGGAGACAGGTTACACTGAGCTCATATTCCACCCAGGTGGCAGCCGCCTCAGCTCCTGGCAGTGCAGCCGTGGCATGCTGCAGCCCCATAAGGAGCCATGGCAATCTGAATTCTTATTATCGTTTCTCATGAAAAGACACCCTGATGCACAGGAATTGCCATTATAATTATCTTAAGCTGCATCATCAAGATGTAAATGATCTCTTGTACGACGAGGAGAGCGGCTGGATGGTCCAACAGGGATGGCTCTCGAGATGCGTTGTGCCAGCCGCGGCTGCTTCAGCACAAAACCCTCCGTAATGTGGAGTGAGAGCGGGTGAGACAGACGGGGCGAGCCGTCCAGCTGTAATACAGGGTATATACAGGGATACCCCGGCCTGTACTCCTGAACTCTGCAGCCCCCATAACTCTGACATCACGGGAACCCTCCTAATAACTGACATGTCACACAGGTAAAGGGTCTGCACCAAGTTATCATGTATCCACAGGATGCACCCACCGATGCTAAGAAAGGGGCTCTGCAGTGCCCCATAGAGAATGAAAGGGGCCGAGGGTTAACCCTAACCCTGTGCACCTCTCCGGTCACACATGGCCATGAAGAGCCTATTCTCAGGATCAGCAAGTTATCATCTCTCCTGTAGACGAGTCATCGCTTACTTCATGAAACAAACCCTTTACTATGCGCTGATACATTGTAACAAACTGTCAGGGCAGGAGACAGGTTTGTGCTGCTGCTTATACTATTGTAACCAGAGCAGACCAGAACGTATAGGCGAACTAGGCGGCCGCCTAGGGCGCCGACCCTAAGGGGGCGCAAGAGAAAAAATAGAAAAAATTATAAAAAATATTTTCAAAAGGCAAAAGGTGTATGGAGTGGAGCTGAATGTGTATGAGGTGTATGGAGCGGAGCCGTGTGTATGAGGTATATGGAGCGGAGCTAAATGTGTACGAGGTGTACGGAGCGGAGCCGCGTGTGTACGAGGTGTATGGAGCGGAGCGCGTGTGTACGGAGTGCAGCCGCGTGTGTAGGAGTAGCTGTGTGGCCATTATACGGTACGAAGTATCATGTGCGGCCAATATACAGTATGGAGCATCATGTGTGGCCATTATACAGTATGGAGCACTGTGTGGCCATATTTTTTTGTTTATAATTATTCTTTATGAAACAGTGTGATCAGCAGTGCTAAATGGGTGTGGTTGCGACCTGGATATGGGTGTGGCTAGTTATGAATGGGTGTGGTCAGAGGTGTGGCCTAAAATTTGCTGCGGCGCACTACGCGCGCCGCAAACTTTGTCCCTCTTTCCCATCTTCAAAAGTTGGGAGG
This sequence comes from Ranitomeya variabilis, assembly GCF_051348905.1. Lineage (NCBI taxonomy): Eukaryota > Metazoa > Chordata > Amphibia > Anura > Dendrobatidae > Ranitomeya > Ranitomeya variabilis. Next base: position 13,993,665 of record NC_135234.1, on the reverse strand, counting down.
TATGTTAAAAGTAGTAGGGGCGCAACAAAATAGTTTCGCCTAGGGCGCCATAATCTCTCGGGCCAGCCCTGATTGTAACAAAGCTCCAGCTGTAAGAAGAATCAAGTGAAGAACGTTCTCAGTCTCTGACAGCAGAAGAAGTCTCCAGAAAAAGACACCGCAGAACTTCAGTTACTCTGGAGCAGTGAAACCTTCTGCTACTTTCCAGTAAACGTTAGACCTGATTCATTGTTGCATTTGTGTCTTTTGTTTGGTGTCTGGTGTTTTTCGCCTCTTTTTTTTTTTTTGCACCAAATTTTTCTTTTAATTTTCGTCTCTTTTTTTAAATCCTACAATTTGTTCACTGTTTTTTTTTGTTACTTTTGCTGCCGTCAGTGGAGTTTGGGGCTCCCAGATGTTTCCAGCTGATTCATCAATTGCAACTTTTTTAACTTCTGCTGTTTTTTTCTATCTGAATGATTTCTGCAGATCCTGCACTTTAATATTTAATACATATTTTTATGCATTTTGGGCGCAGATGTGAACTTTTTTATGCTTTTTTTTTATATATATACAGAAAAGCTAAGGCTGGTTTCACACTTGCGTTTTTTGCCGCTGCGTTTTAGCGCTAAAAAAGCATGCGTTTTTGCATGCGTTTTGACGCGTTTTTGGCAACGCATGCGTTTTTTATGCTTGCGTTTTGTTGCAGAAATGCAACCTGTAGTAATTTCTAGCGCCGTTTTTTGCCGCAAAAAACGCATGCGTTTTTTCGCGGCAAAAAAATGTATTGCTGTCTATGTAAACGCATGCGTTTTTAAGCACATGCGTTTGCTTGCGTTAAAAACGCATGCGTTTTTAAGCACATGCGTTTGCTTGCGTTAAAAACGCATGTGTTTTTAGAGAAAAACACAAGAAAACACAAGAAAAAACAAGAAAACCCTAACCCTAGGGTTACTAGGGATCCTAACCCTAACCCGTCAGTTTATCCTGTTACTGTGCCACCCACAGCGCCCTCATAACAAAGGCATTCACCGTCTTTGCTCCGTAACAGAGACAACCATGATACCTCCATAAGACACGCTTACAGCCGGCCACATTGCCACCATAATACGTGCAAGTCCCAGGTGCCTCATAGCAATGCCGGCTAACCGTTCACTTCCTCCTGTGTCATCAGAACTAAAATAACGTCTCTCTGACGGAGGGAGAGATTTTATAGCCTGTTTTTATTTTGCTTTCTTTGCCTTTTCAACCAATATCCTTATTTTGCTGTTATTGTAAGTTATGTTTTCAGTCACTTCTGCATACCTCCCAACTTTTTAAGATGGGAAAGAGGGACAAAGTTAGCAACGCGCGGCGCGGCAAATTTTAGGCCACGCTTCTGACCACACCCATTCATAACTAGTCACACCCATATCCACGTCCCAACCACACCCATTTAGCACTGCTGATCACACTGTTTCATATACAATAATTATAAACAAAAAAATATGACCACACAGTGCTCCATACTGTATAATGGCCACACATGATGCTCCATACTGTATAATGACCGCACATGATGCTCCATACTGTATAATGACCCCAAATGATGCTCCATACTGTAAAATGACCGCACATAATGCTCCATACTGTATAATGACCCCACATGATGCTCCATACTGTATAATGACCGCATATGATGCTCCATACTGTATAATGACCGCACATGATGCTCCATACTGTATAATGACCCCAAATGATGCTCCATACTGTAAAATGACCGCACATAATGCTCCATACTGTATAATGACCCCACATGATGCTCCATACTGTATAATGACCGCACATGATGCTCCATACTGTATAATGACCGCACATGATGCTCCATACTGTATAATGACCGCACATGATGCTCCATACTGTATATTGACCGCACATGATGCTCCATACTGTATAATGACTGCACATGATGCTCCATACTGTAAAATGACCGCACATGATGCTCCATACTGTATAATGACCGCACATGATGCTCCATACTGTATATTGACCGCACATGATGCTCCATACTGTATATTGGCTGCACATGATACTTCGTACCATATAATGGCCACACATAGCTACTCCCACACACGCGGCTGTGCTCCTTACACTTTGCACACACGGCTCCTCTCCATACACCTCGCACACACATGGCTCCGCTAAATACACCTCGCACACACGGCTCCGCTCCATACACCTCGCACACACGGCTCCGCTCCGTACACCTCGTACACACGCGGCTCCGCTCCGTACACCTCACACACACACGGCTCCGCTCCGTGCACCTCGTACACACACGGCTCCGCTCCGTACACCTCGTACACACACGGCTCCTCTCCGTACACCTCATACACACACGGCTCCGCTCCGTACACCTCGTACACACACGGCTCCGCTCCGTACACCTCGTACACACACGGCTCCGCTCCGTACACCTCATACACACACGGCTCCGCTCCGTACACCTCACACACACACGGCTCCGCTCCGTACACCTCGTACACACACGGCTCCGCTCCGTACACCTCGTACACACACGGCTCCTCTCCGTACACCTCACACACACACGGCTCCGCTCCGTACACCTCGTACACACACGGCTCCGCTCCGTACACCTCGTACACACACGGCTCCATTCTGTACACCTCACACACACGGCTCCGCTAAATACACCTCGCACACACACCTTAATTGTGCCATGATTTGCTGTCTCATTATAGCACATGATGATAGTGTCAGACTGTCACAGGGGCTTTGGCTTTGCCCTTTTTTGCGTGGGGAAAAAAGCAGCCACAATAGCGTCGTCACCCTCTCCTCCTCTGAAATGCACTGACTGGAGTGTCAGCGAGTCATCGATCTGTGAGCACTGAGCAGCCGAGGCAAACAGGGAGGCTGTGAGTGTCCATCCCTCCCTGCTCAGCCCCAGACTCATTCCACGCACGATTTATACTAGCAGGCATCATCAGCAGTCCACACTGGTCTGCTGGCAGCTGCTTACATTGCACCCAGGCTCTGCTGTTACAGACCTCAAACTACAAGTGTCCCCTCTCTCTCCCCCTCTCTCTGAACGGTAACGTTGGGAGACTCAGGAACATACAGGGGAAGGGGCGTGGCCTAACAAAAGGGGGCGTGGCGGAGTTTCTCCTGCTCTGTGTCCGGGACCACAGCGTCCTGTGCTGGACAGCGGGGCACAGCATGAAATCCGGGACAATCCCGCACAATGAGGGACGGTTGGGAGCTATGCCTAAGGTTAGGATCCCTAGTAACCCTAGGGATCCTAACCCTAACCCTAGGGATCCTAACCCTAACCCTAGGGATCCTAACCCTTAGGGTTAGGGTTAGGATCCTAACCCTTAGGGTTAGGGTTAGGATCCCTAGGGTTAGGGTTAGGATCCCTAGGGTTACTAGGGATCCTAACCCTAACCCTAACCCTAGCTATTTCTGTTTATAGTGGGTTTTCTAGTTGATTTTGATGATTGGCAGCTGTCACACACTTCTCAGCATGCGTTTAAAAAACGCAAACGCAGGAAAAAACTCATGTAAACGCGGCAAAACGCCGCGTTTTTTTCTGCATGCAAAAACGCATGCGTCTAAAAAACGCAGCGTTTGCACGCGTTTACATGCGTTTTTTCACCACATGCGTTTTTTTAAAAAAACGCTGCATTTTGAAACGCAAATGTGAAACCAGCCTTAATTGGTGAATTAAAAAATGCAACTTCCTGACTCCACATAGACGCCTAAAAAGGAAAAAAAAACAGCGCCAAAACCGCACAATATGAAAGCGTCTTTAGCCTCACATTGGTCGTGAGTTTTTATGAAATCACACCCGCTTTGCTTCGACATTAAAACACGGCAGATTTTCTGCACAAGAAAACGGAGTGTTAAAAGTGCTGTGTGTGAACAGTCACCCTTGCAGCATGCTGTGGAGTTTAGTTATACAGTACAGCATGCGGTGATAAAATGAGGTTTAGGGGAGATTAGGCGATGATGTCAGGCTGCGCAGTCCTCAGATCTGCAGGAAATGCGACGTAACGCGGAGAAAGTGTTCCCCGTCCTCAGTTTACCCGCACTCCATGTTATAGGCTGCACTTCCCAGGCCTGGTAATCCTCAGCATTTACGCTTTCATTCATCCTAGTAGGAGCACATGTTTCCTATTTCCCGTCTATACATAGTAGCTCAACTTATACAGTATTTGCATACAAGGCTGAAAACATCCAGAGCGCATTCCTGCCTCCCTGCTGGAGTGCCCTGACCTCAGAAGACTCCTGTCATCTATTTAAAGCCTTCATACACCAGCACAAGGCACTGGGAAAGCAGATCTGAAGGCCTACCACAGCCATCACTGCCTGCTACCGAGCAAAGCCGGGCCCCAACCAGCGGGGCCCCGTACAGCCTACACCCTCCAAAAGGAACTGACCTTATAGGAGGAAATGTGATCAGTTTTATTTCTGAGTCTGCACTACTGAAAGCTTCTGATGACATCATAATTCCTTCCTGCCATCTGCAGTGATGTCATAGACGCCAAATCACCATCTACAGCAACGTCAACTGGTATACACACAGAACTGGCGTAGACATTGATGGGAATGGATATAAATCTCTGCATCATCCTGCTAGGGTATGAAATGTTATTTCTGTTTCTGGAAAAGCTGAGTGATGATCAGAGTAGTGATGATGAAAGCAGTGATTATCAGAGCAGTGACAGTCAGAGCTGTGATGATCAGAGTAGTTCTGATGAGAGCAATGATGATCAGAGCCATGATGAGAGTAGTGATTATCAGAGCAGTGATGATGAGAGCAGTGATGATGAGAGCAGTGATGATGAGAGCAGTGATAATCAGCAGTGATGATCAGAGTAGTGATGATGAGAGCAGTGATGATCAGAGCAGTGATAATCAGCAGTGATGATCAGAGTAGTGATGATGAGAGCAGTGATGATCAGAGTAGTGATAATCAGCAGTGATGATCAGAGTAGTGATAATCAGCAGTGATGATCAGAGTAGTGATAATCAGCAGTGATGATCAGAGTAGTGATGATGAGAGCAGTGATGATCAGAGCAGTGATAGAAGTGATGATCAGAGCAGTGATAATCAGCAGAGATGATCAGAGCAGAGATGATGAGAGCAGTGATAATCAGAGTAGTGATAGTCAGAAGTGATGATCAGAGTAGTGATAGTCAGAAGTGATGATCAGAGTAGTGATGATCAGAGTAGTGATGAATGATGAAAGCAGTGATTATCAGAGCAGTGACAGTCAGAGCTGTGATGATCAGAGTAGTGATGATGAGAGCAGTGATGATCAGAGTAGTGATAATCAGCAGTGATGATCAGAGTAGTGATGATGAGAGCAGTGATGATCAGAGTAGTGATAATCAGCAGTGATGATCAGAGCAGTGATAATCAGCAGTGATGATCAGAGTAGTGATGATGAGAGCAGTGATGATCAGAGTAGTGATAATCAGCAGTGATGATCAGAGTAGTGATGATCAGAGCAGTGATAGAAGTGATGATCAGAGTAGTGATAATCAGCAGAGATGATCAGAGCAGAGATGATGAGAGCAGTGATAATCAGAGTAGTGATAGTCAGAAGTGATGATCAGAGTAGTGATAGTCAGAAGTGATGATCAGAGTAGTGATGATCAGAGTAGTGATGAATGATGAAAGCAGTGATTATCAGAGCAGTGACAGTCAGAGCTGTGATGATCAGAGTAGTGATGATGAGAGCAGTGATGATCAGAGTAGTGATAATCAGCAGTGATGATCAGAGTAGTGATGATGAGAGCAGTGATGATCAGAGTAGTGATAATCAGCAGTGATGATCAGAGCAGTGATAATCAGCAGTGATGATCAGAGTAGTGATGATGAGAGCAGTGATGATCAGAGTAGTGATAATCAGCAGTGATGATCAGAGTAGTGATGATCAGAGCAGTGATAGAAGTGATGATCAGAGTAGTGATAATCAGCAGAGATAATCAGAGCAGAGATGATGAGAGTAGTGATGATCAGAGTAGTGATAGTCAGAAGTGATGATCAGAGTAGTGATGATCAGAGTAGTGATGATCAGAGCAGTGATGATCAGAGCAGTGATGATCAGAGTTACTGATGAGGGCTGACACCGACCTGTCTTACATGGACCTCCATGCCGACCTCCCCAATTAAGCCATGGCCATGGAGTGCACACTACACGTGGCTAGGACACGTCACTTATAGCAGTGTTAGGCCACATTCACACCTCGGCATGTCACAGCCCGAGTGCGCACTGTAAGGCACAGATTGGCCGCAGGTCTCCTGACCCAAAGTTGTCAGACTCGTATATGGCTATGGGGCTGTCAAGTTTGAGTGCGGAGACCTGCGGACACTGTGCCTCACCGTCTGCACGTGTGCATGCCTCCTTATTATTGGTATTGGTTGATCACCAGTATAACCCCATATCAGCTCCTACAGGGTTGTCACCGTGCCCTGCCAAGACCTCCTGGAATCAGTGATTCTGTCTGTTTTTTGGGCCCCGCACATCTTCAGAGGTGGAGAAAGGTGCGGAGTGAGGGGAATGGATATGGCTTTCAAGAGGGGGAGTGCACGCATAATTCGACACCTAAATACTAGCCTTGTAAGGTTGGTAAGAATGGTTGACACCCAACTTTCTATGATTCCAGACAGTTCTACAATGAGGGAATGTATCCCTTCTACAGATGGACAGAAATGTTTCCAGGCCCCTGGTCCAGTGTCCATGTTGCTTCTTTGAGGCAGTGTGAACCTTCTTGGCTTACACTGAGGTCTCGGCCTCCTCGGCGCCTCTTGTGATTACACGGCGTGATGTCGTGACTCGAGTGATGGCCATGAAGGTTTGCCCTGGATCGGCGGCCATGGGCTACAGATTTGGGCATCGGACCAGAGTCCTGCAAATCTGCTTTTCTCATCTCTACTTCCTTGATATCTAGGAAGCTTTTCAGTTCGGGAGTCTTGGAAAGCTGGATGGCACCATCTGCTGGCCCAGGATATATGTCACCCAGCTTTCCCAGAAGCAGATATCATTAAGAGTCCTGCCAATGGAGATGTGAGCGGCATTCTGGAGAATAGACGGAAAGTTTCATATAAATCAAAGGTAATCTAATAAATCTTATAACAGGATAATTCTTCCCGGGGTGATGAAGGGCAGGAGGGATGATGCCAGGAAGGGGCTGATAAAGCAGGTTATCCAGGGCAGGGTTCATCCCTGCAGCAGACGGGCAGGTCGAGCGGCGAGCATGCCTTCACAGCGCCCCCTCCCAGAGCAGGTGGCGGGCAGCAGCACAAGCTGGCACATTGCACGCGCCTGGAGCCCATCACCCCCACATAAGAGGGGCACACGTGTTGCTTTCATACCTTTTTAGTATCCGCACAGAAGCGTTTCAATCCCCCTCTTGTTTTGACTCGTGAATGAGATTGCGCGGCTTTCATACGACACTGTCACATTTGTCAGAACACATTTTTGGCAACGAGTTTCAAACAGGGCAGCTGCGATCTCGAGAAACGGCCTTACAAGCATCACTTCTCCGGGAGCGAGCTCGGCCCAGGCTCTATAGATTGCGCTTCAAGGCTGCTCTCCTCCGCTCTTTGTGGGCTCGCACAGGTGCGGGACTTCACCGTGTCCTTCCCACCATGAATGTTGGCAGGGCTATATGGGGGGCTGGGGCGCTTAAATCACTGGGCCGATGGGCCTTCAATGGACCAGGCCAGATATGTCATAGAGGCTGCTACTGGACCCGTGGACTGAGGATCCTCAGCTCTGGACGTCATCAACCTGGACCTCAAAGCTCAGGGGTGACGAGGCCTTCACACATACAAAGGTGAACACCCCACAGGTGAACCGTCCTCCTGCTGGTGGCCTTGGCCCATGGGTCATGTTCCCCCATGCCGGATGTGCCACTAGACAATGGGGCTTAGCATCACAGTAAAGGGAGCCTTGATGGGGGCTTCTGCAGCACACGGTGTCTCGGCGGTCTCTGCATTTTTCCCAAAGTCCATACACTCTGTGTGCAGATGAGACCGGCCCATGCTGGGATTTCTCTCCATGTGGACGTGTGTCCTCTAATAGAGCAGAATATCCCTCTATGGAAGATTCCATATGTGCAGCTAGCAGCGGCCGACGGGCAAGGAGACCAGTGGTCGCTCCGTACTGTAGTGGATCACATGGAAGGGCCTTTATTAGAGGGGTTGTCCCATAAACATGACTTCTCTGACGTCCTGTGACTGCTGGACCCCTGCAATGATTTATCATGTGCCGGCCGTGGACAGCTATCTATCTATCTATCTATCTATCTATCTATCTATCTATCTATCTATCTATCTATCATCTATCTATCTATTATCTATCTATCTATCTATCTATCTATCTATCTATTATCTATCTATCTATTATCTATCTATCTATCTATCTATCTATTATACTGTATATCTATCTATTATCTATCATCTATCTATTATCTATCCTCTATTATCTATCTATTAACTATCTATTATATATCTATTATCTATCTAGTATCTATCTTTCTATCATCTATCTATTATCTATCTATTATCTATGCATATATCATGTATTTGTGGATCTCATATCTATCCACCTTCCTACTATTCTCCGTCCTTCCTCGTTCTATTGCAGTGCCCATCCTGAGCCTCCTGGTTCAGATGACATGGTGAAGAATCGGAGACCAGTTGTACATACCATTATATGTATACATAAGCCATTAAGGGTCTGATCGCCGTCTGGCCGCCCCTCTGTGCAGCGTCACAACAGCGGCCGGTGCCTGCGGCGGACATTTCCAGATACTTCTGTGCGTTCTAGCAGGGGGTGCCCTTTAATATGCTTTAAATGCTCATCTTCCATCCCAGCCGATATCAGCGGGAGGTTTCTTATTTGTGCAGACTCCTTTCTTCGGGGGTCCGCTCCCCCTCTCTGTAGCTACGGCGGTCCTCTAATCCCCAATGTTGCCGTTTCGCAGTGATGTCTCTCCGTGACACCTGGAGCCCCGATTGATAAGGACTCATCTCTCTCTCAACCTCTCGGCTTTTCTCACCGCGCAGCCCGCGGCGCTTGTCACTAGCAGTCAAATAAGGACACTTTTTACCAGTCACTCCTGCTGTTCCATTTTTTCCCCTCAATGCCAGTACATGTATTTGTTATTCTTTATAACTCTCTTTGAAGTCGGGAATCCGAGGGGAATCTGAAAACGACCAGATGTTTCTCTTGTGGAGTCAGAGGAGCGGCGAGGATTACATTTAATACAAAACCATAACACTCCCCGGCCCTTCATCTGCTGTATATGTTACGCACAGCCCATAAAAGACAGCACTTCACATCACTTGACCTAGACGAGCGCAATGTAAATGTCGTTAATGCATTATACACATACGTTATAGCCCCGTTCTCTGCGACATACAATATTCCCTTCTCCCCGCTCACCGGCCGGCGACGAAGAATTCGAGGACGTTTCCTTTATTATGCAAAAGGAAATTATTCACGAGAGTAACACGACACTCAATATGTATTTTATTCTTTCACTGGGAATAAAGACAGAGAGAATTGGAACCTGTTTGCCGTATGCGGAAGCGACGAGCGGCATTACGCGGTATTTCCATAATAATATTTACCCTTCTTAAAGCCGCTTTTCACTCAGACGCAAACAACAGTATATAACTGTATTCAAATAACATGCAAAACGTACCCAGTATAGATAATGGCATTCATTTATGCAGATCTCAGGCTCGCGTGACAGGCACCACGCAAGGGTTTCCATTGATTTTATCTATATAAAGTTGACATTTTTTTCCACAAACTACTTTCACTTCATTCAATATCAACATTTATGTTTGTGGCACTTACAAGAACGTTATATAATGACAGCAAGAATGATGCACGACTGGAAAAAGTACCCACCCAAAAGAGGGTTTGTAGTGTGCTGCAAAATCTAGAAAGTGATCACTGAGGTCTTCAAGAAGAAGATGGACTGAAAACCTTTAAGACAATGGTTGGGCTTTGAGCTTCAGATATGGAAAGCTTCTGGAAGGTCAATGGGAGGGAAACTGTTATGTTCTTCCTAGACTTTCAAAGTGTTGCCCCTCCTCCAGTGATGAGTGATCGAGGAGGTCCTCATAAAAAGTTGGTGTGAGAACCTTGAAGACAATGGTTGAAAGTTTGGTCTCTGAGCTTTAGCTATGGAAAGATTCCAGAAGAGGAATGAGATTGAACTTTCCCCCCATAGGTTTGTTAGATACTTCATAGCCTTCCAAAGTATTGCCTTCTCCCGTGATAAAGGCGGACTTCCAGAAAATGTTGGATTGAAAACCTTCAAGACAACGGTTGGCAGATTGGCCTTTGTGCTTTACATATGGATGTCTTCCAGAAGGAGAATGAGATTGTTAGGCACTTCAAAGCTTTCCAAAGTATTGCTTCTCCCCGGTGATCATGACAGTCTTCCAGATTATGTTGTATTGAAAACCTTTAACACAATGGCTGAGCTTTAGATATGGAGGACTTCCACAAGGTGATTATGTTGAATATTTCCTTGTGGTTTTGTTATGCTCTTCATAGCCTTCCAAAGTATTGCCCCCCCCCACTAGTAATCACAGAGGGCCTTCCAGATGATGTTGGATTGAAAACCTTCAAGACAATGGTTGAAAGTTTGGCCTTTAAACTTTAGATACGGAAGGCTTCCAGAAAAGGTAGAAGATTGAACCCTTCCTCATTGGTTTGTTATGTTCTACATATCCTTCCAAAGTATTGCTTCCCCTCCCACACTTTTTTTAAAATCCAGATTGATTATGGAAGGCTTCCAGTTGATGACTTCTTAACAAAGATGTAAAGTTCTAAATGTCTGACCATTGACCTTCGATAATATTCTTCAAAAGGGGAAATGGAGATTTCAGATACTTCAAAAGTGTTTGAGGGTTCCTTCTTCAGAATAAGTTTAAGGAGATGTTGCAGAATCTACAGGCTTGAGGACCAAAAATGGTTGGAAATCTGGACATGTGGAAGACTTTTATATGAATGATGTTGTAATATTATATATCTATAGGGCTGAGCTTCTAAAGAACAATATTTTATAAGAAAAATGCTGAAGGTATAAGGTTCCTCATTCTGTAACTCTGTAGACCTGTGCCCATTATATTCACTATGTAATAAACAGTTTTAAGGAAAGACAATCAACTTATCTATATGTTTTTGGAGAGTGGACGGAAACTGGAGTACCTGGTGGAAAAACCATAAGAAAAGAGGAAGAACCCAGTTTTGAATTCGACCATGCAAATGTTGCTTTTGGTTGTATTCAAAGCCAGGACCCAAGCACTACAAAACAACAATGCTGCTATGATACTAAAGCCTTATAGACTGTGGTTTAGGATGAGGGCTTCTAAAACGTGGTTTGGAGAGCAGCCCTCGGAAAATGGTTTTGAGTATCTCCTCCCAGAACATGGTTTGGAGGCTAGACTGGTTGGTTGAGATTGCAGCATAACAGATGTTGGTTACCAAATGATTGACTATGGCAAGAAAGTTTTCAGTTTTGGCCTTTCTTGGCAGTGTTTGTTTTTGTTTGTTTTTTTCAAAAGATGTCTTAAGGTTTAGTCGGAGCATCGGAATCCCCATGCTAAACATCAGCAGGTCCACTGTGTCCTGAATTTTGGCTGAAAATTTACCTTTTCAGAAGATGGCAGTAGATGTAGTCATCTGGGCAGTTTAGTAATTATTTAGAGTGGTTAAGAAGAAGTCTGATGACCAGCTGAGGGTTGGAAACCTGAAGTGTCTTCGCTTTTAGATTGTACTATTCGTAAGGGTCCATGAAAGTCAGACAATGAATGCAACATCAATTTTAGGTGCATTTTCCAAGACGATTTTCATCACATATGAACCCGACCAGCCAGCACTGACCAGAAGATCTGGTGTGTCCTGGGCCAGAGTATGGTGCTTAACCATTGAGAGCAGTCCTATCTGCTGATAGCCCTGATAGAGCATGCCATGCCTTCACCACATCTATCTGCTGATAGCCCTGATAGAGCATGCCATGCCTTCACCACATCTATCTGCTGATAGCCCCGATAGAGCATGCCATGCCTTCACCACATCTATCTGCTGATAGCCCCGATAGAGCATGCCATGCCTTCACCACATCTATCTGCTGATAGCCCCGATAGAGCATGCCATGCCTTCACCACATCTATCTGCTGATAGCCCCGATAGAGCATGCCATGCCTTCACCACATCTATCTGCTGATAGCCCCGATAGAGCATGCCATGCCTTCACCACATCTATCTGCTGATAGCCCCGACAGAGCATGCCATGCCTTCACCACATCTATCTGCTGATAGCCCCGATAGAGCATGCCGTGGCTCCTCCACATGCTCTGCAGCCTTCACACCCCTTTGAAGTGAGTAAGACAGTCACATTCTTTGTGAGGCATCCTGCACCACCCTAATTAAGCCTTAATCCCTGGCATGAAATAAAGACATTGCTGGACAGATCTGTGGTGTGTTCTCACATATCCTGAATTCTGAGCTCAGGCTTCGTCCCTTTACCCTGGTAGTACCCAATGTCCGACACAAGGAGTTTTCATAATCAGCATTTCATATAAAAGTCATGTAAATGTGAACGAAGAAGACCATGATGACTAATGTGGTTCCACGTGGTGTAGATCTTCTTATAGTAACTTTTGTTGCCGCTCTGATATGAAATTATATAATGTGGTTATACAGTTTTGCATCTAAATATTATTTGCGTGTTATTTATTTCTGTTTATTTATATATTGTGCTTGTGTTTCAGCTCGGATCTGCTCCGGGGGCTACAAGGCGCTGTATGTGGGGCATCTAAGGCGGTGGTTGGGTAAGTAGAGCTATCAGTTGGCATACCATAGTGATGTCACTGAAATCCATGGCGTAAAGTATATTTTTGCAGATGTAGTTGACCTTGTCATTGTTATGCTGAAGCTGAACGCTATTTACGGAGTGTTGTCGGATGGTCGTTTCCAGGTCTGATCTCCTGGGCTGGACATATGTAGAAGAGCTTAGTGTGTCATCACATCTTCGATGGTGATGCTACATTACGATTGTGGAGTTACCCATTTGGGGGAATAAGGTCATTTTGGCTAACATTGGTGATGTAATAATGGAAGGTTCATGGCGTCTAAAACATTAAGGAAACTTTTCCCATTCATGTCTGAGAGCTTCAGCCGCTCATATGAGGCTCTTGAGACCACAGTTGGCCTCATTTCCTCCCGTGAATCTGTGCAGGGCTCTCCCTCCCTACCAGTCTCACAACCTGAATATTGTACCGTGTCCTAAAAGGTATAAAGTGGTGACTGCTATCTCCAGGTAGGTAAGAAAGTCCTGAGAGGAACAGCACCTGGACAGTACCATTGGAGCAGTAAGTGGCCCTCTCGAGTTGTGGCATCAGTGCTGGCTGTGCTGAAAGATGCTGGGTATTAAATATGGGTCAACTACAGGGATGGCAGCTATCCTCAGTCACCTCTATAAGGCAGCTATCCTCACTGCTATAAGGCAGCTATCCTCACTGCTATAAGACAGCTATGCTCACCACTATAAGGCAGCTATCCTCACTGCTATAAGGCAGCTATCCTCACCGCTATAAGGCAGCTATCCTCACTGCTATAAGGCAGCTATCCTCACCGCTATAAGACAGCTATGCTCACCACTATAAGGCAGCTATCCTCACCGCTATAAGGCAGCTATGCTCACCACTATAAGGCAGCTATCCTCACCGCTATAAGGCAGCTATCCTCACCACTATAAGGCAGCTATCCTCATCACTATAAGGCAGCTATTCTCAGTCACCTCTATAAGGCAGCTATCCTCACCACTATAAGGCAGCTATGCTCACCACTATAAGGCAGCTATCCTCACCGCTATAAGGCAGCTATCCTCACTGCTATAAGGCAGCTATCCTCACCGCTATAAGGCAGCTATCCTCACTGCTATAAGGCAGCTATCCTCACCGCTATAAGGCAGCTATCCTCACCGCTATAAGGCAGCTATCCTCACCACTATAAGGCAGCTATGCTCACCACTATAAGGCAGCTATCCTCACTGCTATAAGGTAGCTATCCTCACTGCTATAAGGCAGCTATCCTCACTGCTATAAGGCAGCTATCCTCACTGCTATAAGGCAGCTATCCTCACCATTATAAGGCAGCTATCCTCACCACTATAAGGGTATGTGCACACGTTGCGGATTCTCTGCGGATCTGCAGCGTTTTTTGCAGTGCAGAAACGCTGCAGATCCGCAATTGATTTACAGTACAATGTAAATCAATGAGAAAAAAAAATGCTGTGCACACTTTGCGGAAAATCTGCTTCGGAAACGCTGCGGTTTAAGGCTATGTGCACACGTTGCGGATTCGGCTTAGGAATTTCTGGTGCGGATTCTGTCTCTCCTGGATTCTGCAGCGTCGCCGCAAGGAACACGGACATGCTGCGATCTTAAAAGACGCGCAGCATGTTCGGAGTCGCAGGGCCGACGGATGCGTGTTACCACGCATAGTGGAGACGGGATTTCATAAAATCCCCTTCACTATGCTGGAATATCTGGACGCTGCGTGTTTGACGCTGCGGCCCCACGCAGCGTCAAACACGCAGCGTTTCCTGAACGTGGACACATACCCTAAGGCAGCTATCCTCTCGGCTATAAGGCAGCTATACTCACGGCTATAAGGCTGCTATGTTCACTACTATAAGGCAGCCATCCTCACCGCTATAAGGCAGCTATACTCACCGCTATAAGACAGCTATGCTCACCACTATAAGGTAGCTATGCTCACGGCTATAAGGCTGCTATGCTTACCACTATAAGGCTGGGTTCACATTGCGTTAATGGGTGATCGCTAACGGACAGCGTTGCACGGCGAAAATGTCGCAATTAACGCCGTGCAACGGGTCCGTTAGCGCACCCATTGACAGCAATGTTAATTTCGCCAGCAGCGCATCACTAGCGCGTGCCTTTTTCGGCTCGCGCTAGTGATGTGCCGTTCTTCTGTGACGCGCCTCGGACGCTGTTTGCAGCGTCCGCGGCGCGCCCGAGGTCCGTTCCCCGCTCTCGCAGATCGGGGATCTGCGAGAGCGGGGACGTTAACGCGACCCCCAAACGCGATCCATAAAAATACATTGTGTTAGCGCAATCCGCTAGCGCTAAACGGATTGCCCTAACGCAATGTGAACCTAGCCTAAGGCAGCTATGCTCAACAAAATAAGGGAACTATACTCACCAGTTTACCACTAATGACCATATTAGATATGTAAGGCAGCTATGCTCACTACTATAAAGCAGCTATCCTCACCACTGTAAGACAGCTATCCTCACCACTGTAAGGCAGCTATGCTCACCGCTCTAAGGCAGCTATGCTCACCGCTACAAGGCAGCTATGCTCTCCGCTATAAGGCAGCTATGCTCACTACTATAAAGCAGCTATGCTCACTGCTATAAGACAGCTATCCTCACCACTGTAAGGCAGCTATGCTCACGGCTATAAGGCAGCTATGCTCACCACTATAAGGCAGCTATGCTCACCACTATAAGGCAGCTATGCTCACCACTATAAGGCTGCTATGCTCAACAAAATAAGGGAGCTATGCTCACCACGATAAGACAGCTATGCTCACGGTTATAAGGTGCTATGCTCACGGCTATAAGGCAGCTATGCTCACCACTATAAGACTGCTATGCTCAACAAAATAAGGCAGCTATGCTCACCAGTATACCACCAATGACAATATTAGACATGTAAGACAGCTATGCTCACAGCTATAAGGCAGTTATGCTCACTACTATAAAGCAGCTATCCTCACCACTATAAGGCAGCTATTCTCACCGCTATAAGGCAGCTATGCTCACAACTATAAGGCAGCTATGCTAACCACTATAAGGCAGCTATGCTCACCACTATAAGGCAGCTATGCTCACAGCTATAAGACAGATATGCTCACCATTATAAGGCAGCTATGCTCACCACTATAAGGCAGCTATGCTCACAGCTATAAGACAGATATGCTCACCATTATAAGGCAGCTATGCTCACCACTATAAGGCAGCTATGCTCACCACTATAAGGCAGCTATGCTCACCAGTATACCACCAATGACAATATTAGATATATAAGACAGCTATGCTCACCACTATGAGGCAGCTATGCTCACCACTCTAAGGCAGCTATGCCTACAGCTATAAGACAGCTATGCTCATCACTATAAGGCAGCTATGCCCACATCTATAAAATAGCTATGCTCACCAGTATAAGGCAGCTATGCTCAGCACTATAAGGCGCTATGCTCATGGCTATAAGGCAGCTATGCTCACCACTATTAGGGCTCTTTTCCACTTGCGAGATAAACGTCTGTATCTCGCATGTGGAAACCAAGCTCTGGCGCCGGCACTTGGGAGAGGAGCGTGCGGCTGCATGTATTGCTATGCAGCCGCACTCTCCGCTCCGGAGTGGCGGCGCCAGAGCTTGGTTTTCACATGCGAGACACGGACGTTTATCTCGCAAGTGGAAAAGAGCCCTAAGGCAGCTATGCTCACCACTATAAGAATGCTAAGCTCAACAAAATAAGGGAGCTATGCTCACCAGTATACCGCCAATGACAATATTAGATATGTAAGGCAGCTATGCTCACCGCTATAAGGCAGCTATGCTCACGGCTATAAGGCAGCTATGCTCACCACTATAAGGCAGCTATGCTCACCACTATAAGGCTGCTATGCTCACCACTATTAGAATGCTATGCTCAACAAAATAAGGGAGCTATGCTCACCAGTATACCACCAATGACAATATTAGATATGTAAGGCAGCTATGCTCACTGCTATAAGGCAGCTATGCTCACGGCTATAAGGCAGCTATGCTCACCGCTATAAGGCAGCTATGCCCACAGCTATAAGACAGCTATGCTCACCGCTATAAGGCAGCTATGCTCACGGCTATAAGGCAGCTATACTCACCACTATAAGGCAGCTATGCTCACCACTATAAGGCTGCTATGCTCACCACTATAAGAATGCTATGCTCAACAAAATAAGGGAGCTATGCTCACCAGTATACCGCCAATGACAATATTAGATATGTAAGGCAGCTATGCTCACCGCTATAAGGCAGCTATGCTCACGGCTATAAGGCAGCTATGCTCACCACTATAAGGCAGCTATGCTCACCACTATAAGGCTGCTATGCTCACCACTATTAGAATGCTATGCTCAACAAAATAAGGGAGCTATGCTCACCAGTATACCACCAATGACAATATTAGATATGTAAGGCAGCTATGCTCACTGCTATAAGGCAGCTATGCTCACGGCTATAAGGCAGCTATGCTCACCGCTATAAGGCAGCTATGCCCACAGCTATAAGACAGCTATGCTCACCGCTATAAGGCAGCTATCCTCACCACTATAAGGCAGCTATGCCCACAGCTATAAGGCCGATATGCTCGCCACTGTAAGGCAGCTATGCCCAGAGCTATAAGACAGCTATGCTCACCAGTATAAGACAGCTATGCTCACCACTATAAGTCAGTTATTCTCACCAGTATAAGTCCGCTATGCTCACCACTATAAGTCAGTTATTCTCACCACTATAAGTTTGCTATGCTCACCAGTATACCACCAATGACTATACTGGATATGCTGTACATTAATGGATGAACTGGGCTGAACATCAAGTATATCCTATGGGTCTTCACAAGGTCTTATATAATATATTTTGTTCTGTCATTGCTCACAATATGGTTCAGAAAAAGTATCGTGCAAAGACCTAAGGTGACCTAATTTGATTTCATGGGATTTCGCGTTTTGCCGGGTTTAGTGGCTCGTCCATTCTTAAAGGTAAGGTACCGCGTTTGTAGATCATTAATAAATCACTGTAATGTAGCATAACATGCTGCTATAACCAAGTTTTAAATGCATGTGAAACAGATTTCGTGTGTTATATGTGTTTAAAGAAGGAACTGGGGGCTGACATCTTGGTTTTGCAGCAGTAGCAGGGCACTAACAGTGTCATTTTACAGCACCCCATGGACATAGGAGATAATAGACCGGCGCGGACCCTATCTATAACATTGGAGAGGCGTTAGCAGTGAGCTGGGCACGTCTCTGTGGGCTGCACAACTCACTGCTGTAGGTGTGACTAGCAGCCATTTTATTATAGCCCAGTGCTCTCTGCCCAGCTCCACTTACTCTCTATCACAGGAGCTCCATTCCCAGCCTGCAGAGAGAGGTGACACCTGATACAATGTATCTCTCCCCTCCCTCCACAATGCCTGGCCATTCACTGCAGACCTGGAGCTCCTGCTTATCTTACTGAGGGACGAGTCACAGACAGCTCTGCACAGACAATGCTGCTCCATACACACCACATAAACTATAAACTGCTGGTGATAGCAGATCACAGGGCAGTCACACACAAAATGGCTCTGCCCTGTGATGCTGCTCTTCATTCTGCCCCAGGGATACTAGACCACCCAAAAGGGGAGGGAAATGCTGATGTCAGCAGTTACTGCCCAGATTTTCCAGCTAACAGTAAAGCTGGTAAGTCTTACTATAGCTGCTTGAGGTCTAAAACGGAAAATGCTCCCCCTAGTGGTCAATATACCGTATTTTCCGGCGTATAAGACGACTGGGCGTATAAGACGACCCCCCAACTTTACCAGTTAAAATATAAAATCTTCTTAAAAGTCGGGGGTCTTCTTATACACCCTATGTCGTCTTATAGGGCCGGTGAATATGTGCCTTTTGGGGGGGGGGGGAGTGATCCTGATGCCGAGGGGGCGTCTCACAGGAAAGTGAGTATCCCCCATTACCTTATCGTAGCGGTGCAGCGTGGGGGTCTCAGTGCTGGGAGTGGCGGCGGCGGCTGCTGTGCTCTGGTGCGGCGGCTGCTGTGCTCTGGTGCGGCGGCTGCTGTGCTCTGGTGCGGCGGCTGCTGTGCTCTGGTGCGGCGGCTCCTCTTCTGTGTGGGGCCTCTGTGCTGTGCGGTGGCGGTGGCGGCGGCATATCTTTATCCAGTTGGGGCTCCTCCGGCATCTCCTTAGCCCTGGAGGCCCCGCCGCAACTCCATCGGTGCAATGCAGCGGCCATTTTCCCGGAGGCAGCTCAATAGGTGCGATGCGGTGGCCTCCGGGAAAATGGCCGCTGCTCAGATTCAGATCTCGTCCCGAAATCTCGGGACACGAGATCTGAATCTGAGCAGCGGCCATTTTCCCGGAGGCCACCACATTGCACCGATGGAGTTGCGGCGGGGCCTCCAGGGCTAAGGAGATGCCGGAGGAGCCCCAACTGGATAAAGATACGCCGCTGCCGCCGCCACCTCACAGCACAGAGGCCCCACACAGAAGAGGAGCCGCCGCACCAGAACACAGCAGCCGCCGCCGCTCCCAGCACTGACACCCCCACGCTGCACCGCTAGGATAAGGTAATGGGGATTACTCACTTTCCTGTGAGACGCCCCCTCGTCATCAGGATCACTCCCCCTCCCCACCCACCATATACACCGGCGTACACGACGATTCCCGGCGTATAAGACGACCCCCGACTTTTAAGAAGATTTTCGGGGGTTAAAAAGTCGTCTTATACGCCGGAAAATACGGTATATATTTGTAAGAAAATATATAATATTTTTCATATAGAAATGTTTGCAAACAGTGCAAACATTGCATTAATACATTTTATTTACTATTTTAAGCTTAATTTCACAAAAAAACAAACTACAAGAAAACTGGTGGCACCTTCCCTTTAAATAACCATAAAGTTAGATTTTGTGTTTCAATTCCTCACCAAGACCTCTGCTTGCCATCAGTAAATTTCTATAAAGGCCAAATTAAGTTCTTTGGAGACTTCTTTGCCAAATTTTGTGAATGTGCCGCTCTTTGTTAGATGCCCAAATAGCAAGACAGCATTAACATATTACTGCCATAAAGAAAAGCTGTAACACAGCGTTAATAATACTGCCATACTGCCTGCTAGATAAAGCTGAAATTATCCTGCTGTATAGAGGTTATATAACAATGCCAACAAGTGCAAGTATAGTTATACTGCCATCTACTCTGTAATGTTGGGATATGCTGCCAATTAGCACAAATACCATTCTACAGTGTGGATAATATCGTTCTACAGTGTGGATAATGTCTTTATACAGTGTGAATAATACCATTATATAGTGTGAATAATGCTGTTATACAGTGTGAATAATACTGTTATACAGTGTGGATAATACCGTTATACAGTGTGAATAATACCTTTATACAGTGTGAATAATACTGTTCTACAGTGTGGATAATACTGTGTGAATAATATTGTTATACAGTGCGGATAATACCATTATAAAGTGTGAATAATACCATTATATAGTGTGAATAATACCGTTATACAGTGTGAGTAATTTTCTTATACAGTGTGAATAATGTTATACAGAGTGAATAATACCGTTATAGAGTGTGGATAATACCTTTACACAGTATGGATAATACCATTATACAGTGTGGATAATACCATTATACAGTGTGGATAATACCATTATACAGTGTGAAGAATACCTTTATACTGTGTGAATAATACCGTTATACAGTGTGAGTAATTCTCTTATGCAGTGTGGATAATACCGTTATACAGTGCGGATAATACCGTTATACAGTGTGGATAATACCATTATACAGTGTGGATAATACCATTATACAGTGTGGATAATACCATTATACAGTGTGAAGAATACCTTTATACTGTGTGAATAATACCGTTATACAGTGTGAATAATACCGTTATACAGTGTAGATAATACCGTTATACAGTGTGGATAATACCGTTATACAGTGTGAATAATACTGTTATACAGTGTGAGTAATTCTCTTATACAGTGTGAATAATACCGTTATACAGTGCGGATAATACCGTTATACAGTGTGGATAATACCATTATACAGTGTGGATAATACCATTATACAGTGTGGATAATACCGTTATACAGTGTGGATAATACCGTTATACAGAGTGGATAATACCGTTATACAGTGTGAATAATACCGTTATACAGTGTAGATAATACCGTTATACAGTGTGGATAATACCGTTATACAGTGTGAATAATACCGTTATACAGTGTCTATAATACCATTATACAGAGTGAATAATACCGTTATGCAGTATGGATAATACCTTTATACAGAGTGAACAATACCGTTATACAGTGTTAATAATACTGTTATACAGTGTGGACAATACCGTTATACAGTGTGGATAATACCATTATACAGAGTGAATAATGCCATTATACAGTGTGGATAATACCGTTATACAGTGTGGATAATACCTTTATACAGAGTGAACAATACCGTTATACAGTGTTAATAATACATACAGTGTGGATAATACCATTATACAGTGTGAATAATACTGTTGTACAGTTTGAAAAATACCGTTATACAGTGTGAATAATAGTGTTATACAGAGTGAATAATACTGTTATACAGTGTGGATAATACAGTTATACAGTGTGGATAATACCGTTATACAGTGTGGATAATACCGTTATACAGTGTGAATAATACTGTTGTACAGTGTGAAAAATACCGTTATACAGTGTGAATAATAGTGTTATACAGAGTGAATAATACTGTCATACAGTGTGGATAATACAGTTATACAGTGTGGATAATACCGTTATACAGTGTGAATAATACCGTTATACAGTGTGTATAATACCGTTATACAGAGTGGATAATACCGTTATACAGTGTGGATAATACCGTTATACAGTGTGGAGAATACCGTTATACAGTGTGGATAATACCGTTATACAGTGTGAATAATACCGTTATACAGTGTGTACAATACCGTTATACAGTGTGTACAATACCGTTATACAGTGTGGATAATACAGTTATACAGTGTGGATAATACCGTTATACAGTGTGGATAATACCGTTATACAGTGTGAATAATACCGTTATACAGTGTTGATAATACCGTTATACAGTGTGGATAATACTGTTATACAGTGTGGATAATACCGTTATACAGTATGAATAATACTGTTTTATACAGTGTGGATAATACTGTTATACAGTGTGAATAATACCGTTATACAGTGTTAATAATACCGTTATACAGTGTGGATAATACTGTTATACAGTGTGGATAATACCGTTATACAGTGTGAATAATACTGTTTTTTACAGTGTGGATAATACCGTTATACAGTGTGGATAATACCGTTATACAGTGTGAATAATACCGTTATACAGTGTGGATAATACCGTTATACAGTGTGGATAATACCGTTATACAGTGTTAATAATACCGTTATACAGTGTGGATAATACTGTTATACAGTGTGGATAATACCGTTATACAGTGTGAATAATACTGTTTTATACAGTGTGGATAATACCGTTATACAGTGTGGATAATACCGTTATACAGTGTGAATAATACCGTTATACAGTGTGGATAATACCGTTATACAGTGTGGATAATACCGTTATACAGTTTGTATAATACCGTTATCCATCATCTACTTGCGGTGATCTAATCAATTTGCAGGACCCTGGTGCAGGGGCCATATCAGTGTTCTGTAGCCGCCCTATGGGAGCCATGTAAACTGCGTCCTGGGAATCGCTGATCTCTGCGCTCTACATAATACCACAATATGGAGCAAGGAGCGTCTAGCGGACGGCAGATTCTTGTAGAGCAATTACCTTTAGTGCCCGTTAATGAATCTGGTCACTACTGGAGTATCACTGCGCCACTTTGAAGTTTCCCCAGATTCATTATCAGCTTTATAGTCAGGAATTATATTTTGGGAGCATTATTAGGTGTTTGAAAAAAATACTTTCTTATTAATTATCTTCCAACATTACATTTCATAAAACAAAAAAATTCCTGTAGCTACACAAACGGCGGCCTTCTGTATCAAATTAGATTGATTCTGTGACAAATTAATTCACGACACGAGCGCTTCATTCCGGATCCTGATAATTTTCTTTTCCTATAATGAATAAAACCAATTAAAATACAAGAAAAAACTTATTTGGTGAAACACAGATTTTTTTTTTATCTCCCACTTTTTAACATCTTTTTTTCTGATACAGAAATGTATGCAAAACAACTGGGAGAAAAAATATCAATGTAAAAACTACCCCCTACCTGCCCCCTGCCATCGCTACATTGTAGCAGCTTGTGGCCATTATCTGTGTGACAACTATTTTCTCCCGTAGATTTTACACTTCCCAGTTGTCAGGTGCATAAAAAAATGAAAAAACCTACCGTACATTAGGAAAAGATATAAAAAATTATCAAGGGGCAGAAATATCCCTCTGATATGTTTTTCTATTCTACAGGTTTCAATCACATTCATTATAAGCCCCTTACAAGGATTGTACAGTAAGAAAGAAAGTTGGAATCTACTGTTGTAACATGTTATACTTTATATTTATTGGTTTATCTTTATAAATAAATAGTGCTATCCTGAAATATAGTTTCAACAGCAAACTGGAGTATACACAAAAGGATGCTTTACTGTACAGGCAGGAAGCTGGTCAGCAGAGTCACTTCCCTATCATTAGAGCATCAGGTCAGCACTATTATTTTATTATCATTACAGGGAAGTTTTAGCTTATTCATCTTAATATTATTGGAGAGCAGTGAGAACTATTATATGAGGTCAAGGTCAGAAGAGTCATCCAATATTATTAAAGGGTAGGGTCAACAAAATCATATCATTAGAGGTCAGAGTCAGTAGAGTCATCTCCTTATCATTAGAGGGAAGGTCAGCAGTGTCATCTTATTATCTTTTGGGGCAGAGGTCAGAAGAATTATCTCATTTTTAATAGAAGGCGAGGTCAGCAGAGTCATCTTATGAAAGAGTGAGATCAGCAGAGTAATCTAATTATCATTAGAAGGCGGGGAAAGCAGAATCATCTCATCATTAGAGGGCAGGGTCAGCAGAGTCATCTCATTATCATTAGAGGGCAGGGTCAGCAGAGTCATCTCATTATTATTAGAGGGCAGGGTCAGCAGAGTTATCTCATTATTAGAGGGCAGAGTTAGCAGAGTCATCTCATTAGTATTAGAGGGTGGGGTCAGTAGAGTTATCTCATTAGAAGATGGTGTCTGCAAAGTCATCTCATCATTAAAGGGCGGCTCAGCAGAATCATTTATTAAAAGGCAGAGTCATCTCATTATTAGAGGGCGGGGTCAGCAGAGTAATCTCATTATTACTAAAGGGCAAGGTCAGCAGAGTCATCTCATTATTATTAGAGGGCTGGGTCAGTAGAGTTATCTCATTATTAGAGGGCAGAGTTAGCAGAGTCATCTCATTAGTATTAGAGGGCAGGGTCAGCAGAGTCATCTCATTATTATTAGAGGGCAGGGTCAGCAGAGTCATCTCATTATTAGAGGGCAGAGTCAGCAGAGTCATCTCATTAGTATTAGAGGGTGGGGTCAGTAGAGTTATCTCATTATTACTAAAGGGCAAGGTCAGCAGAGTCATCTCATTATTATTAGAGGGCTGGGTCAGTAGAGTCATCTCATTAGAGGATGGGGTCTGCAGAGTCATCTCATCATTAGCGGGTGGGGTAAGCAGAGTCATCTTAATTGTCATTAGAGGGAATGATTAGAGTAATTATCTCATTATCAGAAATTTCTCATTTGGAGGCAGGGACAGTAGAGTCATCTTTTTATAATTTGAGCAGGTCAGTAAGGTTTTTTTTATTATTATTGGAGGGTATGATCACTTATGCCATATTGCTATGATGATACGGCGAGATGAGTGGAGTAATGACTTTACCAACAAGCCATAGAGTCACCAGGGTCATCTCCTTATAGTAAGAGGCCAGCAGAGTACGATGACATGCGGCCATATTCTATACTTGGCCACTTCCAGCCTGGTTGTCCCTGGGATGAAGCTATTCCAGTGCCCGATGCTGTGTGTCTGTGAGCAGTGCCTGGCATGGAGCTGCCAACAGTCGGACTTCGCAGAGTTGGATTCCTGATGTGCCCCAGGCAGGAGAGCAGCATACGCTGCTGATATCAGGAGACGTCTGACACACTGGGACATTGGCCAGACATTGCCTCGCCAGGAGACATTGCAGGTCTGTGCCCGCAGTCAGGGAGCACCAGGAACTGGCACCTGTAGAAACTACTCAGTAAGAACTCAGCACCACGTAGCACATCCTGCCACGACACATTGCCTGCATTATCCGTTACATAGGGGTCACCAACTCATACACGGCATATCCACAGTATGGACCCAAACAATGCGGCCCCCCATCCCCTGTTTATTACTGCGCGGGGGGAGAGGACCTGGAGAGGTGCTTGTGCATGCTCAACATTGGAGTTTTTGGTTTTCTCCTTGGTGTGGAAATAAATAGGAGCAGGAGGTCCCCGTTGTCCCAATAAGTGGGAGTCCTAGAAGAAGAACCCCACATATCTTACATGTGGACTATATACAGTCCATACGCCATGACTGACTCAGATGGGAATACCCGTTACGTTTTCCTTTGGGTCATGGGAGTGGTGAAGTCTGATGATCTCAGGCCAGAAATGTTGGTGCGACCCTTCTATGTATCGCGTCACTTAGGTCACTGTCATAGGTGCCACATCACAAAATCCGAACAGGAGCTACAGACGGAAATGTGCACCAAGATGTGAACTCATAGCTGAATTGTGAATGCAGCTCTGAATGTGACTGCAGTAATTACAGGTCATCGAGGTAGAGATATGCATTAATGGCAGAATTGTGAATACAGCTCTGAATGTGACTGCACTGATTAGAGGTGATCGAGGTGAAGATATGCATTAATGGCAGAATTGTGAATGCAGCTCTGAATGTGACTGCAGTGATTACAGGTGATCGAGGTAGAGAAATGCATTAATGGCAGAATTGTGAATGCAGCTCTGAATGTGACTGCAGTGATTACAGGTGATCGAGGTAGAGAAATGCATTAATGGCAGAATTGTGAATGCAGCTCTGAATGTGACTGCAGTGATTACAGGTGATCGAGGTAGAGATATGCAATAATCCCAGAATTGTGAATACAGCTCTGAATGTGACTGCAGTGATTACAGGTGATCGAGGTAGAGATATGCATTAATGGCAGAATTGTGAATGCTGCTCTGAATGTGACTGCAGTGATTACAGGTGATCGAGGTAGAGAAATGCATTAATGGCAGAATTGTGAATGCAGCTCTGAATGTGACTGCACTGATTACAGGTGATCGAGGTGAAGATATGCATTAATGGCAGAATTGTGAATGCAGCTCTGAATGTGACTGCAGTGATTACAGGTGATCGAGGTAGAGAAATGCATTAATGGCAGAATTGTGAATGCAGCTCTGAATGTGACTGCAGTGATTACAGGTGATCGAGGTGAAGATATGCATTAATGGCAGAATTGTGAATGCAGCTCTGAATGTGACTGCAGTGATTACAGGTGATCAAGGTGAAGATATGCATTAATGGCAGAATTGTGAATGCAGCTCTGAATGTGACTGCAGTGATTACAGGTGATCGAGGTGAAGATATGCATAAGGGCTCATTTCCACTTGCGAGAGAAAAACGGTCAGTAATCTGGACCAAAAAAAAGGGATGAAAAGTATGCGATTGTCATATGAGTTCAATGCGATTTTTTAATTGCACCATCCGTTTTACATCCGTATGCAATCCGTTTTTTTTCTCAGCAACTATTTCTATACAGTCATTTACAGGACCATTTACAGTGTTCTATGCCACAGAATAGTAAGGTATCCGTATAAAACGGATGGAATACGGATGGTCCGTATTCCATGCGTTTTTTTTCTCGCACCCTTTGACTTGCATTGGCGAGTCTCGTCCGAGACTCGCAGCAAATCGCAGCATGCTGCGATTTTTTTCCCAGTCCGATTTCGGCTGAGAAAAAAATCGCAAATGAAAAGACACCTATTGAATAACATTGGTCCGAGTGCAATCCGATTTTTTATCGGATTGCACTCGTCCGTTTTCCTCGCAAGTGGAAATGAGCCCTTAAAGGCAGAATTGTGAATACAGCTCTGAATGTGACTGCAGTGATTACAGGTGATCGAGGTGAAGATATGCATTAATGGCAGAATTGTGAATGCAGCTCTGAATGTGACTGCAGTGATTACAGGTGATTGAGGTGAAGATATGAATTAATGGCAGAATTGTGAATGCAGCTCTGAATGACTGCACTGATTACAGGTGATTGAGGTGAAGATATGAATTAATGGCAGAATTGTGAATGCAGCCCTGAGTGTGACTGCAGTGATTACAGGTGATCGAGGTAGAGATATCATTAACAGCAGAATTGTGAATGCAGCTCTGAATGTGACTGCAGTGATTACAGGTGATCGAGGTGAAGATATGAATTATTGGCAGAATTGTGAATGCAGCTCTGAATGTGACTGCAGTGATTACAGGTGATCAAGGTGAAGATATGCATTAATGGCAGAATTGTGAATGCAGCTCTGAATATGACTGCACTGATTACAGGTGATCGAGGTGAAGATATTCATTAATGGCAGAATTGTGAATGTAGCTCTGAATGTGACTGCAGTGATTACAGGTGATCGAGGTGAAGATATGCATTAATGGCAGAATTGTGAATGCAGCTCTGAATGTGACTGCACTGATTACAGGTGATTGAGGTGAAGATATGAATTAATGGCAGAATTGTGAATGCAGCCCTGAGTGTGACTGCAGTGATTACAGGTGATCGAGGTAGAGATATCATTAACAGCAGAATTGTGAATGCAGCTCTGAATGTGACTGCAGTGATTACAGGTGATCGAGGTGAAGATATGAATTATTGGCAGAATTGTGAATGCAGCTCTGAATGTGACTGCAGTGATTACAGGTGATCAAGGTGAAGATATGCATTAATGGCAGAATTGTGAATGCAGCTCTGAATATGACTGCACTGATTACAGGTGATCGAGGTGAAGATATTCATTAATGGCAGAATTGTGAATGTAGCTCTGAATGTGACTGCAGTGATTACAGGTGATCGAGGTGAAGATATGCATTAATGGCAGAATTGTGAATGCAGCTCTGAATGTGACTGCACTGATTACAGGTGATTGAGGTGAAGATATGAATTAATGGCAGAATTGTGAATGCAGCCCTGAGTGTGACTGCAGTGATTACAGGTGATCGAGGTAGAGATATCATTAACAGCAGAATTGTGAATGCAGCTCTGAATGTGACTGCAGTGATTACAGGTGATTGAGGTGAAGATATGCATTAATGACAGAATTGTGAATGCAGCCCTGAGTGTGACTGCAGTGATTACAGGTGATCGAGGTAGAGATATCATTAACAGCAGAATTGTGAATGCAGCTCTGAATGTGACTGCAGTGATTACAGGTGATTGAGGTGAAGATATGCATTAATGACAGAATTGTGAATGCAGCCCTGAGTGTGACTGCAGTGATTACAGGTGATCGAGGTAGAGATATCATTAACAGCAGAATTGTGAATGCAGCTCTGAATGTGACTGCACTGATTACAGGTGATTGAGGTGAAGATATGCATTAATGGCAGAATTGTGACTGCAGCTCTGAATGTGACTAGGGAATAATTATATTGTGCACTTTGATTTTTGCAGCGCTCTCATCACAGTAATGAGCACCTTTTACTCCTTGTGGTTGAGGTTCGTGATGAGCATTGGCCCCTCATTACATAACTAGCAGATGTGTTGTAGTGGACCCCTGGGACCTATAATGATGAGATGCGGATGTGTGCGCGCCCTATAATGCACTCCTGGAGGGTTGGCCCACCCGGACCCGTGCATCCTGCTTTTTTCAGGTTTTGTTGGAGTTTTGACCAATTCTGAACTCTCAGAAAGCGCGATGTATAGAGCTAAATGTAGAAAGGAAAAACAGTAGCGCCCTTATTACTAGGATGAATTATTGACAAGAATGTTTATTCCCATCAATTATTAACGCCGCTTTCCCCGCTTATTACCCTGATCGTCTATTTTGCAGCTCGGATATTCTGGAACCTCACGCAGATGATTATGTATGTTTACATACTTTTGTTGCAGCAATAGGGCAATTAAACCTCCGCGTGGCTGTAGATAAGCAATCAGAGACACTTAGGTGTTCCTGCGGAGCGCACTTATCACATATAGCGCTTCCAGAAAGGACGGCGTGTTCAGCCACATCTGGAGGAGGCCGAGAGCCAGGCCTGGTTAAACGTCACCATCCACTTCTGTACGTAGAAAGTTCCCGCAATCTGGAAAGTGCTGGATTATCAGAGTTTGAAGACGATTCTCTTGTTTTTTTTCTCTTCCATTCTTCTTTGTTTTTTCCTATTTCTCGCTTTCTTTTTATTTTTTAATTTATTTTTGTTCTCTTTTTTATTAATCTGTTTTTTTTTTTCTTTTCTTATTTCTTTTCCCTTTTCCCTTCTCTCTTTTTCTTACTTATTCCTTCTTTGTATTTCTTTTTAATTATTTGATTCCATATTTCTTTCTTACTTTCTTTTGTTTCTCTTTTTTTTTTTTTACTACAACCTTTTTTTTTCTTTCTCCCATTCTCTTTATTTCTTTGCTTCGTTTCCTTCCTTTTTTTAAATTGTTTTTCTTTTTTGCTACTTTTTCTTTTTTTCTCTCTATCTCCTTATTTACTTCCCCTTTTTTTCTCTCTCTTTTCCTTTTTGGCCTTTCATTTTACTCTTTTATTTATTTTTCCTTTCTTTCTTTCTCTGTCGTTATTTCTTTCATTCTTACTTGTTTCTCTTTCTTCCTTTCCTACATTCTTTTTCTATCGCTCTTCCTCCTCCTTTTTTTCATTCTTTCCCTTCCTTTTTTCTTTATTCATCCTTCCTTCCTTTTATTTCCTTCCTTCCTACCTTTCTTTATTTTTTGTTATTGTTTTTCTTTTTTTTACTATTTCTTTTTTACTCTTGATTTCTACATATTTCATTTTTTCTATTTTCTTTGTATCTATTTTACTTTATCTTTATCACTCCTTTCCTTCCTTCTTTCCTGTAATAGTAACCCATGGGCCATGAGCTAACGATATGGTTCTGAATCTGAAACGTCCGGTGCTGGGGATCTACAATACCACCTGGGAGCAGTTGTGGATCCTTCACCTCTTGTGACTTGCAGCCATAGCTGAACCTCTTAAGGGGTCTCTCGTGCACTTCTCCCTGGATGGGGATCTGGCCGTGCTGCAGAATTCGTCCTTTAATGACCCTGTTTCCACATTGGGAGTATTAATAAGTAGACAAGCTTCAGATTTTTGTGCGCCTGGAAGATCACATAGGATCAAAGGCGGAAAACT
The DNA here is from genome assembly GCF_051348905.1 of Ranitomeya variabilis. Classification (NCBI taxonomy): domain Eukaryota; kingdom Metazoa; phylum Chordata; class Amphibia; order Anura; family Dendrobatidae; genus Ranitomeya; species Ranitomeya variabilis. The sequence goes on along the minus strand of NC_135234.1, from coordinate 13,963,364 downwards.
CAGAGGAGACATAAAAGCTAGTGAAAATAAAAAGAATTTCTGTAGCCTTTTTGCAGCTGACGCTCCTGCAGTCACCTTTTGCTAATTTCTGTGCCATATGACAACTGCAGATGTACAGCTCAATATTACAGGATCGACAGTCCCCGCTGCGGAGGAATCCAGGGAGGCTCCAGTGGTCCTCATACTTTTTCCCCATGGATGGTGTGAAAAAGGGGCTATGATGGCGCTTGTTGTACTAAAAATGAGAATAGGCCCGATTCCACGTGTTTGTACCAAGGAGGGGAATATTAAACCCCTCTCTCTTAATTTTACTACAAAACTTAAATCCTGAATCCAAGGCTTATTTGTCACAAAACGTGTAGATTGTGAGATTGACATGACATCATTTTTGGCAATTAGGGGGCTTTCAAGTTTAATTTCCCTGCAAATCAAATTGTATTGAGAAAATTCAGTGGAGCTGGCGATATCTGATGTCAAAAGATCCTCTCATCTCTACATCCGCAAGTTCATTTGGGTCTAAAAAATAAAGTAAAAAAATTAAATTGAATCACCCTCTTTTATAAATTAAAAAAAAATATAAAGCACATTTGATATTACTGCGTCCATCAAAGTTTGATCTACTCAAATATGAAAATTATCCACATAGTAAACACTATACAAAGCAAAAAATTGAATAAAGATAGTTTTATTTTCTATTAACCATAAAAAATTAAACAAAATGTTAAGCGCAGAATGGAATCAGTATTGCACTCATGCTCCACACAGAAAAACAACAGCGACACAAGTTTCTGCATTTTTTTCATCACCAAAAAAAAAAATAGAAATTTGAGATCTCCATAATGATGATACAAAGTCATTTTTACCGCACAATGAACACTTAAAAACAAAACCCAACACAACAATGGAGGAGTTGCATTTTTTCTAACATTTCTTTTACCATCTTTCAGTAAATTGCATTGTAAAATGAATGATGAAATTTCAGACTATAATTCATCCTGAAAAAAAAAACCTTATATAGCAATGTCAAAAGGAATATAAAAAAGTTATGACTATTGGAAAAAGGGCAGAAAAAGCAAAAGCACCAAAAAAGAAAAATAGCTCGGCCGTTAAGGAGGTAAAAGACAACTTGGCCGAGCATGTATAAGTTTTGAATGGGAAGAAAAAAGTTGAACTGGTCATAATCCTTGGAGCAACGTCAGCCAAACCTTATGGCCGACCATATAATGGGGTTGGAGGCCTCTGTATTCTTCTTCTGCAGCTGATGGGTGACCAATTTGTGGCGCCAGCCTTACCGACTGTCAGATATCTCTGTTGGCAGCTTTTCTGTCCTGGAAATGATGAGTTTTCAAGCCTGATTCTTCAGACCCCTGACATCATCTGCAGTGGAAGAGTCGAGAGTTCCTAAACCCGTTAGGTGGTCTGCTAGTCCTGTGGATATCGGCAAGTCTGACCTATACTAATGTGACTGGGCGGCCATACCATCCCCTAACAGTCCTTGTTCCCGGTGGTAATTTCTAGGCATCGGAGGTCCTTTTTTCATTCCAGGTACATCAGGAGTCTCTCTGAACTCGGGAAATGTTCCTTTCCCCAAAGCAAACTGGTTTTCCGGTAGTAAATAAAAGGAAGCACATGTCACCGCGAGTGAACACGCCAAGGAAGAGCTTGACTGTCTCTCCTCTGACTGAGGCAGGTAGCAACAATAGAGGCAGACAAGTCTGAGCCTTGCATGAAAGACAAATTGCACCTCAGCCTGCAGAAGTGTCACCTCCGGGAACGCTCGTGAAGCACAGATTCTGTTCTCCTCCTTGACATACACTTCTTTTAATGCACTTGTCAAACCAATGTACAAAGCAACTTGTTTCTAGTGGCATCATCGAGTCTCACTCAGACATTTGTTTCATATCCTTGTTCTTAATGCATTTAATGTGACACGCCAAGACAAAACGCAAACAAACGCGTAGCAACGTTCAGGGTTTAAATGTGACACTTCGCGGAGGGAAAAGGGTTCAGACGATTTAACGAGATGTTTAGTCGTCTGCGTCTCCTGCGCCGTCTGTAATATCCGTACTCGTTGCACACTATACAACGCAGCCCAGATCTGCAGAGATACCAACTGTACGATGCATCTTGTGCTGGGCAGAACATGGCGCCGTGCCCCTCAATGTATAAAATGTATTAAAAACCTGTTTCCATCAAAGGAGACATTCATAGCAAGCTGTTCCCTCAGAACTTGGAAATGGCACACAAGCTGTGGGTAGGAACCCATAAATCACAGAAATCTGATGGCTCATAATATAGATGAAGAATGCGGTTCAAAGTTAGTTTTTGCAGGATTAAAATATGGGATGTCTCCGTGGATGGTGGATGGTGTTTTTCTCCCTAGTACTAGATCATCATGGTCCAAAAAAAGCATTAGTATGGTAGGAGAAGACGTTGACCACTTGGCTACAGTGAGATGAAGGTTACGATGGTCACTAGGTTATGGTGAAATGAAGGTTACGATGACCACTAAGTTAAGGTGACATGAAGGTTATGATGACCGCTAGGTTACGGTGACATGAAGGTTATGATGACCGCTAGGTTACGGTGACATGAAGGTTATGATGACTACGTTATGGTGAGATGAAGATTACAATGATCACTAGGTTACGATGAGATGAAGGTTATGATGACCGCTAGGTTACGGTGACATGAAGGTTATGATGATGACTAGGTTATGGTGAGATGAAGGTTATGATGACTACGTTATGGTGAGATGAAGATTACAATGATCACTAGGTTACGATGAGATGAAGGTTATGATGATCACTAGGTGACGGTGAGATGAAGGTTATGATGATCACTTGGTTGCAGTGAGATGAAGGTTTTGATGACAACTAGGTTGTGGTGAGAAGGTTACGATGATCACTAGGTTACGTTGAGATAAAGGTTATGATGATCACTAGGTTATGGTGAGATGAAGGTTGCGATGATCACTAGGTTACAGTGAGATGAAGGTTGCGATGATCTCTAGGTTACGTTGAGATAAAGGTTATGATGATCACTAGGTTATGGTGAGATGAAGGTTGCGATGATCACTAGGTTACAGTGAGATGAAGGTTGCGATGATCTCTAGGTTATGGTGAGATGAAGGTTATGATGATCACTTGGTTGCAGTGAGATGAAGGTTTTGATGACAACTAGGTTGTGGTGAGAAGTTTATGATGATCACTAGGTTATGGTGAGATGAAGGTTACTATGATCACTAGGTTGTGGGGAGATGAATGTTGTGATGACCACTAGGTTACGTTGACATGAAGGTTATGATGACCACTAGGTTGTGGTGAGATGAAGGTTATGATGACCACTAGGTTGTGGTGAGATGAAGGTTATGATGACCACTATGTTGTGGTTAGATGAAGGTTACGATGATCACTAGGTTACGATGATCACTAGGTTACGGTGAGATGAAGGTTATGATGATCACTAGATTACGATGAGATGAAGGTTGCAATGATCACTAGGTTACGATGAGATGAAGGTTGCAATGACCACTAGGTTACAGTGAGATGAAGGTTACGATGATCACTAGGTTACGTTGAGATAAAGGTTATGATGATCACTAGGTTATGGTGAGATGAAGGTTGCGATGATCACTAGGTTACAGTGAGATGAAGGTTGCGATGATCTCTAGGTTATGGTGAGATGAAGGTTATGATGATCACTTGGTTGCAGTGAGATGAAGGTTTTGATGACAACTAAGTTGTGGTGAGAAGTTTATGATGATCACTAGGTTGTGGGGAGATGAATGTTGTGATGACCGCTAGGTTACGTTGAGATGAAGGTTATGATGACCACTATGTTGTGGTTAGATGAAGGTTACGATGATCACTAGGTTACGATGATCATTAGGTTACGGTGACATGAAAGTTACGATGAGTGAAGTCAAGTTGACCATGCACGTCAGCGAGCTGAGAACTCCTTCAGACAACAGCCACATCTACAGTATCCACCATCCATACATATCCACTGTCTGCCAATCATCCATGTGTTCTGAATGGGGAGAAGGGAGTTAGGTGTTGCCTGACCGATATGGTAGTGGCATGTTACTAATATGAGGGCAGCCACACATGCAGAAGAGCAGTGACAAGAAACTGCGGCACAAATGGTGCATGACATAGACACCTCAGGAAGCCTCATACATCAGGAGAATGGGGTCCTTTGACCTGTTTGGCACTTCAGATGTGAATTAGGCTACTTTCACACTAGCGTCGTACGACGCACGACGCAATGCGACGTACCGACGCATACTGTGAAAAAAAAAACACAACGGGGGCAGCGGATGCAGTTTTACAATGCATCCGCTGCCCCATTGTAATGTCCGGGGAGGAGGGGGCGGAGTTTCGGCCGCGCATGCGCGATCGGAAATGGCGGACACGATGCAGAAAAAAATGTTACATGTAACTTTTTTTGTGCCGACGGTCCGCCACAACACGACGCAACCGTCGCACGACTGATGCAACGTGTGGCAATCCGTCGCAATGCGTTGCTAATGCAAGTCTATGGAGAAAAAAGGCATCCTGCAGGCAATTTTGCAGGATGCGTTTTTTTCTCCAAAACGACGCATTGCGACGTGCGTTGTACGACGCTAGTGTGAAAGTAGCCTTAGACAGTTGGTCTTCGACCCTCCGCTATAGTTTATGGGACTTGTGAAAACTCTCTTGTGCAGACCATATGCATTCATCACCTTTTCCTAATTATATTCACAGTTTTTTGCATGGTTTATAAGCAGATTATACTGCAAAAGCCACATTAAAAAATGTCTCCAAATACTCAAATAAGCTTCCAATTGATTTTACTGGGAAATGTTAAAAATATCGTGAAAATCAGCACTGTGTGCAGGAGCTCTCCCCAATCCAATCAATCGGAATCTTATTCAGAAAGGATTTGGAGCTTTTTTTTATGTGGATTTCAGATCAGAATCTACTTGTAATTCCTCGTAAAAAAAGTGTGAATTTATCATTAGAGCGCTGATTGATGGAGGTCAGAGACCTGGATGTAGAATTTGCACCTATCAGACATCTAAGGTATATACTTTCGATATGTCATTGAAGGTAATACCGGTTACATTTTTTGGGTCACCCTTGGGATTGGCTCAGGATGACAATGTGGCCCCTGAACCGAAAAAAGGTTATGCACCCCTGATCTAAAGTCCTTGATATTCACCCTCTGGTGTTTTACGGAAGTGTTCTTGACCATGAGTTGGGTGAGATAAAGGCTTGGTATGCCATAATTCGAGACTATGGACAGGAAGAAATAGGGAAGCAGAACATGTCCTAGGGGAACATAGAGGATAGGTTATGGGTAACTTGAGAGGTTAGATAATTGTAAGAATCTTTCCCGTACGCAGATGACATCCAGAATCCCCCACTTGTCTGAGCGCTCCAGTATGGGGCCAGCTATGGGTATATATATATAGATGTCTAACCAGGGGATCTCTTCTTTTCACTGCCATGGTCATCCTGAGTGGCCCAAGGAGAGACCTTCCACCAGATCGTTGGATGTATCCAATCATGCATAGAATAGACCATATATAATGTCGTGCCGAGGCCGTCACTAACGACCAAGTAATGAGACTGAGGTCAGTCACTGATGATGGGGATATGACGCACTAATTACCATGGTAATGGCCGGTGCCGCGATATCACATTTTTTGTGTAGTAACATGTAATTAAGGCAAATTACCACCATATGTTGAAAGAGGAAATTAAAAGATGATGGCGGCAGATACTGAGGAGGTTCTGTGTAATTTTGGTTACATTTTGAAATAGTGGCAACGACATTGAATGAATGTGAAAAAAAAAGAAAATTGGAGACACTGGGATATTTTCTTGTGGTGTTTGAGTCATTTTGGCTTCTAGCGCGGTATAGACAAAGCAGCGACCATAGTGTCTCCAAGATGTGAGATGGGAGCAGCATTACCCTTATTGCCGCAGACTCTCTCTTGTATTCTCTGTCAGTCTTCACTGTCGTAGCGGAATTGTGTTCATGAGCCATAAAGCTCAGTACAAAGACATCGCACAAAGGACACCACTGGTGACAGATCCCATCAACGTTCATAGGAATTTGTTAAATTTTATCCAGGTTTCCATGCTTCAATATCATTTCGGTGAGATGGAAGCTTTTTAGATGCAAATGTAAACAGACCCTTACCTACTCTGCCCAGATGGGGGTTGTCCAGGACTTGTGATAGGTAATCAATATCAGGTTGGGGGGTTCCAACAAGGTGGCTGGAATTTAATGGTGTGCAATGGTGGAAGACCACAGCTCTCTACTCCATATAGTGGCCGTTCTTGGGTATTGCAGCTCTGCTCTTATTGGAGTGAATGCCATCTGAGTGACCACTACACGGTGTATGGGGTTGTGATGTCCCGGGTCCTTATATTGTTTGCAGGTCATGTGGTGCCATAAGCTGATCAGGTGTCAGTCCCCTACTGACCTGGGCATGGGTCAATAGTGGTAAGCGAACGTGCCTGGGTAAGGTGCTATCCAAGCCCGAAAATGACGTTCGAGTCCCCGCAGTGGCATGTCTCACGGATGTTCGACAGCCGCAACACATGCATGGGTTACCTGTTTGTTAGGCAATCCTCTAACACCGAAAAAAAATGCAACCGCGGGGACTAGAACATCATTTTCGAGCACGCCGAAGTCACTCGGTTAGCCCCCGAGCATGGTAACACCTTATCCGAGCAGGTTCCATCACCTCTGGTCATCAATAAATCCTAAGGAAAACCTATAATACAGGGAGGTTTACTAATAATTGCCTGAAATATAAATAGAACCAATAGTGATAATGTTTCCTGGTATAATACGGTACATAGCGATGGAGGAAAGTTCAGCGATACAATGTAGCGAACTTACTAACACTCCCTTCGGGCTGAACATAAATTCCTCCGTCGTCCGGCTTTTCTGATATCATCCAGGCTCTCCAATCCATGACAAAAAACCAGAATAAAACCACCTAATAGTAAGTGAATGCGTCCTGATACGACTGAGCGTCCTGAGTGACTCACCCGTCCATATACAATCTAAGACGGGCGGACATCAGACTATCGCGGAACCATTAATAATTCATCTTTTTTGGAAACAATAGTCAGACGCCCTATTTCACGCACAGCCGGGAGGGGGCCGCATCTAACGGCAATGTCTATTAACACCCTGGTTCAGCGCAGCCGCCCCCCGCTGTGTGCACGCAGCATGATCTGCGGCGGAGAGCGAGGAGTCGTGACCCAGCACGGTTCATTCATAAAAATGGGAACTCGTGAGTCATCCATGAGTCGTGCGGCCTCGCCCTTCCATCCACCTCGGAGCGAAACGCTCTGCATAGTTATTCTCAACCACTGGAATATGGCTGCTGCACAATCTCAGGCCTTTATGTTGTTTTACGTCTATTTTTTATAGGATTTTTAGATTTTTTCAGGTTTATTTCATATAAAATATTTGCATTACAAATGTTTTCTCCTTTAATGTATTTTATATTTCATTTTAGATTATTAATTTGTTTATTTCATATTCTTTGTAGTGATGAGCGAGCGTGGTGGGATAAGGTGTTATGACTTCGGCGTGCTCGAATAATCTGTCCCCGCCGCTGCATGTCTCACGTCTGCTCGACAGCCGCCACACACGCAGGGATTGCACGCGGGGACTCGAACATATAATTCCAGCACACTTATCCAGCACGCACGCTCGCTCATCACTGTTTGCTTCCTTATATCTGTTATATATTCATAGTGTTTCCTTGTGTCTTACTTATATACTTAGTTTTTACATGTGTATTATGTTCTTTTATTTTCATACATTTTTTATTGCTAAATAATAAAAACCCTTTTTAAGTTTTATCCTCTTTTCTGACTCAAGCAATTATCGTTTTTGCACTTTCGTTTTTTTTCTCTTCTTCGAAGAGCTATAACTTGTTTCCCTTCGTCCTGTTCAGGGGTCACATTCTATGTTGAGAAGGAATTAATAGAGAAATATTGGACCCCCTGTGTGCAGACATTTTTAAATTCTGAATTATTTATTAAGATAATTTGAGCCATTGAAACCTTCTCAATCTGACTCAATATTAAATTTTTGTCCCATATGGGAACAAAGGACTATGAGGAGTCCATTATACTATACAGAAGACTATGGGGGTGCATTATACTATAACGGGGTTATGGGGGGTACATTAAACTAAATGGAGGACTATGTGGTGCATTGTACTGTATGGAGAGCTATGGGGAGTGCATTATACTGTATGGAGGACTAGGAGTGTATCATACTACATGGAGGACTATGCCAGTGCATTATACTATATTGAGGACTATGGGTAGTGGTACTATATGGAGGACTATGACAGTGCATTATAGTATATGGAGGACTATGGGGTAGTGCATTATACTATATGGAGGACTATGACAGTCCATTATACTATATGGAGGACTATGGGGTAGTGCATTATACTATATGGAGGACTAGGACTGCATTATGCTATATGGAGGACTATGACAGTGCATTATACTATATTGAGGACTATGGGTAGTGCATTATACTATATGGGGGACTTGAGGAGTGCCTTATACTATATGGAGGACTATGGGGAGTACATTATACTATACGGAGGACTATGTGGACTGCATTATACTATATAGAGATTATGGGGTGCAGTATACTACATAAAGGACTATGGGGTCAATTATACTATATGGAGGTTTATGTGAGGGCCATTATAATATTTGTAGGGTAATATGGGATCCTTTATACTTTATGGAGAGCTTTGTGGGGGCCATTATACTGTATACAAGCAATTATACAGTGTAAAGGTTTGTTTGGGGTCCATCATACTATTTGGAGGGCTACTGTAGACCATTATACAGTATTGTGAGGTGTGGGACCATTATACTGTATGGAGGACTGTGTGGGGGTCAAAGTTGGGGGATTATACTCTGTTGGGGTCACCATGCTTTTCCGGGGGAGTTGAATTGAGATGTAGTTAGGTCATTATACTGAATGTGTGGAGGGTACTGTGGTAATTCACTATAGGGGTATCATACAGTGTTTGTGTGGCACTTTTGTTGGCATCATACTTTATGGATGCAATGAAGGGAATCTGGGGCTTCAGTAGAAGGAAAATGACTTTGTAAAGACTGCAAAGTTGTGAGATATTCTCCTCTGTTACCCCAACAAATATTTGGTGTGTGTGTGTGTGTGGGGGGGGGCAGATAGAACTTCTGCTATGAAGCCCCATGGTTCCTATGTGCGTCCCTGGACTGCACTATTACATTCTGCTTCCGAAACACTAGAACCGAGGACAGTTCCCACATGTACAAGTGCCCAACTGAAAGAGTTAATCCGTTCTGTTTTGTTTGGGCCGTGTGGTCTGCCTGAGTGCGCTTCTTCCTCTAGCTGTGGCCTGTTCTGTGCTATATGTGACATGGATGAATGCTCTGCCTCTTTCACACAGACTGTGATTTCCTCCAGCTACCTTGTATCATATTCTAGATCAATTTCTGATGTTTGTACTGCACATCCACATGAAGTCATTGTATTACTGATACTGTGCTGATTCTGCATTATATACTAAATATAACTCCAGAGCTGCACTCACTATTCTGCTGGTGCAGTCAGTGTACATACCTTACATTACTGATCCTGAGTTACATCCTGTATTATACCCCAGAGCTGCACTCACTATTCTGCTGGTGCAGTCACTGTGTACATACATTACATTACTGATCCTGAGTTGCATCCTATATTATACCCCAGAGCTGCACTCACTATTCTGCTGGTGCAGTCACTGTGTACATACATTACATTACTGATCCTGAGTTACATCCTGTATTATACCCCAGAGATGCACTCACTATTCTGCTGGTGCAGTCACTGTGTACATACATTACATTACTGATCCTGAGTTACATCCTGTATTATACCCCAGAGCTGCACTCACTATTCCACTGGTGCAGTCACTGTGTACATACATTACATTACTGATCCTGAGTTACATCCTGTATTATACTCCAGAGCTGCACTCACTATTCTGCTGGTGCAGTCACTGTGCACATACATTACTGATCCTGAGTTACCTCCTGTATTCTACCCCAGAGCTGCACTCACTATTCTGCTGGTGCAGTCACTGTGTACATACATTACTGATCCTGAGTTACATCCTGTATTATACTCCAGAGCTGCACTCACTATTCTGCTGGTGCAGTCACTGTGTACATACATTACATTACTGATCCTGAGTTACATCCTGTATTATACTCCAGAGCTGCGCTCACTATTCTGCTGGTGCAGTCACTGTGTACATACATTACATTACTGATCCTGAGTTACCTCCTGTATTATACTCCAGAGCTGCGCTCACTATTCTGCTGGTGCAGTCACTGTGTACATACATTACATTACTGATCCTGAGTTACATCCTGTATTATACTCCAGAGCTGCACTCACTATTCTGCTGGTGCAGTCACTGTGTACATACATTACATTACTGATCCTGAGTTATATCCTGTATTATACCCCAGAGCTGCACTCACTATTCTGCTGGTGTCACATTCTATACATGACCATGTGAGGCAGTCGCTGATTGCAGCTCCGTTACCATATGGTTTGGCAATGACCGTCCTGTGAATCATGGCCGGATTAGCGGAGTGCAGCTCTGTAAGGCTACTTTCACACATCAGGTTTTCAGTGTCAGGCTAAATCCGGCTAATTTTCAAAAAAACGGATCAGGCGAATGTTCCCGCCGGATCAGGTTTTTTTCCCATAGACTTGTATTAGTGCCGGATTGCACCGGATGACATTGCGTTTCGTCCGGTTTTCGCCGGATCTGGCAAATCTGCCGCTTCCGGTTTCTTGAAAAAACGTCCATAGCAACATTTTTTGTCTCAGGCGAAAAATCCTGAAGCTCCGGATCCGGCGCTTCTGGCTGTTTGCTGGAATGGAAGCCTATGGGAGCCGGAAGGTGCCGGATCCGGAAAAAGGCTGATCCGGCGGCCTGATCCGGTTTTTTAAACTGAGCATGCTCCAAATTTTTTTTTTATCCAATAATCTAGATATGCTAGCCAGATCCGTCAAAAAAACGGATCCGTCGCATCAGTTTTTCACAATCTGCGCCGGATCCAGTTTTTCCAACATTTGCCGGATTTAGCCTGACCCTGAAAACCTGATGTGTAAAAGTAGCCTTACTGGTGACATGAGCAGCTGTGGATGATGGTGGCTGGCTCTGCATTGTGGCCTTACTTCTCAGCTGCCATTATCCTATATTTGCAGTGGATTCCCCTCCAGATAGTTATGGAGCAGGTTTTCCACAGAGGCCGGCCACGTGACTGTCCACATTTAGAGAAAATCGTGCAGCATGGCTTCTTTATGCGCCATCATCACTGATCTCTGATAGATGTTGCACCGCGTCCCTCGCTGTGTGTAGAGCGATCGTCCCTCACACCACACTTTTCGGAGGGGTTATATTAAGCCCCCGTGCGGGCAGGAATGTGCGACCAGTCGGCGACGCGCGCTCCTCTCTGCTGTAGAATTTGTTTATCTCAGTGCTTTGCATTTGTCCCTGCTGTCGGCTCCGGAGAGAGCCAGCTTTCTTTGGAAAGTGGTAAAGCATCGCGGCCACCTGTTCCCTTTAAAATAACACCATCCTTGTCGTTTTGGCTCTTGCCATCCTTCCAGGCTTCTCCTTTCACTGGAAACTGACAGGTCCATCTAAAATATGGAAATGAAGCGTTGACATGAAGACACGGGCTCTGCTCCAAGACTGGGAAAAAGGCATCGAGGCCCGGCGCTACCTCCTTACGTGATCGGCACCGTCTGCCCTGGATTTTGCCTTCTCCAGTGGTAAAAGCTCCCGCTGACGTCTGATTTGAGCAAATGTAGATTTTAGTTTTAAGCAAATCTGGATCTTTCCCTGCACCGTGTCCCCAAGAGACCCAGAAGACGCAGCAGCACCGTTACGGCATTGAGCTTTGTGGCACAGATCAGCTTTGTTGGTGGCCACTTGGACAACCCGTTATAGTCAATGGCTGAGCTCAGTGTCTGCAAATATAGGGAAGTGGCGCTAACGGGGGCCATTAGAATCAATGGAGTATTCAATGTCTATAGTGCGACCATAAGAGAAAAGACAAGGTCCCTGGTAGAGATGAGTGAATCCATTAGCAGGACCGTGGTCCAGGGGCCACATTATTATTATCCTGTGGCTACCTGCCCGAATCCCTGGCTCCTCGTTTCATTAGCCAGCCTGGTGCAATGACATGTCTGTGTCACTCACAGCGATGATATGGCGCCAGGGTCCTTCCAAACCTCTGCTATCACTGTCCGTAATGAGACAATCCCTCGAAGAAATGACAAGTTCTCTGGGATTCACAAGGCGTTTCCGTTGTCTTAGATATAAATTGTCCTATAATGAAACATTCCACAATCTGTATTTTTGTGCAAATGTCAGTAAATCGAAACATTCTTATTGATGGAAACCCTGTAGAACCTCAAACTCCTCCTAACTGGGGCTGTGACAGTCAGACAGTCCTGTTTGAGCTAAACAACGTGACACAGCGTGCAGATAGGTCCTGACCTTTTTTTTTACTCTTCTGTCCAATTTACAACTATCGGCTATAAAATAACAAACCCGCCCCTGCCCCAGCGCCGGCTCTCCGCTGCTGCCTCCATTGTTTTTTTTATTGGTTGCAAAGGTGAGGTCATAATTATGGCAAACGCAACTGTGGCGGGCGATCTCTATGCTGTGCGGCTTGTGCCATCATCACCGTGACGTCGCCAGTGCAGCTGGTAAACAATCACTAGGAGCAGCGGCGGAGAGCCGGTGCCGGGGCAGGGGGTCAGTAAGTAAAGCTATGAAAATTGTAATTGTGAAAAGTCCCCTTGTTTCGAAGTCTGATATATTCCTGGTTGTATAATTTGAGATGATGCAAACGTGAGGATAAAGGAAACCTATATATGTCCAATGGATGTCGGATAGTCCGAGATGATGGTGAATTGTTATCATGGCAAATTGTATAAACTAATGCACATCAAGAATCGTTATGGGCCGATGTTTGTACTTATGTAGCCACACATAAATCTTCATGGTGTCTGAAGACCAATTCTATCACGCGTCCTCTATCTGCACTCACTTTGTGCTCCAGCAGCTGCGCGACACCTATAACGGCGCCCTGGTGCCAAACAAACATTTCTTTAGTGTAATGAACGTTCGTTTGGCCTTGCAACATTTTGTACCTGGGCTGATACATTGTAGCAATCAGGAAAGAGGTTCATCCTGGTGTTACTTACAGAAGATTCTTGGCCTCTTTAATGAGGGGATGTAATTTGGCAGACCATAGTCAGGCCAGGCATCTGCTGTGCAAGCCATTACAGGGGTGCCTCAGTTCTATTTAATGGGCAGTTGGGGCACCTCTTTATTCCCCATTAATAATGTCACTTTTGGTAAGGAAGGGGGGGCCTCATAGTGTCCCTGGAACTGGGACCCTAACTATCCCTGTCCCGGGGGTACTTTTAAATGTAGAGAGGTCTAAGTCTCTGACCTCACTAGTCTTCTGTTAATGTCCTAAGCTGTCCCGTTCCCAGAAGGCCTGGGACAGATTTGTTAGTGTATATGCATGGAAGACAAACAGGGAAGGATAGGAAGGTGCAGACCAAATAGGAATAGGATAATGGAGAAAGCATACACCCAAAAACAGCAGACAACAATCTCCAGCAGCAACTACAAACTCCAACTACAGCACACCAACTCCAGCAAGCCAGGAAGCAAAACTTTCACAGGCAGGGATGAGAAGGTCTGGCCAAGTTTTATAGAGAGAGAAAATGAGCTGGTCAGGAGCAGCTGTGAGATGGTGCTACATGTCTCTGACCAGCATACAAAGAGTCATTAACCTCTTCAGCACCAAAGGAAACGAAGTCCGTTAAATATGAGGAACAAAACACATCGGCTAAATAGAAGACCTGCGATTTACAGTACATATAGATAGATTTGATAACCCCGGATCTCCCAGGAGGATGTGACACACTTGTGACAAATAAATAGCAGAAGGCTATTATAAACCCGGAAGGGCGCCATATTTTGGCTATTTCTGTGGGTTCTCTTTATTTCATTGCAACCGCTGATACTGTAAATGTATTTGTAATATCATACTACAATGTGAACGGACTGCTCACCGCGGCACATGGAGCTCTTACATGTCTGGATTACGGACCCATGGGTTCTCGTAGCTCCATATTCTGATGAGAGGCTTTTCTTCTTGCCTTTGTGGTGTGGCATGGTAAGGAGGATTCTTTTCTCAGGGATACAGTACGGGACTATTGCAGTCTATGGGGACTGTATACGACTATTAGGACTGTAGCGCACAAGTCTGGTGCAGAGTGTGCATCGATAGAGTTCGCATCGGAGGACAATCTAGACATGAGAGGAGTAGGGACCATGCCGCGGAGACCTTGGAGGACTAACATGACTTCATAACATGTTCATATTTTTGCATAGAATAAAAGAAGGAATAATTCAGTGTAATTATGTGAAGCGGTGCAGACAATGCTGTCAGTTTTTCCAATTTGCTGGGTGTTTGGAGCCAGTGGGAAGAGAGTCCAAGGTGGCGGCGAGCCCAGGGCATTGGGCACAAAGTGTCCCTGCATGTGGGAGTGAGGAGCTGTGCAGCGACACGGCGTCTGGCAGCTCACCTCCCCGCTCTCTCTTCACTTCCTCCAACTGACCCCAAGACGAGGATAGCAAGATGGGCGACTGCCAGTCATCCCTCACAGTGGCGTGGAGGAGGCTGGCCAGAAGTTTGGCTCTGCCATGTTTTCTACATTGTTGCATTGATATGAGCCTTCACCATACGGTTCTATTGGCGGGTGATGCTGCCAGCGTCACATTCTGCCCATCGCCAACAAGACGCCAGCCCATCCCATCCTCACGTCACTACTCCATAGACCTACGTACTAATAGATAGGGTGCGGGGACACATTCCCTGCCTGCCCCACGCTGTACGAGGCGGTGTTCCCGGGAGGGGCTGCATACTGATTCCTGACTCTGCGCCATGTGTAATACTATTCCGTTACTCAATGTACTTTTTCTGGTGCTGTTTACCCGCTCTTGGCACGCTCCGGCTATATATAATTCAGGCAGTTCCGGGACTGAGAGCTAAATAAAAATGAACATATTTAGATGGGAGATAAGGGGCTTTGTCTGCCGCTCCATCAATGCTCGATGTTCCCTGAACTTTTCTGCAGGGTCCACAATGTGAACAATAGTTTAGATTGGAGCCGCATTGTGCCGCCTATACTGCGCCGTGTAGGAGATTTCAGTAGGATTAGATAAGATCACTTCCCGTTCCTCTGCAGGAGGCCGCACTGATTATCTTGGCACCTCTAGAAGGAGAGAAAGTGACGCACAGAGCTGAGGCGACTTGTTAACCCCTATGGTATATGTGCAGGGAGTAGCCGGCTCTGACCTTATTACTCGTCTCGTTCTTATGCCTGGATTCAGCTCGCGTGCCCCCTTATATGCTCCATGCTGGGCTTACAGTTCACGCCTCTTCTTCCTCACATTTAGGATAGCTACAATATTGCTTTTGAATAGTTTTACAAGTTTTACCGTATGGGTCGACTTATGTCTTGCGAGTACTGTGCGAGTGTGCCATTTTTTACATACTGTAATTCTCTATATAACTTAAAGCTAGTTTACAAACTAAAATACATTTTATATACAGATATAGATAATAGATAAATGATAGAATCATAGAATCCTAGAATAGTAGAGTTGGGAGGGTCCTCCAGGGTCATCGTGTCCAACCTCCTGCTCAATGCAGGATCCACTAAACTATCTCAGACTGCCTCTGTTTGTAGACTTCCATTCAAGGAGAACTCACCATATTTGTAGACAGCTATTAAGTTTTCTCTTAGTCTTCTTTTTTTGCAAGCTAAACATTCCCAGATCCTGTAACCGTTCCTCATAGGACATAGTTTGCAGACCGGTCACCATTCTGGTCG
The DNA here is from genome assembly GCF_051348905.1 of Ranitomeya variabilis. NCBI lineage: Eukaryota > Metazoa > Chordata > Amphibia > Anura > Dendrobatidae > Ranitomeya > Ranitomeya variabilis. The sequence continues at coordinate 13,947,347 of NC_135234.1, read as the reverse complement.
CTCTTCTCTGAACTTGCTCCAGTTTTTCAATGTCTTTTTTAAAATGTGGTACCTAGAACCAGACACAGTATTCCAGATGAGGCCTGACCAAGGAAGAATAGAGGTGGATAATCACCTCACGTGATCCAAACTCTCTGCTTCTGTTAATACATTCCAGAACTGTGTTTGCCTTTTTTTGCTGCTGCATCACACTGTTGACTCATGTGCAGTCTGTGATCTATTAGTATACCCAATTCTTTTTCACACGTGCTGTTGCTTAGTTCTATTCCTCCCATTCTGTAGATGTAATTTTTGTTTTTCTTGCCCAAATGTAGAATCTTGCCTTTCTCCCTGTTAAATAGCATTCTATTAGTCGCTGCCCATTGTTCAAACTTATCTAGATCCTTCTGAATCCATTCTCTGTATTTTCTAGTGTTCGCCATGCCTCTTAGCTTTGCATCGTCTGCAAAATTGATCAGTTTATTTGGATCATTTATAAAAATATTGCAGAACACTGGGGCCAGGACAGAGCCCTATGGTTTCCCACTTGAAACACTCTTCTTATTGGATATGCAACCATTTATCATCACTCTGAGTACAATCACTGAGCCAGTTATGAATCCACATAACCTTAGCCTTGTCAATCCCATACGTGGTCATTTTATCAATAAGGATAGCATGAGATACTTTATTAAGTACTTTGCTGAAGTTGACATATACTATATCTACCACATTTCCCTAATCCGCCCAGTCAGTGATTCCATCATAGAAGGACATTAGATGAGTCTAGCATGACTTGTTTGCTACAAACATGCTGGCTCTGGTTAATTACTGTATTCTTATCCAAGTACTTACATACATGCTGTTTAACAATTTGTTCACAGATCATTCCTAGTATAGAAGTAAGGCTCACCGTCCTGAAATTTTCTGGCTCCATCTTCTTTCCCTTTTTGAAGATAGGGATAACATTTCTCCATGCAATGGAAAGATAGATGTCCTGTAGATATCTAATGTCACAAGCCCCATAAATATAATAAACTTGCACACTTTAGTGCCTTTCACGTGGCACTAAAGGGTGTTTAGCCTTATGGATATGTCTGGTGCAAACTTTTAAGAGTTTTTTAGGTGGATTTCTGAACACCCTGTCCTGCCCCAGATTTGCACCACTTCTGAGGAGCAGGTGGAAAAAAGGAAAAAAGTCACAAATATTTGTTCAAATTTTATTTTCATGCAGCAGTACATCAAAAATCTGATGAAAACTCCTCCAAAGTCTGTGCAGGTTTTCAGCTCCTAAAAGGCAACAATATTGTCTCCATTCATAGAAAGTAGAGATCTTAAAAAGCGTTAGAACTTAGAACACAGAAGGTCCGATTCCTCAAATCTGGCTTTTCATACGCTAAAAATAAGAAAAGTTTGCACGAGTAAGATGCACCAAATCTTGTGCCAAAAAATGGTTCTCCTTCTTATTTATTTCAGAAAACTGGCGTGATGAATTCCACCCAAATGTATTAGAAAGTTTTCTGTAAAATGATGAACTTTTATTTGCATAAATCAAAAAATAATTTCCATATTCTTTATTGGGTAATCGTGAGTCAATATCGGGGGATCCGCTGCTCAGGATCAGAGTGGAGACCGGCTGTAAAGAGCATCTTTCGCCCTGGAGGACCTGGCCTGTCCTGCTATACACAGACAATCCATTGATGTCAGTGGATACTATGTAATACTCCATTTTTTCCTGTGGAGGTGCTGCAGGGAAACTGAACATTTCCTGCCAATTTTGCGTACAGAGAACAGCTGATTGCTGGAGGTCTCAGGACACTTTGTGATCTACTTATCGTCAAGGGACCATCTAATAAGTGGGGAGTGGGCAAAGCGGAAAATCCCTTTAAATTTAACAAATTTTATTTTTATAAAATTGTATCAATTCACAGGACGAGTGAAAGACAGAGCAGAGGAAAACTTCAGAAAATTTAAGATAATTTGGCCAATTAAGGCTATGGCTCTGCAGTGGGATATGGCCCCTGCCCTGAGTCATGGTTCCCTGTGGGGTAAGCAGCGACCTATTCATGATCCCCAAAAAATCCAGTCAAAATGGGAACTATTTTACAGAAAACAAATAGAGAAATTGTAGCAGAGTGCGTCGCGGCGGTGTGTCCAGTCTGATGGCTCCGGAGAGGGTTACACCAGGGACCCTCCGCCGGGGATAATACTTAATATTTCCTAATAGTGCTGCCTGGGATTATTACCGGAGTAACGCTCTCCTCTTTACAAGATGAATGCTAGCACTTTTCACCTGTGGCAAAGCGCTCTGGGAAATAATTGGCCGCTCCGGGGAGCCGCTGGAAATTGTTCTGATTAATTGTCTGGACACAAGTTCAGGAGTCCAGGCGACTCTTAATTTGGCGTTAGTGGAAGTTGTGGAATTGCTGCTGGGGTGTCAGACGGGGTCAGGGAGAGCCAGCGAGAAGAAACGACATCAATTTAAATAGCAGAAATTCACTTCCTTAGGTAATCCAGCGTAAAACAGCAGTTCAGAGAGGGGGCACCGGCAATAAGATAACAGCGGCTCTAATTTTACCTTCTGCCACGCCATGCGCGCCACTCTCTAATTCACATTCTATTAGGAGCTTATGTTTAATGGGCACGGGACTGGACCGCCCAGCGGAGAAGCGCAGCCGGTGCGGCGGGTGGCAGTGGTTCATCGTGGGTCGCGGGCAGTGCCGGTGTTTTGTGCCCCTCTGCCCGTGAACAGCTAGCTAGTCCAATTTTGACCCCTTATCCCCACAAGCACAATATGAGGAAAATACTGATCTCGATATAGTTTGTACTTTCAATTCTTAGAGTTTTTTCTCTGCTTTTTGCAAAAAAAATAAAAAATTGTATATAGTTCTTTATTTCTGTTACATTTTAAATGTAACAATATTATTTCTACACTATGTTCCAAATTATTGTGCAAATTACATTTTTCTTGGATTTTCCTAAATGGTTGGTGCAAATGACAGTCAGTCTAATAAAAGTCATCACCCGTTAGAGTATACATCAAATTTTATTGAAGAAACCTCCCAATTATAACAGTATAATCTCCAAAATGAATAAAACCTCAAAATGCACTGTTCCAAATTATTATGCACAGTAGAATTTCTAAACATTTGATATGTTTTAAAGAACTGAAAATGCTCATTTGTGGAATTTGCGGCATTTAGGAGGTCACATTCACTGAACAAAAAGCTATTTAACTCCAAAACATCCTAACAGGCCAAGTTACATGTTAACATAGGAACCTTCTTTGATTTCACCTTCACAATTCTGCATCCATTGAACTTGTGAGTTTTGGAGAGTTTCTGCTTGTATTTCTTTGCATGAAGTCAGAATAGCCTCCCAGAGCTGCTGTTTTGATGTGAACTGCCTCCCACCCTCATAGATCTTTTGCTTGATTATCCTCCAAAGGTTCTCTATAGGGTTGAGGTCAGGGATAGATGGTGGCCGCACCATTAGTTTATCTCCTTTTATGCCCATAGCAGCCAATGACTCAGAGGTTTTCTTTGCAGCATGAGATGGGGCATTGTCAGCATGAAGATGATTTTGCTCCTGAAGGCATGTTTCTGCTTTTTATACCATGGAATAAAGTTGTCAGTCAGAAACTCTATATACTTTGCAGAAGTCATTTTCACACCTGCAGGAACCTTAAAGGGCCCTACCAGCTGTTTCCCCGTGATTCTGGCCCAAAACATGACTCCTCCACCTCCTTGCTAATGTTGCAGCCTTATTGGAACATGGTGGCCATCCACCAACCATCCACTACTCCATCCATCTGGACCATCCAGGGTTGCTCAACACTTATCAGTTAACAAGACTTTGAAAATTAGTCTTCATGTATGTCTGGGCCCAATACAACCATTCCTGCTTGTGAACACTGTTTAAGGGTGGCCGAATAGTAGGTTTATGCACCACAGCAAGCCTTTGAAGGATCCTACACCTTGAGGTTCGAGGGACTCCAGAAGCACCAGCAGCTTCAAATATCTGTTTGCTGCATTGTAATGGCTTTTTAGCAGCTGCTCTCTTAATCCAATGAACTTGCCTGGCAGAAATCTTCCTCATTGTGTCTTTGTCAGCACGAATACGTCTGTGCTCAGATTCAGCCACAAATCTCTTAACAGAATGATGATCACTCTTAAGTTTTCGTGAAATATCTAATGTTTTCATCCCTTCACCAAGGCATTGCACTATTTGATGCTTTTCAGCAGCAGAGAGATCCTTTTTCTTTCCCATGTTACTTGAAAACTGTGACCTGCTTAATAATGTGGAACATCATTTTTAAGTAGTTTTCCTTTAATTAGAATCACCTGGAAAACTAATTATCACATGTGTTTAAGATTGATTCCATTGAGCCCTGAGACCCAATACCATCCACGAGTTTATTTGAAAAACAAAATAATTAAATCTTTATGACACTTAATCCAATTTGCATAATAATTTGGAACACAGTGTAGAGTCTTCGGTGAAAATCGATTGGTAGGACCCGGTCCATGATCTGTGGTCGCTGCACAAGGAGCCCTGAAAACTGCCGGATACCTGTCGACACCCGCGACTTTCCTTTTCATTAGCTAGAGCGAGTTCACGTGTGTCATACCGCAATGATGGCGGAATGCCAGACCGACTAATCAAAAGAGGAGTCTGATATCCCGGCAGCAATGGAGGTGATTCTTGCAGATCCTGCAATTTGATTTGCAAAAAATCTAATTTTTCCTAAGTAAATATAACCCTATCCATAACCCTACCCCTAACTAAGCCTAACCCTTTATTTAAACCTAACCCTATCCCTAAGCTTAACCATAGCCTTAGGTCTAACCTTGAAACAATCAGTAGCTCCAAGCCTAGCCCTATCCCTAACTAAATTTAACCCTATCCATAACCCAACCCCTAACTAAGTCTAACCCTTTATTTAATCCTAATCCTATCCCTAAGCTTAATCATAGCTTAACCTATCCCTAAGCTTAACCTTGAACCAATCACTAGCTCTTATCCTAACCCTATCCCTAAACCTAACCCTAGTTCTAATCCTAACTATAGCCCTAACTAACCCTAAACCAATCCCTTAACATAACCATATAGTGGCATGTAAAAGTTTGGGCACCCCTGGTCAAAATTACTGAACAGTTCAGCAAGTTGAAGATTAAATATTCTCTAAAAGGCCTAAAGTTACAGATGATGCATTTCCTCTGTATTTTAGGCAAAAAAAATATGTTTTACATTTTAAAAATTACAAAAAGGAAAATGGGCCAATGCAAAAAGTTTATAAAACCCTGCATGGTTAGTACCTGTGACAACGAAAATGAATAATATGATCAGCTCACCTATCGCTGAGTGCACAGGATCTCAAATCCAAGGAAAGGTAGTCTATAAAGAGAAAGAGAAGGGGGGATCCAGCACTTCAAATAAAATCCCAAATTTTATTTCAACTGGTTTAAAACATGATTCCAGGGAAAAATTCACATTTCACAATAGATGAATATAGCGTCCGAGGAGAAAGACCCAAGAGAAATTCAGCATCCTGGTTGACGCGTTTCGAAGTGATACTTCATATTCATTCATTGTAGAATGTGAACTTTTCCCTGGAATCATGTTTTAAATCGACTGAAATAAAATTTGGGATTTTATTTGAAGTGCTGGATCCACCCTTCTCTTTCTCTTTATAGTTTGTACCTAGTAGCGCCCCCTTTTGCAAGTATCACAGCTTGTAATCGATTTCTGTAGCCAGACTAGAGTCTTTTATTTCTTCTTTGAGGGATTTTCCTCCATTCTTCCTTGGAGAATTCCTCCAGTTCTGTGAGATTCCTGGGTCGTCTTGCATCTTCAGCTATTTTGAGGTCTAGCCGCAGATTTTCAATGTCAATGATGTTCAGATCAGGGGACTGTGAGGGCCATTGTAAAATCTTCAAATTGCGCCTCTTGAAGCCATCTATTGTGGATTTTGACATGTGTTTAGGATCATTATCCATTTGTAGAAGCCATAATCTTTTCACCTTCAGCTTTTTTACAGATGGGCTAATGTTTACATCAAGAATTTGTTGAAATTTCATTGAAACCATTATCTCTTCTACCTATGAAAAGTTCCCCCAAAGAATAATTGATCCACGCCCATGCTTAATGCTCAGCGAGATGTTCTTTTCCTGAACTTCTGTGCCCTTTTTTCTCCACACCATACCTTTGATCATTGTGGTCACTTAGTTCTATTTTATCATCATAAGTCCACAGTACTTGTTTCCATAATGCTTCAGGCTTGTTTGAATGTTGTTTTGCATACTTTTGATACTGAATTTTATGGTGAGGATACACAAAAGGTTTTCTTCTGATGACTCTTCCATGAAGTCCATGTTTGTACAGGTGTCTCTGAACAGTAGAACAATGTACCACAACTCCAGAAATCTGCTAAATCTTTCTGAAGATCTTTTGCAGTCAAGCAGGGGTTCTGATTTACCTCTCTAGTCATCCTTTGAGCAGCTCTCACTGAAATTTTGCTTGTTCTTCCAAACCTTATCTTGACCTCCACTGTTTCTGGTAACTGCCATTTCTTATTTACATTTCGAACTAAGGAAAGGGCAATTTGAAATCGCTTCACTCTCTTCTTATAGCCTTCTCCTGCTTTGTGGGCCTCCACCATTTTCGTTTTCAGAGTGCTCAGCAGCTGCTTAACTCTGCCCATGAGGTGCCAAAGCCACTGCTGCGTTCTTGTGCCATAAGATCAGTAAGTTGTTGGTTTATCTCCCTGACAAGTGATTGATAGGTTATTGCGCCCGCCTCATTTGGGTTGTCTTTGATAGACTTCATGGTTCCTATTCTGACCCATTTTTGGTGTGGTGCCTGCTTTTGGTCCAATGATGGTCCAGTATGATCCAGATGCCAAATCTGATGAGTTTCTAATATTATGAGTATTGTTATGACCCCAATGGCGAGGGTCTCAGAGGAACGTGGAAGTCTGCAGAATACAAAAATCCAGCTCATAGGGCAGTGGTAGCTGGGTTGACCATATATCTACTCCTAACGCCAACATTAGAAGTAGCCGGGGATCATTCCTACGTTGATTCTAGATGACACGCGCCAGCCGGAGAATCTAGCTACCCCTAGTAGAGGAAAACAAAGACCTTTCTTGCCTCCAGAGAAGGGGACCCCAAAGCTGGATAGAAGCCCCCCACAAATAATGACGGTGAGGTAAGAGGAAATGACAAACACAGAAATGAACCAGGTTTAGCACAGAGAGGCCCGCTTACTGATAGCAGAATAAAGAAAGGTAACTTATATGGTCAACAAAAACCCTATCAAAATCCACACTGGAAATTCAAGAACCCCCGAACCGTCTAACGGTCCGGGGGGAGAACACCAGCCCCCTAGAGCTTCCAGCAAAGGTCAGGATATAGATTTGGAACAAGCTGGACAAAAATACAAAACCAAAACAAATAGCAAAAAGCAAAAGGCAGACTTAGCTGATATAACTGGAACCAGGATCAGTAGACAAGAGCACAGCAGACTAGCTCTGATAACTACGTTGCCAGGCATTGAACAGAAGGTCCAGGGAGCTTATATAGCAACACCCCTAACTAACGACCCAGGTGCGGATAAAAGGAATGACAGAAAAACCAGAGTCAAAAAACTAGTAACCACTAGAGGGAGCAAAAAGCAAATTCACAACAGTACCCCCCCCTTAGTGAGGGGTCACCGAACCCTCACCACGACCACCAGGGCGATCAGGATGAGCGGCATGAAAGGCACGAACTAAATCGGCCGCATGAACATCAGAGGCGACCACCCAGGAATTATCCTCCTGACCATAGCCCTTCCACTTGACCAGGTACTGAAGCCTCCGCCTGGAGAGGCGAGAATCCAAGATCTTCTCCACCACGTACTCCAACTCGCCCTCAACCAACACCGGAGCAGGAGGCTCAGCAGAAGGAACTACAGGCACAATGTACCGCCGCAACAAGGACCTATGAAATACATTGTGAATAGCAAACGACACAGGAAGATCCAGACGAAAAGATACAGGATTAAGGATTTCCAATATCTTGTAAGGCCCAATAAAACGAGGTTTAAATTTGGGAGAGGAGACCTTCATAGGAACAAAGCGGGAAGAAAGCCACACCAAATCCCCAACGCGTAGTCGGGGACCCACACCGCGGCGGCGGTTGGCAAAGCGCTGAGCCTTCTCCTGTGACAACTTCAAGTTGTCCACCACATGATTCCAGATCTGCTGCAACCTATCCACCACAGAATCCACCCCAGGACAGTCAGAAGGCTCCACATGACCCGAAGAAAAGCGAGGATGGAAACCAGAGTTGCAGAAAAAAGGCGAAACCAAGGTGGCGGAACTAGCCCGATTATTAAGGGCAAACTCAGCCAACGGCAAGAATGTCACCCAATCGTCCTGATCAGCAGAGACAAAACACCTCAAATAAGCCTCCAAAGTCTGATTGGTTCGCTCCGTCTGTCCATTAGTCTGAGGATGGAAAGCAGACGAAAACGACAAATCAATGCCCATCCTACTACAAAAGGATCGCCAGAACCTGGAAACGAACTGGGATCCTCTGTCTGACACAATATTCTCAGGGATGCCGTGCAAACGAACCACGTTCTGGAAAAACACAGGAACCAGATCGGAAGAGGAAGGCAGCTTAGGCAAAGGAACCAAATGGACCATCTTGGAGAAGCGATCACATATCACCCAGATAACGGACATGCCCTGAGATAGCGGAAGATCAGAAATGAAATCCATGGAGATATGTGTCCAAGGTCTCTTCGGGACAGGCAAGGGCAAGAGCAAACCGCTGGCACGAGAACAGCAAGGCTTAGCTCGAGCACAAGTCCCACAGGACTGCACAAATGACCGCACATCCCTTGACAAGGAAGGCCACCAAAAGGACCTGGCCACCAGATCTCTGGTGCCAAAAATTCCCGGGTGACCTGCCAACACCGAGGAATGAACCTCGGAAATGACTCTGCTGGTCCACTTATCCGGGACAAACAGTCTGTCAGGTGGACAAGACTCAGGCCTATCAGCCTGAAATCTCTGCAACACACGTCGCAGATCCGGAGAAATAGCTGACAAGATAACTCCATCTTTAAGAATACCAACAGGATCAGCGACTCCAGGAGCATCAGGCACAAAGCTCCTAGAAAGAGCATCGGCCTTCACATTCTTTGAACCTGGTAAATACGAGACAACAAAATCAAAGCGGGAGAAAAACAATGACCAGCGGGCCTGTCTCGGATTAAGGCGTTTAGCAGACTCGAGATACATCAGATTTTTGTGATCAGTCAAGACCACCACACGATGCTTAGCACCCTCGAGCCAATGACGCCACTCCTCAAATGCCCATTTCATGGCCAACAACTCCCGATTGCCCACATCATAATTTCGCTCGGCAGGCGAAAATTTCCTAGAGAAAAAGGCACAAGGCTTCATAACAGAGCAACCAGGGCCTCTCTGCGACAAAACGGCCCCTGCCCCAATCTCCGAAGCATCCACCTCAACCTGAAAGGGAAGTGAGACGTCAGGCTGGCACAAAACAGGCGCCGAAGTAAACCGGCGTTTCAACTCCTGGAAAGCCTCCACGGCAGCAGGAGCCCAGTTAGCTACATCGGAGCCCTTCTTGGTCATATCCGTCAAAGGTTTCACAATGCTAGAAAAATTAGCGATAAAACGACGGTAGAAGTTAGCGATGCCCAAGAACTTCTGAAGACTCTTAACTGACGAGGGCTGAGTCCAATCAAGAATAGCTCGGACCTTGACTGGATCCATCTCCACAGCAGAAGGGGAAAAAATGAACCCCAAAAAGGGAACCTTCTGTACACCAAAGAGACACTTTGAGCCCTTGACAAACAAAGAATTTTCACGCAAAATTTTAAAGACCAACCTGACCTGCTCCACATGCGAATCCCAATTATCAGAAAAAACCAAAATATCATCCAGATAAACAATCAAAAATTTATCCAGATACTTCCGGAAAATGTCATGCATAAAGGACTGAAAAACTGAAGGCGCATTGGAGAGCCCAAAAGGCATCACCAAGTACTCAAAATGACCTTCGGGCGTATTGAATGCGGTTTTCCATTCATCACCTTGCTTAATGCGCACAAGGTTGTACGCACCACGAAGGTCTATCTTGGTGAACCACTTGGCACCCTTAATCCGGGCAAACAAGTCAGACAACAGCGGTAAAGGATACTGAAATTTGACAGTGATCTTATTTAAAAGCCGATAATCAATACAAGGTCTCAAAGATCCGTCCTTTTTTGCCACAAAAAAGAATCCCGCACCAAGAGGGGAAGAAGCCGGACGAATATGTCCTTTTTCCAGAGACTCCTTGATATATGAACGCATAGCGGTATGTTCAGGTACCGACAGATTAAACAGTCTTCCCTTAGGAAATTTACTGCCTGGGATCAAATCTATAGCACAGTCACAGTCCCTATGAGGAGGCAGTGCACTGGACTCAGACTCACTGAAGACATCCTGATAATCAGACAAATACTCCGGAACTTCCGAAGGCGTAGAGGAAGCAATAGACACAGGCAGGGAATCCCCATGAATACCACGACAGCCCCAACTAGACACTGACATAGCCTTCCAGTCCAGGACTGGATTATGGGTCTGTAACCATGGCAGCCCTAAAACAACCAAATCATGCATTTTATGTAAAACCAGGAAACGTATCACCTCGCGGTGTTCAGGAGTCATGCACATGGTAACCTGAGTCCAATACTGCGGTTTATTTGCTGCCAATGGTGTAGCATCAATACCCCTAAGAGGAATAGGATTTTCTAATGGTTCAAGAGTAAAACCACAGTGCTTAGCAAATGACAGATCCATAAGACTCAGGGCAGCACCTGAATCTACAAACGCCATGACAGGATAAGATGACAGTGAGCAAATCAAAGTTACAGACAGAATAAATTTAGGTTGCAAATTACCAACGGTGACAGGACTAACAACCTTAGCTATACGTTTAGAGCATGCTGAGATAACATGTGTAGAATCACCACAGTAGTAGCACAAGCCATTCCGGCGTCTATGAATTTTCCGCTCATTTCTAGTCAGGATTCTATCACATTGCATTAAATCAGGTGTCTGTTCAGACAACACCATGAGGGAATTTGCGGTTTTGCGCTCCCGCAACCGCCGGTCAATTTGAATAGCCAGTGCCATAGTATCATTCAGACCTGTGGGAAAGGGAAAACCCACCATAACATTCTTAATGGCTTCAGAAAGGCCATTTCTAAAATTAGCGGCCAGTGCACACTCGTTCCAATGTGTCAGCACGGACCATTTCCGAAATTTTTGGCAATACACTTCAGCCTCGTCCTGCCCCTGAGACATAGACAGCAAGGCCTTTTCTGCCTGAATCTCAAGATTGGGTTCCTCATAAAGTAAACCGAGCGCCAGAAAAAACGCATCAAGATCAGCCAATGCCGGATCTCCTGGCGCCAGCGAAAAAGCCCAATCCTGAGGGTCGCCCCGTAAGAACGAAATAACAATTTTTACTTGCTGAGCAGAATCTCCTGATGAACAGGGTCTCAGGGACAAAAACAATTTACAATTATTCACGAAATTCCTAAACTTAAACCTGTCTCCGGAAAACAGTTCAGGAATCGGTATTTTAGGTTCTGACCTAGGATTTCTGATAACATAGTCTTGTATGCCCTGCACACGAGTAGCCAGCTGGTCCACACTTGTAATCAAGGTCTGGACATTCATGTCTGCAGCAAGCATAGCCACTCTGAGGTAAAGGGGAAGGAGAAAAAAAAAACTCAGAATCTTCTTTCTTATAATCCCTCTTCTGCAATGCATTAAACATTTAATACTGGCCTGGCAAACTGTTATGACCCCAATGGCGAGGGTCTCAGAGGAACGTGGAAGTCTGCAGAATACAAAAATCCAGCTCATAGGGCAGTGGTAACTGGGTTGACCATATATCTACTCCTAACGCCAACACTAGAAGTAGCCGGGGATCATTCCTACGTTGATTCTAGATGACACGCGCCAGCCGGAGAATCTAGCTACCCCTAGTAGAGGAAAACAAAGACCTTTCTTGCCTCCAGAGAAGGGGACCCCAAAGCTGGATAGAAGCCCCCCACAAATAATGACGGTGAGGTAAGAGGAAATGACAAACACAGAAATGAACCAGGTTTAGCACAGAGAGGCCCGCTTACTGATAGCAGAATAAAGAAAGGTAACTTATATGGTCAACAAAAACCCTATCAAAATCCACACTGGAAATTCAAGAACCCCCGAACCGTCTAACGGTCCGGGGGGAGAACACCAGCCCCCTAGAGCTTCCAGCAAAGGTCAGGATATAGATTTGGAACAAGCTGGACAAAAATACAAAACCAAAACAAATAGCAAAAAGCAAAAGGCAGACTTAGCTGATATAACTGGAACCAGGATCAGTAGACAAGAGCACAGCAGACTAGCTCTGATAACTACGTTGCCAGGCATTGAACAGAAGGTCCAGGGAGCTTATATAGCAACACCCCTAACTAACGACCCAGGTGCGGATAAAAGGAATGACAGAAAAACCAGAGTCAAAAAACTAGTAACCACTAGAGGGAGCAAAAAGCAAATTCACAACAGAGTATCATTCATTCTAGAGGATCTCTTCTTCTTGGACGCCTCATCATTTGCACATCCATGGCCCATAGTTTCCTGCTGATGTTTAGCTCAGAAAGTGCTGTATGCAGCGTATCGTAACTAGAGTTGAGCAAATTTTTCAAAATTCAGTTTCGATTGCAATCAGTGGCGAATATTGCAAAAGCACAGGCGAACGTCTTTGGAGTCAGTGGGAGTAGAAATTACAGAATATGTTCGGAACCGATCATCAAACATAAATTCAGCACGATGAGGGTACCAATATGGCACGAATATGGCAAATTCAGATTTGGAGACCGATTCCGAACATATTCGCTCAACTCAAATCGTAACCCCTGGCTTAGACCTTTAGCAGATCTTCGGTACTAAGCCATTTGTAAGTTTCTGCCGTTTCATTTTTTCTTCTTACTTTCTTTTGAGAGCATAACGGTTTTATTCTTTCATTGATATAGCTGTATGAGGCTCGTTTTTTTTATAAGTAGTAGTTTTGCATGACACCATTCACTTTACCCTAAAATGTACTGAAAAACAGGAAAGCTTTGGTGAAATGATGAAAAGAAATGTAATTCTACCATTTTATGTATTTTTTTGGCCGGGGCGTTGGGAGTGTGTTGTTCTCCAGGTCTGTACAATTACAGCGATACCAAACTTGGACAGAGATTTTTCCTTAATTTAAATGGGGGGAAAAAAAATTAAGAAGTTTACAAAATAAAAAGAAAACTTTTCTAAGACCCCTAACATTTGTGTTTTCCATTTGTCGAGTAGACTTAAGGCTTAATTATTTTTATATTTTGAAAGACTTTTCTTTCATGGGCGGAATGATACCAAACATTTTTTAATTATTAAAAATTCACCTTTTTTTCTAAACTGATTATTTCACATTTTTACATTACAATATCTTACAATCAGAAAAAAATGAAGTATGGTATATTTTAACATTGTTGCTGCATTGGATAACCAGTAAATAATCAAACTGGAAACAATCTATTTTGTAAGGTTAAATGACTTTTGTATTGTCCTATGTACTGTATCAACAATAAGGTGGGTAAGAGGAGGGTAAAATTCTTAATTTTTAATGGGAGAATGGGAGGGTTGATTCAAATTTTTTAAATTATTATTTTTTTAGTTTTTTTTTTTAGCTGCCGTCTGATTCTCTTGTATATATTTTTATACAGACAGTGTTTGACTGGGATGCCAAGGGCCGACCAATGACCAACTCCAGGGAGCCACTCTTCAGCTACATGCAAATATGACTTTATCTTTCCCAAATTCTGATAGCAATAAACTGTGCAGATTGTGAATTGAATAAGATGCCGCCTCTGACAGTACATAGTCAATCAAGTGTATAGTGCCAAGTACTGCTCATATATGAGGGTGGTGGCCGGCTCCTGCACAGGGACCCACCGGAGGATTCCCCTGTGCTCCTATGGGCCGGTCTGAGCCTGTACATAGCAATACGGACTTCACATTGCACTACTGATTCTGCTACGGTCTCCCATATGCCAGGGGTCTCGTATATCGCCCCAGTTATTCTGGCTGGACATAGATGTACCTGCAATGGTTGGTGGACGATTTCAGTCGTCGCTGTGTACGGCACGGATGATCTCTGGACGCACAGCACAGATGCGTCGTGTAACACGTGCCAGATGATGATTTGCATGTGTTTATCCAACATCTGATCTGCTGGAGACAATGTTCACCAGAGATATAACAGTTTATTCTCCCTCCGCTTCTTCAGCACAGTGTAATGTGTATATGGGATGACTTTGCAGATTCGTCATTAAACCTTCTTATTACTTCCTATTTAGATAATTAGCTTTTTCTTTAGTGATATCACCACTTCCTATTAAGATAATTGACTTTTTTTGTGATGTCACTGCTTTCTAGCGAGATAATTGGAACCTTTCCTGTTAACACAAAAGGGGATGAAAATGTTTTCTTCTCGTGTCCTGGACACACAGGCGCATGGTTTGCTACAAGACACAACTCTGATAATTGCCACTGAACCGAGCCGTGCAACTGTGAGTCCAGCACGTGGCCAGGACAGATCCCTGACTGACATGTAGTAGCATGACTATTATGTTATATCCATTTAATGGCGCAGTACACCTAATAGATTCATTCAGGAACAGAATTACTTAACTATCATGCTGGATGAGGCCCAGCTTCTTGTTGCCTCACTCCATACCCAGCTCCTTGTTGCCTCGCTCCACACCCAGCTCCTTGTTGCCTCGCTCCACACCCAGCTCCTTGTTGCCTTGCTCCACACCCAGCTCCTTGTTGCCTCGCTCCACACCCAGCTCCTTGTTACCTCACTCCACACCCAGCTTCTTGTTGCCTCGCTCCACACCCAGCTCCTCATTGCCTCTTCTCACACCCAGCTCCTCATTGCCTCACTCCACACCCATCTCCTCATTGCCTCGCTCCACACTCAGCTCCTCATTGCCTCACTCCACACTCAGCTCATTGCTTCGCTCCACACTCAGCTCCTGATTGCCTTGCTCCACACCCAGCTCCTCATTGCCTTGCTCCACTCTCAGCTCCTCATTGCCTCGCTGCACACCCAGCTCCTCATTGCCTTGCTCCACACCCTGCTTCTCATTGCCTTGCTCGACACTCAGCTCCTCATTGCCTCGCTCCACACTCAGCTCCACATTGCCTCATCTCACACCCAGCTCATTGCCTCGCTCCACACCCAGCTCCTCATTGCCTAGCTCCACACTCAGCTCCTCATTGCCTCGTTCCGCACCCAGCTCCTCGTTGCCTCGCTCCACACCCAGCTCCTCATTGCCTCGCTCCACACCCAGCTCCTCATTGCCTCACTCCACACCCAGCTCCTCGTTGCCTCGCTTCACGTTGCCTCGCTCCACACCCAGCTTCTCGTTGCCTCGCTCCACGCCCAGCTTCTCGTTGCCTCGCTCCGCAACCAGCTCCTCGTTGCCTCGCTCCGCAACCAGCTCCTCGTTGCCTTGCTCCACACCCAGCTCCTTGTTGCCTCGCTCCACACCCAGCTCCTCAGTGCCTCGCTCCACACCCAGCTCCTCAGTGCCTCGCTCCACACCCAGTTTCTCATTGCCTCGCTCCACACTCAGCTCCTCGTTGCCTCTCACATCAACACTTCCACTTTCAGCCCTGGATTTCTCCTACCTCCATGATATCCAGCAACACCTTTTTTGTCTCCTGCTCACCGAGCGATTCATTTCCACAACGTGACATAACGATTTATTTAGCATCTTACAACAATATTCTACGTTTGTCCTGAGAAGCACCGTGGTGAAGATTTTCTCCTAATTGGTCTATAAAGGAGAATGCAAAATTTGGAAACGTGACAGACTGGTTGAATTAAGAAAGTAGTAATTTGGAGGGTGATAGACTCAGTAGCAATGTGAGAAATTTTTTTTCTTTAATTTTCTTTTATTAGGAGTTTTGTAAAGTGATGCATTACGGTTAATTGTCCATCCACATTGTATAACATGTTTCCATCATGCTATGGGATGACCGACGGAGCACAGATTCTTCTTCCCTGGTCATGTCAAAACCCCCCATGGATCCCAGGAGGAAAGGCAGATAGCATTCCTATCAGAAAAGTATACATCGGGTATATACTCATGCCATATTACAGCTCTGCACAGCCCATGGGACCTGAGTTTAGCTCTGTATACCTGCAGTTTCAATGGAGGATTTTCTTATGTGCCGGATTTCTCATCCAGTCCAGAATTATAAAAGAAACGTCCACCAGAAGTATTACAGCTAGGGCAGAATACTTCCCTAATGTAGCACCCTACAGAAACGCTAAACCCGAGCACGTAGGGAGCCTATGGCTGATAGCAACACAATTCAGCACCATGCATACTACCCTAGCATCATAGTTGAAAGTGATTGTCTGATCTTCGTTAATGATGTTTGTAATTGCAAAGTGCTTGCAAAAACAAGCAACTTTGCAATTTACTTTGTCATTAGAAATTCTCTTTGGTCTCAAGAATGGAAGTATTTTTTACGGTTTGTTGCCAAGATTACCGGCAACCGTTGCATTGAGTCAGATGCGGTCACTTTCCTAGGGAAGGAGCTCAACACTTGCAAGTTCTTTGCTCCTGAGTTTTATATTTGCAGCTGCCTCTTGCAGCATCTGAAAGTGCACAGTTTGGTCCAGATTCTGGTCTGAACTGTCACTTTTCAGGGGAGCGCCACACCCCGGCAACAAGGAAGCCGGGAGTCAGAGGAGCAGCGGCGCTCCTGAAGATGAAGAGAACCCCTCAAGATGAAGACTGCAACACAATATCATTCTGTATTTTGTGATTGCAGGATCTGGTTTCAATTACAAAAAACAAAACTAAACTAAAAAAATATACTTTTTTACCCAATACAAAATAAGTTATGGGAAAAAAATATAAACATGTAAAATGTACACATAATTTTTCTCATTTTAAAGGGTTATCCACCCCTGGTGAAATCTTTGGCAAGCGTTTGGATTCACTTCTACTTACTGGTTCCAGCGATCGTCACTTGGCACAAATGCACAATTCACACACTAGAGATTCACACGCCGACTAGACTATTGGCCGCATCTCGCAATAAACTGTAGGTGACATGTGAGAGCAAGTATGCAAATCGCCCACTTGTGGCCACATGACTACCGCCGGAACCAGCTAGTCAAGTTGAATCCTAACAGTGTGTGCATTACACACCATTAGTGTTTGGCAAGCGGCTTGCCGAAGATTTTACCAGGGTTGGACATCCTAGTTAACGGCCCATACTATAAAGCAAACATATTATTAAGACCCCTATAATGAGTCCCTTTTTTGTAGCCCCACCAAAAAAAGTTTTAGCGCTGTGGACCCCAAGTTGGTACCAAAGGTAGAACTGGTTCCACGACTTCAATAGATAAATGAAAGGCTCAGTGTCAGGCAGACATATGCATTGATTGGACAAGTCTGTTGATTTTATATTTAGGCCCCCACATATTCAACCAACCACTATCTCCCTCAATACACAAAAGCTTGTGTTCTCTGCGAGAGAGCTGCATCCAGACTCCTTTAGTGGTGGCTTGTCTGCCAGTAAACAAAAAGATTGTCCGTCAGAAATCAGACTTGCCAGATCCTTCTTTACCCCAACATCATCTGTTGGCTTAGAGGCGTACATTTTTGACCAATCAGTGGATTCAGACAACTCTAATGTGTCTGGGGGCCTTTTGACCAATCCTTGTCCAATCATTGGAGCTCTATCATCTGGACACAGTTGGCTTTGGTCATTGGTGCCTCCAACATTGTCACACCCAGCCAGAAGTGAGTAGTTGGGATGGTGGCAGTTCGAATATTGACTGTGAATTGCATATCATTGGAAAAAAGGGGCTTGACAACATTAACCAGATTAGCATCAATGTAACCTGGTAGGTAAGAGCCCTTCTGATAGAGAAGCGTTGACGTAGAGATGTGGCGTTTTCAGAAGGCTAATTCTTGGCTTACTCTGTGTTGGCATCAAGCAGAATGATGATACGAAGAGCAGCCATATCCCCTTCTGTAGGTTTAGGAATATATAGAGAGCCTGTAGAGATTATTGGGGGAGAGCTATCCGTTCATCAGCTGGAATTTTCTGGTAACATGTTTAGGTTGTCGGAAATGAGTCACCCCCTCAACCTTTTGGTTTTTGGCTTGACCTCCGTTAGACCTTAACAATCTCTGACCATAATGATTATAATGTGCTCCGGTTTTGGAATGTCTTTGGCTGTGAGGACGAGGAAAAATGCGTCATTTTTACAGCTGAGTCACACAATTAACAGTTTCCTCTCCCAAAACAAAAAGAGTGACGGGACAGAGAGGTGTTCGGAGCCGTTCTCCGAGCACATCTCATAGTCAACTTGTTGCTAGCTGCCTTAATAAAGGAGTTAAGGAAATGATGAGTGCAGCTGCGTCCAAGAGCCCTGGAATGTGCTGAGTAAAAGCAGAACTGGCTGTTCTTGTTCCTCAAGGCCTGGACGAGCCAGTTAGTTACCCATTTTAAAATCCAGTTTTAGAAAGTGTTGCCAACTTTCTCTAGAAGACAGATATGTAGCACTGCGGGCTATGCTCTATCACTTCCCACAATATCCCTACGACGAGTTGGGACAGGGCGTCGGGATCGTCCTAATTTGTAGATGGAGGATCCCTGTAATCATTCCTTACCAGCTCTTGTCCTGGAGTAACTCCTGAAGACTCTGATCCCCAAACCGAGCTGTAATCTCCTGCCCAACGCTCAGCAGGTGCGTGAAGAATACAGACAAATCTGCCAAGTTACAGTAGGCAGCCCTTCAACAAGCTGCGGATGTATCCCTGCAGAAACAGATCAATTAATTGTGTTTATTTCAGTCCTTAAATTATGCTTCACCTTTAAATATTTTTACTTGCCCTTTAAATAAAGCCTTCCCCAACACTGCATAGTACTACTACTCTACAGATAGCCATCACTGCACAGTACTACTACTCTACAGATAGCCATCACTGCACTGTACTACTACTCTACAGATAGCCATCACTGCACTGTACTACTACTCTACAGATAGCCATCACTGCCCAGTACTACTACTCTACAGATGGCCATCACTGCACAGAACTACTACTCTACAGATAGCCATCACTACACAGTACTACTACTCTACAGATAGCCATCACTGCACAGTACTACTACTCTACAGATAGCCATCACTGCACAGTACTACTACTCTACAGATAGCCATCACTGCACAGTACTACTACTCTACAGATAGCCATCACTACACAGTACTACTACTCTACAGATAGCCATCACTGCACAGTACTACTACTCTACAGATAGCCATCACTGCACTGTAGATGGAGGATCCCTGTAATCATTCCTTACCAGCTCTTGTCCTGGAGTAACTCCTGAAGACTCTGATCCCCAAACCGAGCTGTAATCTCCTGCCCAACGCTCAGCAGGTGCGTGAAGAATACAGACAAATCTGCCAAGTTACAGTAGGCAGCCCTTCAACAAGCTGCGGATGTATCCCTGCAGAAACAGATCAATTAATTGTGTTTATTTCAGTCCTTAAATTACGCTTCACCTTTAAATATTTTTACTTGCCCTTTAAATAAAGCCTTCCCCAACACTGCATAGTACTACTACTCTACAGATAGCCATCACTGCACTGTACTACTACTCTACAGATAGCCATCACTACACAGTACTACTACTCTACAGATAGCCATCACTGCACAGTACTACTACTCTACAGATAGCCATCACTGCACTGTACTACTACTCTACAGATAGCCATCACTGCACTGTACTACTACTCTACAGATAGCCATCACTGCCCAGTACTACTACTCTACAGATGGCCATCACTGCACAGAACTACTACTCTACAGATAGCCATCACTACACAGTACTACTACTCTACAGATAGCCATCACTGCACAGTACTACTACTCTACAGATAGCCATCACTGCACAGTACTACTACTCTACAGATAGCCATCACTACACAGTACTACTACTCTACAGATAGCCATCACTGCACAGTACTACTACTCTACAGATAGCCATCACTTCACAGTACTACTACTCTACAGATAGCCATCACTGCACAGTACTACTACTCTACAGATAGCCATCACTACACAGTACTACTACTCTACAGATAGCCATCACTTCACAGTACTACTACTCTACAGATAGCCATCACTGCACAGTACTACTACTCTACAGATAGCCATCACTGCACAGTACTACTACTCTACAGATATCCATCACTGCACAGTACTACTACTCTACAGATAGCCATCACTACACTGTACTACTACTCTACAGATAGCCATCACTGTACAGTACTACTACTCTACAGATAGCCATCACTGCACTGTACTACTACTCTACAGATAGCCATCACTGCACAGTACTACTACTCTACAGATAGCCATCACTGCACAGTACTACTACTCTACAGATAGCCATCACTACACAGTACTGCTACTCTACAGATAGCCATCACTTCACAGTACTACTACTCTACAGATAGCCATCACTGCACAGTACTACTACTCTACAGATAGCCATCACTGCACAGTACTACTACTCTACAGATATCCATCACTGCACAGTACTACTACTCTACAGATAGCCATCACTACACTGTACTACTACTCTACAGATAGCCATCACTGTACAGTACTACTACTCTACAGATAGCCATCACTGCACTGTACTACTACTCTACAGATAGCCATCACTGCACAGTACTACTACTCTACAGATAGCCATCACTGCACAGTACTACTACTCTACAGATAGCCATCACTGCACAGTACTACTACTCTACAGATATCCATCACTGCACAGTACTACTACTCTACAGATAGCCATCACTACACTGTACTACTACTCTACAGATAGCCATCACTGTACAGTACTACTACTCTACAGATAGCCATCACTGCACTGTACTACTACTCTACAGATAGCCATCACTGCACAGTACTACTACTCTACAGATAGCCATCACTGCACAGTACTACTACTCTACAGATAGCCATCACTGCACAGTACTACTACTCTACAGATAGCCATCACTGCACAGTACTACTACTCTACAGATAGCCATCACTGCACAGCACTACTACTACTCTACAGATAGCCATCACTGCACAGCACTACTACTACTCTACATATAGCCATCACTGCACAGTACTGCTACTCTACAGATAGCCATCACTGCACAGTACTACTACTCTACAGATAGCCATCACTGCACAGTACTACTACTCTACAGATAGCCATCACTGCACAGTACTACTACTCTACAGATAGCCATCACTGCACAGTACTACTACTC
Organism: Ranitomeya variabilis; assembly: GCF_051348905.1. Taxonomy (NCBI): domain Eukaryota; kingdom Metazoa; phylum Chordata; class Amphibia; order Anura; family Dendrobatidae; genus Ranitomeya; species Ranitomeya variabilis. The sequence continues at coordinate 13,925,904 of NC_135234.1, read as the reverse complement.
TACAGATAGCCATCACTGCACAGTACTACTACTCTACAGATAGCCATCACTGCACAGCACTACTACTACTCTACAGATAGCCATCACTGCACTGTACTACTACTCTACAGATAGCCATCACTGCACAGTACTACTACTCTACAGATAGCCATCACTGCACAGCACTACTACTACTCTACAGATAGCCATCACTGCACTGTACTACTACTCTACAGATAGCCATCACTGCACTGTACTACTACTCTACAGATAGCCATCACTGCACAGTACTACTACTCTACAGATAGCCATCACTGCACAGCACTACTACTACTCTACAGATAGCCATCACTGCACTGTACTACTACTCTACAGATAGCCATCACTGCACAGTACTACTACTCTACAGATAGCCATCACTGCACAGTACTACTACCCTACAGTAGTACCCCTCTAGTTTCCCTTTGTTCCCTCCTTGCTGAGCGCCTGGCTTTGCTCCTGATCCTCCTCTGTGTCGCAGCTTTTACTTTCCCCTGCCGTCTTGATATATCTTAATTTGCAGTATCATTATAAGTTAAAATGTATTGAGTGCTATAATTGCCTGTGTCAGTCCAGAGGAGATGCGCTGAGAATATGTATCTCTTGGGTAAATCTGCTGTGGATCTACAGTAGTAATTGTGATCTTTTTTCCTTTTATGCTTCTCTGGCTGTTACCATGAAACTGTTAAATACAGTGCACAGCTGAGAAGTGCCCGGCCCTGATACTATAGTATATGGTATGAGAAAAGTCCTGCAACTTAGTACTTCAGTTCCTGATTATTTTCAAGATCTCTACGTGCTGTAAGAATAAGGAAACGTTCTTGTTTCCTTACAGTGGCTTGCAAAAGTATTCAACCCCCTTGGCTTTTTATCTGTTTTTTTTTTCACATTGCAACCTGTGTTTAAATTTTTTAGTAATTTGATTTGTGTGCGATTCATCAGCACTAAATAGTCTAAGTTGGTGAAGTGAAAATGAGAAACATATAGGCATAAATTAAATTTATGTGATCAAATCACTAAAATGTGTCATGTGCATATGTATTCATCCCTTTTTGCTATGAAGCCCCTAAACATTTCTAGTGCAAACAATTCCCTTCATAAGTCCTATACTTGGTGACAGGATTCCACTTGTGCGCAATCTAAGTGTCACATGACTGTCAGTATATACACTTTAACTTTTCTGAAAGGCCAAAGAGGCTGCAACACCATTAACAAGAGGCACCACTAACCAAACACCACCATGAAGACAAAGGAGATCTCCAAACACCACCATGAAGACAAAGGAGATCTCCAAACACCACCATGAAGACAAAAAAGATCTCCAAACAACACCATGTAGACCAAAGAGATCTTCAAACACCACCATGAAGACCAAGGACATCTCCAAACAACACCATGAAGACCAAGGAGATCTCCAAACAACACCATGAAGACCAAGGAGATCTCCAAACACCACCATGAAGACCAAGGACATCTCCAAACAACACCATGAAGACCAAGGAGATCTCAAAACACCACCATGAAGACCAAGGAGATCTCCAAACAGCACCATGAAGACCAAGGAGATTTCCAAACCACACCATGAAGACCAAGGAGATCTCCAAACACAACCATGAAGACAAAGGAGATCTCCAAATACGACCATGAAGACCAAGGAGATCTCCAAACACCACCATGAAGACCAGGGAGATCTCCAAAGAGCACAATTAAGACCAAAGAGATTTCCAAACCACACCATGAAGACCAAGGAGATCTCCAAACACCACCATGAACACCAAGGAGATCTCCAAACAACACCATGAAGACCAAGGAGATCTCCAAAAAACACCATTAGGACCAAGGAGATCTCCAAACAAGCCAGGGACAAAGTTGCTGAGAAGTACAAGTCAGGGTTGCGTTATAACAAAATCTCCCAATCTCTGATGATCCCCTGGAGCAACATCAAATCCATTATCATCAAATGGAAAGAACATGGCACCACAAGAAACCAAGAAACCTGTCAAGAGAGGGAGCCCACCATAACTCTTAGCCCGAGCAAGGAGGGCATTAATCAGAGAGGCAACACAGAGACCAAAGGTGACTCTGAAGGAGCGGGAGAGTTCCCAAGCAGAGACTGGAGTATCTGTCTATACCAACGCAATAAGCCGTACGCTCCATAGAGGTGGCCTTTATGGAAGAGTGGGTTTAAAAAAACTTTACTTGCACACAACAATTGTAAGGCTCTTTTAGAATTGGAAAAATTACTGTAACAATAATCTAATAAGGTCAATGAATCAAGAAAGCTAACAATTTAACCCTATACCACTTAAAGATTAATCAGATAAAATTTAACTTTTAATAAATTCCTCTAAAAAATGTAACTATCCATCACCATACCAGCAACCGTGCTGGCTGTGTTCACCCTGCACTAATATGCCTGCATCCAACGCCTACCTGTCAGCGGAGGTTGGCGCACTGAAACAAATGCACGAGTGATGGCGCCCCCGCTCCTCGGCGGCTATCCCTAAATCTCCTAGATAACCCTGTGCTGGTGAGTCATGCAACCACTTATTGTGCATATAAAGGGAAAGGAGTAGTGATGAGCGAATATACTCGTTACTCGAGATTTCTCGAGCATGCTCGGGTGACCTCCGAGTATTTTTTAGTGTTCGGAGATTTAGTTTTCCTCACCTCAGCTGAATGATTTACATCTGATAGCCAGCATACGTACATGTGGGGATGCCCTACCAACCAGGCAACCCCCACATGTACTTATGCTGGCTATCAGATGTAAATCATTCAGCTGAGGTGAGGAAAACTAAATCTCCGAACACTAAAAAATACTCAGAGGACCCCCGAGCGTGCTCGAGAAATCTCGAGTAACGAGTATATTCGCTCATCACTAGAAAGGAGCAGACAGGGAATGCCATATAAGGATTAATAATAAAGGTAGAAAGTTTAACCGTGAGCACTACTAGAGAAGGGGTGCTAAGGACAGGTTCCCATACCATAGAGATTAATAGTAAGAGACCTAGCACTCAACTTTAGGTAAGATGCAGCAGGAAAAATTTATTGTAGTGAATACAGGAAAACGTTACGGTCAATTGTGACCTTCATCAGTTACAGGTCATTAAATAAAAGCCGGTAACGGGAATTATAATCGCTGCACGATCATACATCAGCGTGGTTGTTGTAGGCAAACCTGCTATAAGCAAATAGGAAGATTCCTGGAGCTGCAGTGCTCTCCGACGTGGCGTCCACCGCTTGTCTCAAGGGGGCTGGTGCTGAGAGATGGAATTGCTGAGATGGAATAGCCCTTTAAAATTGAGCCTACGATCTCCCATATTAGGGATGTGAATGAAACAGACAGATGAGAGGCACCCCTAGAAATCAATGTTTTTTTTTCCAAATGTAAGCCCAACCCCTGAACACTATGTCCCCTCTTCCAAGCCCACCCACGCTTACAACTTCAATCAAGACTTTAGCTTTGAATTGTTGGACTTATACTTACTGTCTCTTTGTTATAATTGACAATTAATTGACAACCAATAAACTTGGCAGGACGTCGGAAGCAATGTATGACTTGTATGTTCATGCGCAGACAACACCTCTTGGGTTGGACCCTTCTTTGGTCATGAAATCCTATGAGTAATCCATTGTCATGTTCCCCCTGTGGTCGATTGCTGGTGTTTCCAGCGGTACAGGAACCAAAACTGATCAGTACCTCTTAACAGAATTGTAAAGTTGAGATACTTGGCACATAAACTGGCCAATTCGTGTGTGCCCACCAGCCATGGCAAGGCGACCGTTCCTTGACGGGACTCCATTAGATTTAACTTTCTTGGGCCAAGGAAAGAGGACCCCCAACTAAGGAGGCTATCACTTCTTTCAAATATATGCTACGGGAAACCACATCTGACCAGCACCTTCGGACAGAATGAAAAGCTTATACTCTTCTCCCATGCCGGCACCATTCCCGTGGTGTCGGCACTCTCTCTACCCGTGTGGATTTGTGACACGTGACCCCTACGCCCAATCAGCACTGGTGTCACTGTCTCCACCTTCGGACAAATTGAACATGAAGAGCAAGTCTGGGCTGCGGCTGCTCTCTCACTTCCTTTTCATGTTCTATTTGTCCAAAGGCAGTGACAGTGACACCAGTGCTGATTGGGCACCGGGGTCATGTGTCCCAACAACTGCATGAGAGCCCCGCTGAGAGCAAGTGCCGATCCCGCAGGGATGGCACTAGCTCAGGAGGTGAGTATAGGCTTTTTATTTTATCAGGACCATGCGTGGGGTTTGAGAAGGGGTTGTCCTAGTAGTGGACATCCCCTTTAATGGCCAGATTGGCAAATTTGTATGTGCCCACCAGCCACAACAAGGCAAACCATTTATCTTCTTATTGTCCGGACTCTAACCAAAGAAATATTTTTTGAAAGCGAAGAACCTCTACAACCCCTGGCAAAACTTATGGAATCACCGGCCTTGGAGGATGTTCATTCAGTTATTTAATTAGTGGAAAAAAGCAGATCACAGACATGGCACAAAACTAAAGTCATTTCAAATGGCAACTTTCTGGTTTTAAGAAACACTAAAAGAAATCAAGAACAAAAAATGTGGTCGTCACGTCAGTAATGGTTACTTTTTTTAACCACGCATAGGGGAAAAATGATGGAATCACTCAATTCTGAGGAAAAAATAATGGAATCACCCTGTAAATTTTCATACCCAAAACTAACAACTGCATCAAATTAGATCTGCTCGTTAGTCTGCATCTAAAAAGGAGTGATCACACCTTGGAGAGCTGTTGCACCAAGTGGACTGACATGAATCATGGCTCCAACACAAGAGATGTCAATTGAAACAAAGGAGAGGATTATCAAACTCTTAAAAGAGGGTAAATCATCACGCAATCTTGCAAAAGATGTTGGTTGTTCACAGTCAGCTGTGTCTAAAATCTGGACCAAATACAAACAACATGGGAAGGTTGTTAAAGGCAAACATACTGGTAGACCAAGGAAGACATCAAAGAGTCAAGACCGGAAACTTAAAGCAATAGGTCTCCAAAACAGGAAATGCACAAGAAAACAAATGAGGAACGAATGGATGGAAACTGGAGTCAACGTCTGTGACTGAACTGTAAGAAACCGCCTAAGGGTACTGTCACACTCTGCAACTTTCCAACGATCACGACCAGCGATACGACCTGGCCGTGATCGTTGGAAAGTCGTTGTGTGGTCGCTGGGGAGCTGTCACACAGACCGCTCTCCAGCGACCAACGATGCCGAAGGCCCCGGATAACCAGGGTAAACATCGGGTTACTAAGCGCAGGGCCGCGCTTAGTAACCCGATGTTTACCCTGGTTACCATCGTAAAAGTAAAAAAAAACAAACCGTACATACTCACATTCCGGTGTCCGTCAGGTCCCTTGCAGTCTGCTTCCCGCTCTGACTGAGTGCCGCCGTAAAGTGAAAGCAGATCACAGCGGTGACGTCACCGCTGTGCTCTGTACTGCCTTACGGCCGGGAGTCAGTCAGAGCGGGAAGCAGATGGCAAGGGACCTGAAGGACACCGGAATGTGAGTATGTACGTTTTTTTTTTTTTTTTTACTTTTACGATGGTAACCAGGGTAAACATCGGGTTACTAAGCGCGGCCCTGCGCTTAGTAACCCGATGTTTACCCTGGTTACAAGCGAACGCATCGTTGGATCGGTGTCACACACACCGATCCAACGATGACAGCGGGAGATCCAGCGACGAAAGAAAGTTCCAAACGATCTGCTACGACGTACGATTCTCAGCAGGGTCCCTGATCGCTGCTGCGTGTCAGACACAGCGATATCGTATGGATATCGCTGGAACGTCACGGATCGTACCGTCGTAGCAACAAAAGTGCCACTGTGAGACAGTACCCTTAAGGAAATGGGATTTACATACAGAAAAGCTAAACGAAAGCCATCATTAATATATAAACAAAAAAACCAATGGGCTAAGGAAAAGCAATCGTGGACTGTGGATGACTGGATGAAAGTCATATTCAGTGATGAATCGTGAATCTGCATTGGGCAAGGTGATGACGCTGGAACTTTTGTTTGGTGCCGTTCCAATGAGATTTATAAAGATGGCTGCCTGAAGAGAACATGCAGTTTCCACAGTCATTGATGATATGGGGCTGCATGTCAGGTAAAGGCACTGGGGAGATGGCTGTCATTACATCTTCAATAAATGCACAAGTTTATGTTGATATTTTGGACACTTTTCTTATCCCATCAATTGAAAGGATGTTTGGGGATGATCAAATCATTTTTCAAGATGATAATGCACCCTGCCATAGAGCAAAAACTGTGAAAAAAGACAATGTCATGGCCTGCAAATAGTCCAGATCTCAATCCAATTGAGAATCTTTGGTGGAAGATGAAGAAAATGGTCCATGACAAGGCTCCGACCTGCAAAGCTGATCTGGCAACAGCAATCAGAGAAAGTTGGAGCCAGATTGATGAAGAGTCCTGTGTGACCCTCATTAAGTCCAGGCCTCAGAGACTGCAAGCTGTAATAAAAGCCAGAGGTGGTGCAACAAAATACTAGTGATGGGTTGGAGGGTTTGTTTGTTTGTTTGTTTGTTTGTTTGTTTTTCATGATCCCATAATTATTTCCTCAGAATTGAGTGATTCCATAATTTTCCCCTATGCTTGGTTATAAAAAGTAACCATTACTGACTACCACATTGTTTATTCTTAATTTCTTCTAGTGTTTCTTAAAGCCAGAGAGTTATCATTTGAAATGACTTTAGTTCTGTGCCATGTCTGTGATCGGCTTTTTTTCTACAAAATTGACTGAATGAACATCCTCCAAGGCCGGTGATTCCATCATTTTTGCCAGGGGTTGTATAATAGGGTTGACCAACCTACCTGCTAATATGCTGCCATCCTAAAGACACCCCCTGAGATGAAGTGCCCACCCAGGCTCATGGTCATGGGCCCAACACCGATGTGTAAATATGAACACCCTACAGTTCAGCCCCAGGCGCCTGATATATGAGATCTTCTCGCAACAATGTTAGAATATTTTGGAACAATTTCATTGGATTCTTATGTTTCGCGCCTGGAACCGTAACGGTCTGAGATCCCTTGATCGGTGGTGGATATTGCCCAGACTGGTAGAATCTGAAGCCCTGCCTGATCCAGATGTCTCCTGATCATAGACCACACTGGTTTTAATAGACATTTCCTGCACTACTCCTGTAACATACAGTGCGGTGCGGAGCCGGAGATGTCTCATTGTGGCTGGCAGTCAGAGGGTTAACATAATTGGCAGCAGATGGTGCAGCTGTGGATGGCGGCGGCTGAAAGGAGATGTTCTGGGCTGGGTCCTGGCATCAGCTACTGCTCCCTTTTCTCCAGAAAGGATGTGGATTTTTTGTCTTCTATTCTTTGGTGGCAAATTCAAATCCTGTTCTGGAAAACAAATTTAATGTCAAGAGCGGGCGTTACCGAGCCGTAAGGACCCACGTACCTTTATAGAGAGGGACACTATGTAGAGGAGCATAAACCTATCCAGTACATCATAATGAGGACACAGATTGTATGTACACCGTATGTCACACTATGGAGGGAAGTAGACAGTAAAGTGTTATATACAGTGGTACAGTGGCTATATATATGGAGGAACACCAACCTTACATCAATTTACACAGGGAGCTCCCCCTAGTGGTGGCTGCAGACAGGATCTTATCATGTATGTCTGTATACAGAGAGCTCCCCCTAGTGGTGGCTGCAGACAGGATCTTATCATGTATCTCTGTATACAGGGAGCTCCCTCTAGTGGTGGCTGCAGACAGAATCTTATCATATATCTCTGTATACAGGGAGCTCCCCCTAGTGGTGGCTGCAGACAGAATCTTATCATGTATCTCTGTATACAGGGAGCTCCCCCTAGTGGTGACTGCAGACAGGATCTTATCATGTATCTCTGTATACAGGGAGCTCCCCCTAGTGGTGGCTGCAGACAGGATCTTATCATGTATCTCTGTATACAGGGAGCTCCCCCTAGTGGTGGCTGCAGACTGGATCTTATCATGTATCTCTGTATACAGGGAGCTCCCTCTAGTGGTGACTGCAGACAGGATCTTATCATGTATCTCTGTATACAGGGAGCTCCCCCTAGTGGTGGCTGCAGACAGGATCTTATCATGTATCTCTGTATACAGGGAGCTCCCCCTAGTGGTGACTGCAGACAGGATCTTATCATGTACCTCTGTATACAGGGAGCTCCCCCTAGTGGTGACTGCAGACAGAATCTTATCATATATCTGTGTATACAGGGAGCTCCCCCTAGTGGTGGCTGCAGACAGAATGTTATCATGTATCTCTGTATACAGTGAGCTCCCCCTAGTGGTGACTGCAGACAGAATCTTATCATGTATCTCTGTATACAGGGAGCTCCCCCTAGTGGTGTCTGCAGACAGGATCTTATCATGTATCTCTGTATACAGGGAGCTCCCCCTAGTGGTGACTGCAGACAGGATCTTATCATGTATCTCTGTATACAGGGAGCTCCCCCTAGTGGTGACTGCAGACAGAATCTTATCATGTATCTGTATACAGGGAGCTCCCCCTAGTGGTGGCTGCAGACAGGATCTTATCATGTATCTCTGTATACAGTGAGCTCCCCCTAGTGGTGACTGCAGACAGAATCTTATCATGTATCTCTGTATACAGGGAGCTCCCCCTAGTGGTGGCTGCAGACAGGATCTTATCATGTATCTCTGTATACAGGGAGCTCCCCCTAGTGGTGGCTGCAGACAGGATCTTATCATGTATCTCTGTATACAGGGAGCTCCCCCTAGTGGTGACTGCAGACAGGATCTTATCATGTATCTCTGTATACAGGGAGCTCCTCCTAGTGGTGACTGCAGACAGGATCTTATCATGTATCTCTGTATACAGGGAGCTCCCCCTAGTGGTGACTGCAGACAGGATCTTATCATGTATCTCTGTATACAGGGAGCTCCCCCTAGTGGTGACTGCAGACAGGATCTTATCATATATCTCTGTATACAGGGAGCTTCCCCTAGTGGTGGCTGCAGACAGGATCTTATCATAATTTAACACAAAAAAAGGAGTTCTATACAAATATGTATAAGAAAAAAGTACCATGCAAATATATATAAAAATATTAAATTTTATTATAACAATCATAAAAAAGCACATAACATGTTGTGGTACATAGATAAAAGGAAAAAACCCTAGTATACAGACATCCAAGTCACAGGCAAAAAAAGAGAAGTAAAAAACACATCAGGGTATTCTCATAAGTAAGCATAAGTATCAGCACAGAGAAGCATGGTATAGCTATCTTATATAGTACCAAAGTCCATGTGGACATGTGTCTACCATACTTAAAGTCAATTGCTGTGCCTACTTAATGCGAGACTGCTTACCCATAGTGGAATAATTTGTCTGCCTGGGGCTCCGAATACCCCCTAGTGGTGGAAGCAGACAGAATGTTATCATGTATTTCTGTATACAGGGAGCTCCCCCTAGTGGTGACTGCAGACAGGATCTTATCATGTATCTCTGTATACAGAGAGCTCCCCCTAGTGGTGGCTGCAGACAGGATCTTATCATGTATCTCTGTATACAGGGAGCTCCCCCTAGTGGTGGCTGCAGACAGAATGTTATCATGTATTTCTGTATACAGGGAGCTCCCCCTAGTGGTGGAAGCAGACAGAATGTTATCATGTAAGCTTATGTCTATTCAGAGGACTGGAACTCTGTAGTAGAAAAACATGGATGTCTGATCACTGTAAAGATACACATGAAAATGAATCAGCACAGAACATGAAATCCTTTAAACCACCATGTAAGGATTTTTGCTGTGTTATAGAACGCAGTACCTAGGTGCGTTGTATTAATAAAGTTCTCTCTCTGCTTTGTCCCCCTTCACACTGATAATATAGAAATGGATTGAGGAGTTCTTCTTTTTGTTTTTTTTTATGACAAAGTCCATCTACATGTGGGCTGAGAACTATGTGAAGGGTTAAACAGTAGCCGGGCTCCCTGACCTGAGCGCTGTCCCTGGGTGAGATAATAAGGCCGAGCCTCTTTACATATCATACACATGTTTACTTCTCCATAACTAAATATAACAGTTCATCTCTTCGAGGCCCGAGTGGGAAATTCCATTATGGCCAGAAGCCCATGGCAGGTAGAGTGGAATTTAATGAAGGAAACTGCTGTGTTTTTGTGTCTTTCTGTATGTTTTTCCTTTAAAACCTAGAGCTGGGCAAGCGTCCCACTCGACCTGACGTGACCCAGCACTCTGCTTCTTATAGAAAACAAGCATGAGAGCCTCAGAATGCAGCCAGTGTGCCACACGCCACTGCGGGGACCCCAGCTCACACGGCAAGTGCCCGGAGACCACCCTGCCCTCCGAAACTGCAGCATCACCCCTGTCACACCTCTGCCATAGATCCTGTGGTCTCTTGTGTGTGTTGTCCGTCATCTCCATCCACTGATTCTCTCACTGTATCCCATGTGATTTATCTCTGTGCAGCTTCCTGGTATCTGTGTCGTATCTCAGCCTATTGTATCTCAGCCTATTGTATCTCTGCCAATTGTATCTCAGCCTATTGTATCTCAGCCTATTGTATCTCAGCCTATTGTATCTGAGGCTATTATATCTCAGCCAATTGTATCTCACTCTGTTGCATCTCAGCCTATTGTATCTGAGGCTATTATATCTCAGCCAATTGTATCTCAGCCTATTATATCTCAGCCTATTGTATCTCAGCCTATTGTATCTCAGCCTATTGTATCTGAGGCTATTATATCTCAGCCAATTGTATCTCAGCCTATTGTATCTGAGGCTATTATATCTCAGCCAATTGTATCTCACTCTATTGCATCTCAGCCTATTGTATCTCAGCCTATTATATCTCAGCCAATTGTATCTCACTCTGTTGCATCTCAGCCTATTGTATCTCAGCCTATTGTATCTCAGCCAATTGTATCTCACTCTATTGCATCTCAGCCTATTGTATCTGAGGCTATTATATCTCAGCCAATTGTATCTCTGTTGCATCTCAGCCTATTGTATCTCAGCCAATTGTATCTCACTCTATTGCATCTCAGCCTATTGTATCTGAGGCTATTATATCTCAGCCAATTGTATCTCACTCTATTGCATCTCAGCCTATTGTATCTGAGGCTATTATATCTCAGCCAATTGTATCTCACTCTGTTGCATCTCAGCCTATTGTATCTCAGCCTATTGTATCTCAGCCAATTCTATCTCACTCTATTGCATCTCAGCCTATTGTATCTGAGGCTATTGTATCTCAGCCAATTGTATCTCACTCTATTGCATCTCAGCCTAGTGTGTCTCAGCCTATTGTATCTGAGGCTATTGTATCTCAGCTTATTGTATCTGTATAATCTATCTGTCATTGATCTGCATCTCTTATCTCTGTATCATCACTTTATCTTGGGATCTATCTATCATCTATTATCTTTTTTTTCCTGCTATGTATCTGTCTCATTTCTATATCCAGTCTATCTGTTCTCTATTATCTATGTATTATCTATCTCTCCAGGGATCAATATAACGTTGGTGTTGCACAGGGGCCCATATACTGTTCTTGCACAGGGGCCCATATACTGTTCTTGCACAGGGGCCCATATACTGTTCTTGCACAGGGGCCCATATACTGTTCTTGCACAGGGGCCCATATACTGTTCTTGCACAGGGGCCCATATAATGTTCTTGCACAGGGGCCCATATACAGTTCTTGCACAGGGGCCCATATACTGTTGTTGCACAGGGGCCCATATACTGTTGTTGCATAGGGGCCCATACACAGTTCTTGCACAGGGGCCCATATACTGTTCTTGCACAGGGGCCCATATACTGTTCTTGCACAGGGGCCCATATACAGTTCTTGCACAGGGGCCCATATACTGTTCTTGCACAGGGGCCCATAGACAGTTCTTGCACAGGGGCCCATATACTGTTCTTCCACAGGGGCCCATAGACAGTTCTTGCACAGGGGCCCATATACTGTTCTTGCACAGGGGCCCATATACTATTGTTGCACAGGGGCCCATAGACTGTTCTTGCACAGGGGCCCATAGACAGTTCTTGCACAGGGGCCCATACACTGTTCTTGCACAGGGGCCGGCCCATATACTGTTCTTGCACAGGGGCCCATATACTATTGTTGCACAGGGGCCCATATACTGTTCTTGCACAGGGGCCCATACACTGTTCTTGCACAGGGGCCCATACACTGTTCTTGCACAGGGGCCCATACACTGTTCTTGCACAGGGGCCCATATACTGTTCTTGCACAGGGGCCCATATACTGTTCTTGCACAGGGGCCCATACACTGTTCTTGCACAGGGGCCCATATACAGTTCTTGCACAGGGGCCCATATACTGTTCTTGCACAGGGGCCCATATACTGTTCTTGCACAGGGGCCCATACACTGTTCTTGCACAGGGGCCCATACACTGTTCTTGCACAGGGGCCCATACACTATTCTTGCACAGGGGCCCATACACTGTTCTTGCACAGGGGCCCATACACTGTTCTTGCACAGGGGCCCATACACTGTTCTTGCACAGGGGCCCATATACAGTTCTTGAACAGGGGCCCATATACTGTTCTTGCACAGAGGCCCATACACTGTTCTTGCACAGGGGCCCATACACTGTTCTTGCACAGGGGCCCATATACTGTTCTTGCACAGGGGCCCATATACTGTTCTTGCACAGGGGCCCATATACAGTTCTTGAACAGGGGCCCATATACTGTTCTTGCACAGAGGCCCATACACTATTCTTGCACAGGGGCCCATACACAGTTCTTGCACAGGGGCCCATATACTGTTCTTGCACAGGGGCCCATATACAGTTCTTGAACAGGGGACCATATACTGTTCTTGAACAGGGGCCCATATACTGTTCTTGCACAGGGGCCCATACACTGTTCTTGCACAGGGGCCCATATACAGTTCTTGAACAGGGGCCCATACACTGTTCTTGCACAGGGGCCCATATACTGTTCTTGCACAGGGGCCCATACACTGTTCTTGCACAGAGGCCCATATACTGTTCTTGCACAGGGGCCCATATACTGTTCTTGCACAGGGGCCCATATACAGTTCTTGAACAGGGGCCCATATACTGTTCTTGCACAGAGGCCCATATACTGTTCTTGCACAGGGGCCCATATACTGTTCTTGAACAGGGGCCCATATACTGTTCTTGCACAGGGGCCCATATACTGTTCTTGCACAGGGGCCCATATACAGTTCTTGAACAGGGGCCCATACACTGTTCTTGCACAGGGGCCCATATACTGTTCTTGCACAGGGGCCCATACACTGTTCTTGCACAGAGGCCCATATACTGTTCTTGCACAGGGGCCCATATACTGTTCTTGCACAGGGGCCCATATACAGTTCTTGAACAGGGGCCCATATACTGTTCTTGCACAGAGGCCCATACACTGTTCTTGCACAGAGGCCCATACACTGTTCTTGCACAGGGGCCCATATACTGTTCTTGCACAGGGGCCCATATACTGTTCTTGCACAGGGGCCCATATACAGTTCTTGAACAGGGGACCATATACTGTTCTTGCGCAGGGGCCCATACACTGTTCTTGCACAGGGGCCCATACACTGTTCTTGCACAGGGGCCCATACACTGTTCTTGCACAGGGGCCCATACACTGTTCTTGCACAGGGGCCCATATACTGTTCTTGCACAGGGGCCCATATACTGTTCTTGCACAGGGGCCCATATACAGTTCTTGAACAGGGGCCCATATACTGTTCTTGCACAGAGGCCCATACACTGTTCTTGCACAGGGGCCCATACACTGTTCTTGCACAGGGGCCCATATACTGTTCTTGCACAGGGGCCCATATACTGTTCTTGCACAGAGGCCCATACACTGTTCTTGCACAGGGGCCCATATACTGTTCTTGCACAGGGGCCCATATACTGTTCTTGCACAGAGGCCCATACACTGTTCTTGCACAGGGGCCCATACACTGTTCTTGCACAGGGGCCCATATACTGTTCTTGCACAGGGGCCCATATACTGTTCTTGCACAGGGGCCCATATACAGTTCTTGAACAGGGGCCCATATACTGTTCTTGCACAGGGGCCCATACACTGTTCTTGCACAGGGGCCCATATACAGTTCTTGAACAGGGGACCATATACTGTTCTTGAACAGGGGCCCATATACTGTTCTTGCACAGGGGCCCATTGTGATGAGCCGAGTGTGAGATGACAAGGACACATTGTGAGGCCCCGGCTGCTTCTTCCTGACCCTGCTCCATAATGTCCGCACAATGTGCATGGAGCCCGACATGTTCTGCTGCTTCCCCATGAGACGTCCCTACAACGCCCCATACCCCAGCGTGTCCCCGGGAGGGCCGGGAGGGGACGGGTGAGAGGGACGTGTGTTCTGGATGTAAAAATATCTCTGCAGCTGTGTACATAACATCCAGAAAGCCCAGAACCCCCCTGGCTGCTGGACTCCCGGCACTACGCCTCCCATCATGGCCGCACTCCTCCACGGTTACTGGGGTGGTGTGAGGTTAGCGCGAGCTCTGCCAGGCGGGTCTTGTATGTGACCAGGAGGCTTCATGTCACCTGCTCCGCCATGACACCGGAGAGCCAGCGAGGAGGACACTGCTGTGACGGCGACACCTAGTGTGCGCCCGGGGAGCAGCACCGCCACCAATTCCTCCGCGCACCCATCCACTTCCTGTTTTTGCAGTCACCAAAGTCGTGGTTCTGGCTCTCGGCACAGACGTGATTTTGCCGCCGCCGCCTCCTTGTTCTTAAAGGGGTTTTCTGGTTTCATGTAAATTAAGCTGCATCATTCTAGTATACTCTGTGCATCAATCCCCCGGCATTGCTAAGGATCACTGCCTGCTGCCAGGGAACGGGAAGATCCATAGGCCAAGATGTCATCACAATGGATCACTGCTCACAGCTGAGAGTCTGTTACTAGTCAGCTTCACTAATCTCAGAAATTAACACAGTGTCTGAGTGGTTAGCACTGTATTGTGGCTCAGTGGTTAGCACTGTATGGTGGCTCAGTGGTTAGCACTGTATGGTGGCTCAGTGGTTAGCACTGTATGGTGGCTCAGTGGTTAGCAGTGTATGGTGGCTCAGTGGTTAGCAGTGTATGGTGGCTCAGTGGGTAGCAGTGTATGGTGGCTCAGTGGTTAGCAGTGTATGGTGGCTCAGTGGTTAGCACTGTATGGTGGCTCAGTGATTAGCACTGTATGGTGTCTGTGGTTAGAATTATGGTGGCTCAGTGGTTAGCACTCTGGTGGCTCAGTGGCTAGCACGGTGGCTCAGTGGTTTGCAGTGTATGGTGGCTCAGTGGTAAGCACTGGTGTCCAGTTAGCATGGTGGCTCTGGGTAGCACTTCATGGTGGCTCAGTGGTTAGCATTGTATGGTGCCTCAGTGGTTAGCATGGTGACTCTGGGTAGCACTGTATGATGGCTCAGTAGTTAGAATGGTGGCTCAGTGGTTAGCACTGTATGGTGGCTCAGTGGTTAGCACTGTTACTTTGCAGCGCTGGGATCCTGGGTTCAAATCCAACCAAGGACAACATCTGCAAGGAGTCTGTATGTTCTCCCCATGTTTCCGTGGGTTTCCTCCAGGTTTTCTGGTTTTCAACCACACTCCAAAGACTGATAGGGAATGTAGATTGTGAGCCCCAATGGGGCCAGCGATGATAATGTCTGTGAAGCGCTGTGGAATTAATGGCGCTATATCAGTGAGTAAAATAAATAAACAATACAGTGTAACAAACTGGCAAGATGAGAATGATATTTCAGCTGCTGATGAACTCAGAGAATACTGTCTAGACGATATTGTGCCCCTCATTCAGGGTTGTTACTGTGTATCAGTGCTAGCAATAATTGTTCAGAGCTGAGGATTTGTTACAATTTTTCCAAACAATTCCCTGTTAGCTGTATACAGTGTGGACTCCAGACTGAGTGACATCACCAGTCCAGATACATTGTATCACACACCGTGTGGTAAGACAGAATGGATACACTAGACTAGAAAGAATTGTAACAAATAGTGATGAGCGAGTGTACTTGTTGCTCGGGGGACCTCTGAGTATTTTTTAGTGCTCGGAGATTTAGTTTTCATCGCCGCAGCTGAATGATTTACAGCTATTAGCCAGCTTGATTACATTTGGGGATTCCCTAGCAACCAGGCAACCCCCACATGTACTCAGCCTGGCTAGCAGCGGTAATTCATTCAGCTGAGGTGATGAAAACTAAATCTCTGAACACTAAAAAATACTCGGAGGTCACCCAAGCGTGCTCTGGAAAACCCGAGCAATGAGTACATTCGCTCATCACTAGTCCAGACCAATGTCTGACGGTTTAGTCCAGACCAATGTCTGTGAGTTACTACAGCAGCAAGAATATTTAGTCCTGCCTTGATAGTTTGTTACAGTGTGCCAGTGCAGGTATCAAGGAGAGCAGACATCCTATCAGTAGGTGGATACAATGGTAGCAAACTCTTAAAGTCATGATATCAGGGGGCTCGAACAACAGCTTTTTGTATGTGGCCTGTAAGATTGCACCAAGCCTGGTATACACAGGAATGTTTCCATTCAATGACAGCAAGCATGGATCTGGGAATGGTGGAAGCTGAATTACAAGGTATATGGGGAGATGCAGAAGTTTTGTGACGGGCTGAGGCCGGGCCGCGGGTGTGAAGGGCAAGTCATCCGCTACCTCATAGGGTCACACAGTGCTGTCCCAGAGTCTGATATTCCGGTCGGTCAGGGGGATATGTGCGCGGTTGGGGTCTCCGTGCGCCCATTATATCATTACTGTGAGAGGAATGTGGAGTCAGACATTGTAGCTGTCATGGATGATATTGGGGTCATCCCTGTGAGCGCTGCCACCACTGACCTGTGAGCGCTGCCACGACTGGGGGTATGGCAGTATTACCGGGACGGGAGGGCAAGGCTGATTTATTTTTGTATTGGGATTGTCACGTGTCACTCTTCATATGCGGATTTCCATAGGAGAGCAGGTAACCCTGACGCATTATCCATGAGTTAGCAGAGCTGGGTTTGTCACGTGTCACTCTTCATATGCGGATTTCCATAGGAGAGCAGGTAACCCTGACGCGTTATCTCTGAGTTAGCAGAGCTGGGTTTGTCACGTGTCACTCTTCATATGCGGATTTCCATAGGAGAGCAGGTAACCCTGACGCGTTATCTCTGAGTTAGCAGAGCTGGGTTTGTCACGTGTCACTCTTCATATGCGGATTTCCATAGGAGAGCAGGTAACCCTGACGCGTTATCTCTGAGTTAGCAGAGCTGGGTTTGTCACGTGTCACTCTTCATATGCGGATTTCCATAGGAGAGCAGGTAACCCTGACGCGTTATCTCTGAGTTAGCAGAGCTGGGTTTGTCATGTGTCACTCTTCATATGTGGATTTCCATAGGAGAGCAGGTAACCCTGACACGTTATCGCTGAGTTAGCAGAGCTGGGTTTGTCCTTTTGTATTGGGCTTTAGGTCAGCTCATGTTACACGTATAGCAGAGCTGAATTTGTCATTGGAGATAATTCAGTACACTGACTGCAGGCAGATGATGATTTTCTTAGGGTGCGTGTCCACGATCAGGATGGCCGGCAGTATCGCCAGAGCGGCGAAGCCGCTCAGCGCTAAGCCCCGCCCCCTTTCTGGGACGCAATGATGCCGGATGTGTACTGTACACATCCGGGATCATCGCACCCCTCGCCATAGGGCCCTGTGACATTACCTGCGGCGACGCAGCGTCGCCGCAGGTATCACGGACATGCTGCGATCTGAAAAGACGCGCAGCATGTCCAGAGTCGCAGGCCCGCCGCGTGCGGGTTTCCACGCATAGTGGAGACGGGATTTCAAAAAATCCCCTCCACTATGCTGGAACATCTGGATGCTGCGTGTTTGACGCTGCAGCGTCAAACACGCAGCGTCTACTGACCGTGGACACTCACCCTTACAGACATAGCAGAGCTGTCATTTGACACAACTCTTCCTGATATCCTAATTTGTGATCTATTGATTTGCAAGGGACTGCATGACGGTTTATGAGTTTATGAGATGAAGCAGTGCCGTGTTTGTGACTTGGTGCAGCTCATTTTCACTTCACATTGTGTGACCTGGTGTGTTACATGGGACTGCAGGTGTAGCCTGAGAAGTTTGAAGAAGTGACTGGTGCAAAGTTTTTTTGTAGATTTTCTGTGTCCGTAGACGCCATAAATTCGGAGCTGGGCGTGTGGAAACGTACAGAGAGCTGCGGCCATATAAATGGTGTGAATGTATACGGTGCCAGGCGACGGGCTGTATATAGAAGCCCCGTGCCTATTTATAAGGCGAGCTGGGAGAAGACATGATGTTCCCTCCCTTCCTGCATACAGCGAGCCGTGCCGGAGAGCGGGGCGTGCCGCAGATATTGTGTTCACATGTGTGACCTGGCAACGAGCACTATGGCCTGCGACCACGGGGGGCGCTATCCATGTCCGCACAGAAATTCTCAGAACTCACCGGACAGGGCCGGACTGGGACTAACATTCAGCCCTGGCATTTGAAGTCACACAGGCCCACTTGTCACATGGTGACTGTATAATATCTTTGTACACTTGTAGGTTACAAGAAGTGAGGGGAGTGTAACACGACTATATAACATATAATCACAGCTGTATCCAGCATTACAGCTCGGTCTTATTTATGGCTTTTAGTTGCAGGACCAAGAAAAGCCGCTACTTTACCTACATAACTGGATCTCGTAGATAATGAAGGGATTGTGGAACCTCATTCTGATGCTCCATACACTTTGCCTACAGCCACTTTTGGTTCCGCTGCGCAGCACAAGACCCGGTGACTCTGAAGAGCGGTGACACCAGTAACATCACCGCTCTTCAGATATTCCGGGTCTTGTGCTGAGCTCGGCGACTGTGAAGAGCGGTATTGTTACTACCGTCACCGCTCTTCAAAGTCGCTGGGTCTCGCCAGGTTCGGACTACTAGTGGGGGTGTCTGATAGACACCTCTCCATTATTTACACCAGGAATTGATAGCAGCTGACATCAACCCTAAAAATCATTACACATACCAGAATTAAATGCTCTGGCGGCTGGGAAAAGCAGTAGAGTTAGCGCTATTCCCAGGCGCCGGGTGCTAACTACAACTGTCATCATCCTTGCCTGGTCTCCCTGTGAAGCATTTCTGCTGTATTTACATGGGCTGATCTCAGGCCACTAAATGAGTGTGATCGACAATAGTGAGGTCGTTCGCTTCTTTCCCGGCCTCTTTACACCAACTGAGAAAGAATGAAGGGAACAGAACAATCACAATTAGATCAATCTGTCCCCATACAGTATCATGTTATCAGCAGCACAACTACAGTTTACACCGGCAATGTGCTGCTGAGAACAAGGATTTCTGTTCCCACATAAACAATCCAATCACTCGATGAATAGGCAGCATTTTGCTTGTTTAGTATAATACACCCCATAGTCTTCCATATATTATAATGTGCACCTCAGTCCTCCATATAGTATAATACACTCCTCAGTCCTCCATATAGTATAATACACTCCCCATAGTCCTCCATATAGTATAATACACTCCTCAGTCCTCCGTATAGTATTATACACTCCACATAGTCCTCCATATAGTATTATACACTCCTCAGTCCTCCATATATTAAAATACACTGCAATTCCTCCATATAGTATAATACACTCCTCAGTCCTCCAAAGAGTATAATGCATTCCTCAGTCCTCCAAATAGTATAATACACTCCTCATAGTGCTCCATATAGTATAATGCCCCGCCATTGTCATCCATGTAGTACAATTCACTTCCCATAGTATAATGCACCCCATAGTTCTTCATATAGTATAATGTATTCCCCATAGTCCTCGATACAATATAATGCAGCCCACATATAGTATAATGATGCCACCCCACAGTATAATGCAGCCACCGCACAGAATATATTGTAGCCCCCTGAGTATAATGTAACCCCCAGAGAATATAATGCAGCCCCCTCATATAGTATAATACAGCCCCTGCATATATAATATATGGTAGCCCCCTCATAGAGCATAATGCAGCCCCCCATAGAATATAATACAGCACCCCATAGAATGTAATACAGCACAGCCCCCATAGAATGTAATGCAGCCAGCCCCCATAGAATGTAATGCAGCCAGCCACCCGTAGAATGTAATACAGCCAGCCCCCGTAGAATGTAATACAGCCAGCCCCCATAGAATGTAATACAGCACAGCCCCCATAGAATGTAATGCAGCACAGCCCCCATAGAATGTAATGCAGCACAGTCCCCATAGAATGTAATGCAGCACAGCCCCCATAGAATGTAATGCAGCCAGCCCCCATAGAATGTAATGCAGCACAGCCCCCATAGAATGTAATACAGCCATCCCCATAGAATGTAATGCAGCACAGCCCCCATAGAATGTAATGCAGCACAGCCCCCATAGAATGTAATACAGCACAGCCCCCATAGAATGTAATGCAGCACAGCCTCCATAGAATGTAATGCAGCACAGCCCCATAGATTGTAATGCAGCCAGCCCCCATAAAATGTAATGCAGCACAGCCCTCATAGAATGTAATGCAGCCATCCCCATAGAATGTAATACAGCCATCCCCATAGAATGTAATGCAGCACAGCCCCCATAGAATGTAATGCACCACAGCCCCCATAGAATGTAATACAGCACAGCCCCCATAGAATGTAATGCAGCACAGCCCCCATAGAATGTAATGCAGCACAGCCCCCATAGAATGTAATGCAGCACAGCCCCCATAGAATGTAATGCAGCACAGCCCCCATAGAATGTAATACAGCACAGCCCCCATAGAATGTAATGCAGCACAGCCCCCATAGAATGTAATGCAGCACAGCCCCCATAGAATGTAATGCAGCACAGCCCCCATAGAATGTAATACAGCACAGCCCCCATAGAATGTAATGCAGCACAGCCTCCATAGAATGTAATGCAGCACAGCCCCATAGATTGTAATGCAGCCAGCCCCCATAAAATGTAATGCAGCACAGCCCTCATAGAATGTAATGCAGCCATCCCCATAGAATGTAATACAGCCATCCCCATAGAATGCAATGCAGCACAGCCCCCATAGAATGTAATGCAGCACAGCCCCCATAGAATGTAATACAGCACAGCCCCCATAGAATGTAATGCAGCACAGCCCCCATAGAATGTAATGCAGCACAGCCCCCATAGAATGTAATGCAGCACAGCCCCCATAGAATGTAATGCAGCACAGCCCCCATAGAATGTAATGCAGCACAGCCCCCATAGAATGTAATGCAGCACAGCCCCCATAGAATGTAATGCAGCCAGCCCCCATAGAATGTAATGCAGCCATCCCCATAGAATGTAATGCAGCACAGCCCCCATAGAATGTAATGCAGCCAGCCCCCATAGAATGTAATGCAGCCATCCCCATAGAATGTAATACAGCACATCCCCCATAGAATGTAATGCAGCACAGCCCCCATAGAATGTAATGCAGCACAGCCCCCATAGAATGTAATGCAGCACAGCCCCCATAGAATGTAATGCAGCACAGCCCCCATAGAATGTAATGCAGCACAGCCCCCATAGAATGTAATGCAGCACAGCCCCCATAGAATGTAATGCAGCCAGCCCCCATAGAATGTAATGCAGCCATCCCCAATAGAACGTAATGCAGCCAGCCCCCATAGAATGTAATGCAGCACAGCCCCCATAGAATGTAATGCAGCACAGCCCCCATAGAATGTAATGCAGCACAGCCCCCATAGAATGTAATGCAGCACAGCCCCCATAGAATGTAATGCAGCCAGCCCCCATAGAATGTAATGCTGCCATCCCCATAGAATGTAATGCAGCCCCCCCAATAGCCCCACAATCCAGTTATCACTCAGTGATATATTTAAAAAACAAGCAAACACTCACCTCTCCTCGTGCCCAGCAGTGCTCCCGGCTCTGGTCTCAGCAGCTGCAGTCTGCCCGGCCACACAGCAGGTGCACGATAATATGACGGGCGGGGGGACTTTTCGGCACCGGCGAGCGGCCCACGACTGCCACCGGCCCTTCTGGCATTTGCCAGAACGGCCCGATGGCCAGTCCGGCCCTGTCACCGGATATAGTCTGAGTACAGTCAAATTGCCGGATTGTCAAATATTCTGGATTATCGGTTTATGGAAATAATAAATAGATCAGGGCCTCGATATGTTAGGGGGGGGGGCATCAAGACACTTGTAAAGAGTGGTTGTGGCTTCCAGGACCCCGAAACAAAATCAGGGCTCACTCCCCTCACCCCCCACAACTTTTAAAAATGAAGAATTCAGGGGGTCAGTAATAGTCACACTTAAAGGGGTATTCCTCTAGAATATGATTGCAGGGTGTCTGATCTCTGGGACGTCTACAGTACTAAAAGTAAAGGGGCTGCTGCATTAATTCAGAGCCTCACGCCCTCCCAAGTACTTAAGGTACTCCTCAGGGTTCACAACTCTAATTCAGCGGTGCTAGAAAACCCCTTTAAGAGGTAAATTAGAGCTATAAGCCCCTCCTCTTCCAGAAGCTCCTCCCTTTTGACGATCTTCCTTTGCTGATCTATGTGCTTGTGCTTGGTAATTTTTCACACCAGCTTTCCAGGTCCTGAGTTCTTGCTGAGCTTGTGCTTGTGCTCAGAAGTCGATCTATAAAAGCTGAGCTGCAGTGTAAAGCATGGGGATGAGCAGGAGCCACAAGCTAAGCCTGATGGGACAGGAGAAGCCTTCAGTCTTCTGTCTCTTTACGTTTCCTACACTGTATATATATATATATATATTTATGTTACACCTACAAGTAATGTTCCTGTTGCCTCCGTAACATAATTTAGATGTTTGTTTTTTTTTTACTTTGTATCGATTTTTTTTTTTTTTTTTTAAATCAGAAGGAGCAAAAATAAAAATCACACTCTGTTCTTAAAGTGAACTCGTACATGCAGAGGGATGAGGGTTATTAAAGGGGTAATGACCCCCGCCGTGTTCATTGGGGGTAAATAATGACATATAGAACAAGAGATCCGTCAGCAGCAGCAGCAAACGAGCCGCAATGGAATTATCCAGAAACCAGGCAGAGCGCCTCCTGAAAGTTTCCCCAAACAGTTGGTAAATCGCGTGCATCAGACTGAAGTGTAATTTATCCAATCTGGTAACAAAAGGGGTTTGTACCAATCATCATCATCACTACGACTGCTTAAAGGGGTTGACCACTAGTAAAAAATATTTAAAAAAAACGGACCCATGACGTTGTTGACAGACCTCCTGACTCCCCCGCCGGTCCTCCACACTGCCATCGTGTCCTCCACAGGTCTAATGACTTTCTGTTCTGATGGGAGGAGCATCTGGAGAGCGATTCAGCCAATCAGCAGCTGCTAAATGGCTGCGGTGATCGCGTACAATCTTAGAAGACTGATGGACAATAAGTGACAGCTGCAGAGTTCATCTGACGTCCTCCGCTGGAAGAGGAAGCCAGGCGACCGGTGGGGGGGCACTAGCAGCAGGGCAGAGGGGCGGCACGGGGACTGTACTTGTGGTTTTATATAATAGCCCCACAAAGGACCCTTTTTTATCTTGGACAATCCCTTTAAAGGGAATCTGTCATCACAATCTGACAGCACCATGATGTTCAGGCTGATGCTTTGATTCCAGTCATGTGTCACTTACTGGGCTGCTTGCTGCGGCTGTGATAGAATCAGCAGGAGATTCTCACTAGAGGACTAGCAATCCTGCTGCCAGGTAGTCCAACCCCGCCTTCCACCACTGATTGGCTGCCTATTCACAGCAGCCAATCAGTGGCGTGGGCGGGGCTATACAAAGCTCAGCATTCCGAGCACTGATACATCTGCAGCAGAGAAAACAGGGATTTTATCAAAACTGTGGCAAGCAGCCCAGTAAATGACACACTGCTGGAATCAGGGTCTCTGCCCCTACATCGTATGGGTGAGCAAATACCTGGTGACAGATTCCTTTTAATTTCAGTAGCAGTAATGTGGGACCCCAATGCAAACCCTTTATCATTGCCAGTACATCTGCAGCCCCAATAAGATCCCTTTTTTGTTGCAGATGGGATCAGCCATATCCATGCTCCCATAGCGCCCCCTACAGCTGCCCGTCATCCTCCGGTCATGTGAGTGACGGGCCTGGTGCCCACATGGAGGGGGTGGGGCGCAGCACACATGCTGGCAGAGCGGCCTGACAACCTGCTGCCGATAATGTCCCCTACCGGCAGCACAATCCGATGTTGGAATTAATGCATAATGTATTATAAACTGGGAGTGGCCGAGTTTATGGAAATCGTGGTGAGTCCAGAGTTCGGAGCGAGGCCGCTTCCACATCAGGTACGTCCAGCTGCCAATTTTTTGTCTTTTTTTAGTTGTATGGAGGCCAATACCCGGCGGGCGAGGTAACGTGGAGCCGTGTGCCCAGGCTGCCGGGTGCCACTCACTTTTCTGACTTTAGTCACTTCTTTCGTTTTACTTGTTTGTAACTCAACCTCCCTCTTGTGGGCACCGGGAAAAAAAGACAGAAGGGGGGGATTTTCTTTCTTTCTCGTTGCACAACAATACTGTCCATTGTACACCGGTGCCAGCCAGAGAAACAGCAGGAAGCAGCCAGCTGCGCCAAATCAGCAACCACCTCATTCCTGGGATGTTTCAGATATTTGGAGTTACTATTCCGATAGAGGAGCACGACTCCCATCAGTGCACATGGGCGACCTGGGAGTAGTCAGTCGTAGGTACGTGGCGCGAGCATCGCACAGGGCGCCGCCGTTCTGCCTCCCGTTATGTCTGTGCCCCCTTCTCCGCTGTGTCGCCCGTTACTACTTGGAAGATGCTCAACTCGACCGGTCACAAGTGGTGATGAAGTTGTGAAATGATCGTGTGGATGAGGGGCGGTGTAGTCAGGGGATGGTGATACCGCACGCGCCTCTTCCACAGATAGTGACCCTTGTACCTGACCTCCATAGTGCCCGTCGGTCCATACAATACCCAAATGTACCCGCAGAGGTGGAAGCTACCACCAGGCCCGTATGGCCGTCACTGGGTAGGAGCACAGCAGCGCTATAAGTGCTCAGTGCTGAGGGGCAAAGATCAATTCTGCACCGTATAACAATATAGGATGTTATATAGTATGTTACTATCCTATAGGGTCTTTTACAGTATGGTACTATCCTATAGGATCCTATACGGCATGGTATTATCATATAGGATCCTATGCGGCATGATATTATCATATAGGATCCTATACAGCATGGTATTATCATGTAGGATCATATACGGCATGGTATTATCATATAGGATCTGATACAACATGGTATTATCATATAGGATCCTATACGGCATGGTATTATCATATAGGATCCTATGCGGCATGATATTATCATATAGGATCCTATACAGCATGGTATTATCATGTAGGATCATATACGGCATGGTATTATCATATAGGATCTGATACAACATGGTATTATCATATAGGATCGTATACGGCATGGTATTCTTATATAGGATCCTATACGGCATGGTATTATCATACAGGATCCTATACGGCATGGTATTATCATACAGGATACTATACGGCATGGTATTATCATACAGGATACTATACGGCATGGTATTATCATATAGGATCTTATACAGCATGGTATTATAAAGTATCCTATATGGCATGGTTTTATCATATAGGATACTATACATCATGGTATTATATAAGATCTTTTACGGCATGTTATTATATAGGATTCTATACAGCATGTTATTATCATATAGCATCTTATACGGCATGGTATTATCATATAGGATCCTATACGGCATAGTATTATCATATAGGATCCTATACGGCGTGGTATAATCATATAGGATCCTATACGGCATGGTATTATTATATAGGATCCTATATGGCATGTTATTATCATATAGGATACTAAGCACTATGGTATTATCATATAGGATCCTATATGGCATGGCATTATCATATAGGATCCTATACGGCATGGTATTATCATACAGGATACTATACGGCATGGTATTATCATATAGGATCCTATACGGCATGGTATTATCATACAGGATACTATACGGCATAGTATTATCATATAGGTTCCTATACGGCATGGTATTATCATATAGGATCCTATACGGTGTGGTATTATATAGGATCCTATACGGCGTGGTATAATCACATAGGATCCTATACGGCATGGTATTATTATATAGGATCCTATATGGCATGGTATTATCATATAGGATACTATATGGCATGGTATTATCATGTAGGATCCTATACGGCATGGCATTATCATATAGGATCCTATACGGTGTGGTATTATATAGGATCCTATACGGCATGGTATTATCATATAGGATCCTATACGGTGTGGTATTATATAGGATCCTATATGGCATGGTATTATCATATAGGATACTATATGGCATGGTATTATCATGTAGGATCCTATACGACATGGCATTATCATATAGGATCCTATATGGCATGGTATTATCATACAGGATACTATACGGCATGGTATTATCATACAGGATACTATACGGCATGGTATTATCATATAGGATCCTATACGGCATAGTATTATCATATACGATCCTATATGGCATGGTATTATCATATAGGATCCTATACTGCGTGGTATTATCATATAGGATACTAAACACTATGGTATTATCATATAAGATCCTATATGGCATGGCATTATCATATAGGATCCTGTACGGCATGGTATTATCATATAGGATCCTATACGGCATAGTATTATCATATACGATCCTATATGGCATGGTATTATCATATAGGATCCTATACTGCGTGGTATTATCATATAGGATACTAAACACTATGGTATTATCATATAGGATCCTATACGGCATGGTATTATCATATAGGATCCTATACAGCATGGTATTATCATATAGGATCCTATACGGCATGGTATTATCATATAGGATCCTATACAGCATGGTATTATCATATAGGATCCTATACTGCATGGTATTACCATATAGGATCTTATACGGCATGATATGATTATAGGATCCTATATGGTATAATATAATCATGTAGGATCCTATACGGCATGGTATTATCATATAGGATCCTATACGGCATGGTATTATCATATAGGATCCTATACGGCATGGCATTATATAGGATCCTATACGGCATGGTATTATTATATAGAATCTTTTATGGCATGGTATTATCATATAGGATACTATATGGCATGGTATTATTATATAGGATCCTATATGGCATGGTATTATATAGGATCCTATACGGCATGGTATTATCATATAGGATCCTATACTGCATGGTATTACCATATAGGATCTTATACGGCATGATATGATTATAGGATCCTATATGGTATGGTATAATCATGTAGGATCCTATACGGCATGGTATTATTATAGGATCCTATATGGCATGGTATTATATAGGATCCTATACGGCATGGTATTATATAGGATCCTATACGGCATGGTATAATCATATAGGATACTATATGGCAGAGGTCCCCAATCTTTCTGACCTTGAGAGCCACATCCAGCTCTGAGAGAGGGTCACGAGCCACAACCAGCTCCTTCCCCACTCACAGTAGTGACACCGAGAGCCTCCATTACCGGTATAATGATAACCAAAGCTTTTCCACTGAAATCACACCAAGGCAGTATGCCAAGCTCCACGGTTTCCTATCTCACCCCCAATCAGATCTGCTCTTCCATACAGGGCTACACACAAAAGTCACCATTTAGACATCTGCTCTTAATAGTTATTTACACCTGGTGCTAATGGACCAAGCTGGCAGGCAGCCGCAAGCCACACATCACGGGCCTGCGAGCCACATGTGGCTCCCGAGTTACAGGTTGGGGGACCCCTGCTATATGGCATGGTATTATCATATAAGATCCTATACGACATGGTATTATTTAGGATCCTATATGGCATGGTATTATCATATAGGATCTTATACGGCATGGTGTAATCATATAGGATCGTATACGACATGGTATAATATATGTTCCTATATAGCATGGTATTATATAGGATCTTTATATGGCATTATATTATCATATAGGATCCTATACAGCATGATATTATTATACAGGATCCTTAACAGTATGGTGTTATCATATAGGATCCTATACTGCATGGTATTATATAGGATCTTTATAGGGCATGGTACTATCATATAGGATCCTGTACAGTATGGTATTATCATATAGGCATGGTATTATCATATAGGATCCTATACAGAAGGATTCTATATTGCAAAGTATTATACTGTAGAAGATCTTATACGGCATGATATTATACAGGTTCCTATACGGCATGGTAAAATCACAGTTACCTATGGGCGATCTTTGCGCTCCTCCTTGCATTAGCTCCCCATCTGTCAGATTGCGAGGGCATCTCCTGTGTACAGCGCCCTCTTCAGGTCACCAGAGATTGTCACTTGGATTTAGGATGAACTTTCATCTTCTTCTATAGAAGCCATTCTTTTGGTAATTTGGAGGTTGCTTAGGGTTGTTGTCATGCTGGTAGGTGAAATTCCTCTTCATCATCAAAGGCCTGAAGGTTTGAATGCAAAATTGCATGGAATTGGTATGGAACTGTTCATAATTTCTTCTACCTTGACTTAAGTCCCAATTCCAGCTGTCAAAAGAAAGCCCCAAAACATAATGCTGCCTACACCATGTCTCACGGTGGGTATGGTGTTCTTTTGGTGATGCGCAATGTTGGATTTGCACCTTTTGGAATTATGGCCAAAAAGTTCCACCTTGATCTCATTGGACCATAACACCAATTCCCACATGTTTTTGGCAGCCTTGCTGTGGGTTGTGGAAAAACATAGCCGGGGCTGGAGGTTTTTCTTTGTAATGAAAGGTTTTTATGTACGATCCTATACAACATGGTATAATTATATTGTACACAGCATGATATACATGACAAGCATTTTTTAGTATTTACCTTTCATGTCTCCCCTGTTTCCTCACAGATTGTAGCTTGCCAGCAGGGCCCTCATTCTTCTTACTATCTGCCTGATATTGTCTTTACATGTCGCCGTTGGACTGTAAAGTGCTGCGGAATATATTGGCACTATGAAAATAAAAATCATTATTATTATATGTAGGATATGCAGCAGGATTGGATTTTAAACACTGATGTGATATTTTTGACGGAGAGGTGTCAGAATATGGATCTTCCAGTTATGTCTGATTACTGTAATAAATCGCAAAAGGAACAACTGTGCCCCACCACCTGTGTGAGCACATCACTTGTGTCCAGCCCAAACCCCCTGAGCGAGCACATCACTTGTGTCTGGCCCCACCACCTGGGTGAGCACATCACTTGTGTCTGGCCCAACCACCTGGGCGAGCACATCACTTGTGTCCTGCCCCAACCACCTGAGTGAGCACATCACTTGTGTCCTGCCCCAACCACCTGAGTGACCACATCACTTGTGTCTGGCCCAACCACCTGAGTGACCACATCACTTGTGTCTGGCCCAACCACCTGGGTGAGCACATCACTTGTGTCTGGCCCCACCACCTGGGTGAGCACATCACTTGTGTCTGGCCCAACCACCTGGGTGAGCACATCACTTGTGTCTGGCCCCACCGCCTGGGTGAGCACATCACTTGTGTCTGGCCCCACCACCTGGGTGAGCACATCACTTGTGTCTGGTCCCAACCACCTGAGTGAGCACATCACTTGTGTCCAGCCCAACCACCTGAGTGAGCACATCACTTGTGTCTGGCCCAACCACCTGGGTGAGCACATCACTTGTGTCTGGTCCCAATCACCTGAGTGAGCACATCACTTGTGTCTGGCCCCAACCACCTGGGTGAGCACATCACTTGTGTCCTGCCCCAACCACCTGGGTGAGCACATCACTTGTGTCTGGCCCCAACCACCTGGGTGAGCACATCACTTGTGTCTGGCCCCAACCACCTGGATGAGCACATCACTTGGGTCTGGCCCAACCACTTGGGTGAGCACATCACTTGTGTCTGGCCCCAACCACCTGGGTGAGCACATCACTTGTGTCTGGCCCCACCACCTGGGTGAGCACATCACTTGTGTCTGGCCCAACCACCGGGGTGAGCACATCACTTGTGTCTGGCCCAACCACCTGGGTGAGCACATCACTTGTGTCTGGTCCCAACCACCTGGGTGAGCACATAACTTGTGTCTGGTTCCAACCACCTGGGTGAGCACATCACTTGTGTCTGGTCCCAACCACCTGGGTGAGCACATCACTTGTCTGGCCCCAACCACCTGGGTGAGCACATCACTTGTGTCTGGCCCCACCACCTGGGTGAGCACATCACTTGTGTCTGGCCCAACCACTGGGGTGAGCACATCACTTGTGTCTGGCCCAACCACCTGGGTGAGCACATCACTTGTGTCTGGTCCCAATCACCTGAGTGAGCACATCAATTGTGTCTGGCCCCAACCACCGGGGTGAGCACATCACTTGTGTCTGGTCCCAACCACCTGGGTGAGCACATCACTTGTGTCTGGTTCCAACCACCTGGGTGAGCACATCACTTGTGTCTGGTCCCAACCACCTGGGTGAGCACATCACTTGTGTCTGGCCCCAACCACCTGGGGGAGCACATCACTTGTGTCTGGCCCAACCACCTGGGTGAGCACATCACTTGTGTCTGGCCCCAACCACCTGGGTGAGCACATCACTTGTGTCTGGTTCCAACCACCGGGGTGAGCACATCACTTGTGTCTGGTCCCAACCACCTGGGTGAGCACATCACTTATGTCTGGCCCCAACCACCTGGGTGAGCACATCACTTATGTCTGGCCCCAACCACCTGGGGGAGCACATCACTTGTGTCTGGTCCCAACCACCTGGGTGAGCACATCACTTGTCTGGCCCCAACCACCTGGGTGAGCACATCACTTGTGTCTGGCCCAACCACCTGAGTGAGCACATCACTTGTGCTGGCCCCAACCACCTGGGTGAGCACATCACTTGTGTCTGGCCCAAAGACCTGGGTGAGCACATCACTTGTGTCTGGCCCAACCACCTGGGTGAGCACATCACTTGTGTCTGGTCCCAACCACCTGGGTGAGCACATCACTTGTGTCTGGCCCAACCACCTGGGTGAGCACATCACTTGTGTCTGGCCCAACCACCTGGGTGAGCACATCACTTGTGTCTGGCCCCAACCACCTGGGTGAGCACATCACTTGTGTCTGGTCCCAACCACCTGAGTGAGCACATCACTTGTGTCTGGCCCAACCACCTGGGTGAGCACATCACTTATGTCTGGCCCCAACCACCTGGGGGAGCACATCACTTTTGTCTGGCCACAAGCACATGGAAAAACGACATCACTTATTTCTGACTTGTGTTCTTGGAGAATATTGGGAAGACCATGCCATTGTTCAGGGAGATGTGTGCCACCTCGAGCCCCACTTCCCCATAGTGTAATCTCAGGTGGTTGACGCCCAGCGAGCTGTGTACATACCATGCATGTGCATCCCTGCAGACCTTTGCCCGATGACTGCACCGCTGCCAAATCAAATAGGAAAGGATCTAAATAAAAAATACCTTATCTCTATAAAATAAATCATTAACTTATAGGGGCACAGAATAACCGTCTAATTGCAGAAAGTTTGATGGGCGCTGCTGGGAGGCCACAGACCGGTTACTGCACGGTTTTGAAATATGGATAAAATAATAACAATACTGTAAAACTTGAAATGTGAAAGTAAAGATGAACTTGGGCTCCTGGCTGCAGCAAGGACTCCTGGGGGCACGATGGATCTTTTCATTCATTGCAGAGTTTACATAGAGTTGCTTACGACATTGGTATTGTTTTGCATAAGACTGACTACAACACTTTTCTCTAGCCCATGTTTTCCACTTGATCCCTGTTTCTACTAGTCATTGAGTATTGGTACTGAGCTGTAATAACAGTAATGTCCACAGGGGGCACTGGCTGTGTGACTAGCTCAGCACTTCTGTGTCCACTCCACATGTTCATAGGTAAACAGGTGTATGCTCTATATAATATTCCACCCTTAACCCCGCAAAAAAAGACCACAACACTGATTCACATACCAGATAAAAACTGCGTTATTAAACTTATTAAGACCCCCAAAATGAAGACTAAATTCATTCCAGCCCCCAATATGATGATTAAACTCATTAAGACCCCCAATAAGATCGTTAAACTCATTATATACTAATAGATCACAGACTGAACATGAGTCAACAGTGTGATGCAGCAGCAAAAAAGGCAAATACAATTCTGGGATGTATTAACAGAAGCATACAGTCTAGATCATGCAAAGTCATTATCCCCCTCTACCCCTCTTTGGTCAGACCTCACCTGGAATACTGTGTCCCAGTTTTGTGCACCACATTTTAAAAAAGACATCAACAAACTGGAGCAAGTTCAGAGAAGAGCGACCAAAATGGTGTCCGGTCTTCAAACCATGTCCTATGAGGAACGGTTACATGATTTAGGAATGTTTATCTTGCAAAAAAGAAGACTGAGAAGAGACTTAATAGCTGTCTACAAATATCTCAAGGGCTGTCACATTGTAGAGGGATCATCTTTATTCTCATTTGCACAAGGAAAGACTAGAAGCAATGGGAGGAAACTGAATGGGAGGAGACACAGATTAGATATTAGAAAAAACGTTTTGACAGGATGATCAAAGAGTGGAACAGGCGGCCACAAGAGGTGGTGAGTTCTCCTTCAATGGGAGTCTTCACACAGAGGTTGGACAGACATCTGTCTGGGATGATTTAGTGAATCCTGCTTTGAGCAGGGGGTTGGACCAGATGACCCAGGAGGTCCCTTCCAACTGTAACATTCTATGATTCTAAACTCATTAAGACCCCTAATCAGATCATTAAACTCATTCCGACCTCCAATCAGATACCTAAACTCATTTAGACCCCAATCAAATCACTAAATTCATTCCAACCCCAGTCAGATCACTAAACTCATTCTGACCCCAATCAGATCACTAAATTCATTCCGACCCCAATCAGATCACTAAACTCATTCCGACCTCCAATCAGATCCCTAAACTCATTTCGACCCCAATCAGATCACTAAATTGATTCCGACCCCAGTCAGATCACTAAATTGATTCCAACCCCATTCAGATCATTAAATTGATTCCGACCCCAGTCAGATCACTAAACTCATTCCGACCCCAGTCAGATCACTAAACTCATTCCAACCCCAATCAGATCACTAAATTGATTCCGACCCCAGTCAGATCACTAAACTCATTCCGACCCCAATCAGATCACTAAATTGATTCCGACCCCAGTCAGATTTCTAAACTCATTCCGACCCCAGTCAGATCACTAAACTCATTCCGACCCCAGTCAGATGACTAAATTCATTCTGACCCCAGTCAGATCACTAAACTCATTCCGACCCCAATCAGATCACTAAATTGATTCCGACCCCAGTCAGATCACTAAACTCATTCCGACCCCAGTCAGATCACTAAATTCATTCTGACCCCAGTCAGATCACTAAACTCATTCCGACCCCAGTCAGATCGCTAAACTCATTCCGACCCCAGTCAGATCACTAAACTCATTCCGACCCCAGTCAGATCGCTAAACTCATTCCGACCCCAGTCAGATCGCTAAACTCATTCCGACCCCAGTCAGATCACTAAACTCATTCCGACCCCAGTCAGATCACTAAATTCATTCCGACCCCAGTCAGATCACTAAACTCATTCCGACCCCAGTCAGATCACTAAATTGATTCCGACCCCAGTCAGATCACTAAACTCATTCCGACCCTACATCTAACTCCTAAAATTGGTGTGATCATAAACCGAAGAGAAGAACATACCTAGTCTCCACTTCCTGACGCTGCCCCACACAGCTCCTCGTGCTGGCCAGTGATGGGTGGGCTCGGCAGTGGTGCTAGTTGCACTTTTGACTTTGTGCAGATTTGCACTACAAGGTGCTAGCTGCGGATCACTACACTTCTCATGGGTTACGATGCACCTCAGACATTCCTGATATTTAGCTCTGGTTCTGCACCTTCTTTGCTGTAACCAACATGTGTTTTGTGTATAATCAGGATGTGACCCTCCTTGTCTATCAGTGTTCTCCATACATTGCAGATATTATGGGATGTATTAGCGACTTGTTCTTCTTAAACATTTAGGACATGTTTCTTCTTGTCTTTACTTCATCTTATTTCAATATAAACCGAGATCATCACATTCGGATGTAATATAAGGATAATGGTCACATGCAGTGTGCTCAGGACAGTTCAGATTCCGATTTTGCCCCATGACGAGTTGGATAAAGTTGCAAATATGGGATGTTATCTACAGACAGGATCAGCCTTAGGCCACGTTCACACATCAGTATTTTTCATCAGTATTTGTATGCTTAAAACCAGGAGCGTCTCCAGCACAGGATAGGTGTCAATCTTGCAGTTAGTTTGTCTCTGATTGTTCCTCTCCTGGTTTAGGCTACAAACACTGATGACAAACACTGACCAAATACTGATGTGTGAATAAGCCGATAGAGAGCCTCCCATGTGAAGAGATCACCACTACAAGTTGTATTAGGCCGGTTTCACACGTCAGTGGCTCCGGTACGTGAGGTGACAGTTTCCTCACGTACCGGAGACACTGACACACGTAGACCCATAAAAATCAATGCATCTGTTCAGATGTCATTGATTTTTTGCGGACCGTGTCTCCGTGTGCCAAACACGGAGACATGTCAGTGTTCGTGGGAGCGCACGTATTACACGGACCCAATAGAGTCTATGGGTCCGTGTAAAACACGGACCTCACACGGACATTCTCCGTCTGGGGTCCGTGTGCGTGCAGGAGACAGCGCTACAGTAAGCGCTGTCCCCCCCACATGGTACTGAAGCCGCGATTCATATGTTCCCTGCAGCGGCGTTTGCTGCAGAGAAAATATGAATAATAGTGTTTAAAATAAAGATCTATGTGTCCGCCGCCCTCCCACCCCCTGTGCGCCCCCCCCCCCCCCCCCCGCTGGTCAGAAAATACTTACCCGGGTCCCCCGTCGGCTGTAGCTCCTTCCTGGTCTGGCCGCGGCTTACTGTATGCGGTCACGTGGGGCCGCTCATTTACAATCATGAATAGTCGGCTCCGCCCCTATTGGAGGTGGAGCCACATATTCATGAGTGTAATCGACCGCATACAGTAGAGAAGCCGCGGCCAGACCAGGAAGGAGCGACAGCCGACGGGGGACCCAGGTAAGTATTTTCTGACCAGCGGGGGGGCGCACAGGGGGTGGGAGGGCGGCGGACACATAGATCTTTATTTTAAACACTATTATTCATATTTTCTCTGCAGCAAACGCTGCTACAGGGATCATATGAATCGCGGCTTCAGCATGATGCAGAGTGGGTACCACACGCTCCGTGTGGTACCCACTCGCCATACGGGCGGCACACGTGTGCCGCACGTATGGCCTCCGTGAGTTCCCAGGCACACGGACACGGATAACTCCGGTACCGATTTATTCCGGTACCGGAATTATCTGGACGTGTGGGACAGCCCTTATATAGTCATAGCAGATTGTGAGGGCTCGGTCCTCTTCTCCCTCTGCGCCGGCCTGTCCTCTCCCCTCTGCGCCGGTCTGTCCTCTCCCCTCTGCGCCGGTCTGTCCTCTCCCCTCTGTGCCGGTCTGTCCTCTCCCCTCTGCATCGGTGTTTCCTCCCACTTCTGCACTGGTCTCTCCCCTCTGCACCGGTCTTTCCTCTCCTCTCTGCATTGGTGTTTCCTCTCCCCTCTGCGCCGGTCTTTCCTCTCCCCTCTGCGCCGGTCTTTCCTCTCCCCTCTGCACTGGTCTTTCCTCTCCCCTCTGCATCGGTCTTTCCTCTCCCCTCTGCATCGGTCTTTCCTCTCCCATCTGCGTTGGTCTTTCCCCTCCCCTCTACATTGGTCTTTCCTCTCCCCTCTGCGCCGGTCTTTCCTCTCCCCTCTGCGCCAGTCTTTCCTCTCCCCTCTGCGCCGGTCTTTCCTCTCCCCTCTGCACCGGTCTTTCCTCTCCCCTCTGTATTGGTCTTTCCTGTCCCCTCTGCAGCGGTCTTTCCTCTCCCCTCTGTATTGGTCTTTCCTCTCCCCTCTGCATCGGTCTTTCCTCTCCCATCTGCGTTGGTCTTTCCCCTCCCCTCTACATTGGTCTTTCCTCTCCCCTCTGCGCCGGTCTTTCCTCTCCCCTCTGCGCCGGTCTTTCCTCTCCCCTCTGCGCCGGTCTTTCCTCTCCCCTCTGCACCGGTCTTTCCTCTCCCCTCTGTATTGGTCTTTCCTGTCCCCTCTGCAGCGGTCTTTCCTCTCCCCTCTGTATTGGTCTTTCCTCTCCCCTCTGCATCGGTCTTTCCTCTCCCCTCTGCGCCGGTCTTTCCTCTCCCCTCTGCATCGGTCTGTGTGTGCTATATGTTATGTGTGTAATAGGTACGGTATATCATGCTCTTCATATGTGCTGCACCCAGGAATAGTAAAAATAGATAATAATAATAGCAAAGCACTGATTTCACATTACTTTATGCATGAAGCTATTATTTGGTGAACATTGTAAAGTGGTATTATTTGAGCACTGTATGGTGGTATTAGCTGTGCACTGTATGGTGGTATTATTTGAGCACTGTATGGTAGTATTTGTGCACTGTATGGTGATATTATTTGAGCACTGTATAGTGGTATTATTTGAGTACTGTATGGTGGTATTATTTGAGCAGTCTATGGTGGTATTATCTGTGATGTCATCTATAGTGGGATTTGAATCCAGTACCCCAGCGCTGAAAAGCAACAGTGCTTACCACTGAGCCACCGTGTTGCCCTATATACAGTACGGTAGTAACCACTGAGCCACTGTACTGCATACTATGTATAAAATAACAAGACCAATGGTGTGCACGTGACAAGCCCGGAAACCTGTGTCCCACCAGCACAAGCTCCCTTCCCCTCTGTAAAGGATTTTCATATCTAGGAAGGAATAATGCCATTGAACTATATTTTGGAAACTTCTGCTCCTCTGCGGCCGGACACTTGTTTTCCAGAACGGCCGCATGACGCCGAGTCGTCAGGTGTGTTGGGTCTCTTGTGTTTTGATTAAAATTTGCATGTGGTCAGATATTTTCACTGGCATGATGGAGAATATGGTCCGGCCATCAAGGGAAAGTATCTCCTAAAAGTGATAACATGATAGTGATACTGTGTGTTTTATTTATTATTGAAAATGTATATTGTCTGTACAGGATTATGGGGGGCGGCCATCTTGTTGTTTACAGCATTTAGAGAATTGCTTTACAGCAACCACATAAACTAGAGGAAACTGTGGTCTGATGATGACTCATTGATTTATATGAGAGAGTTTTGTGTGATGTTATGGGACTCGGGCAGCAGTCAATGAGATTGTGCAGGAAAAGGGAGGATATCACCTGTGGTGGATCCTGTGTTATCTAATGTCAGTCATTGTACAGGAGGAGGAGGAGGTGAGCTGTGACATCGCCTATTGTGAATGGTGGATCCTGTGTTATCTACTGTATATAGAGGTGTTATCAGTCATTGTACAGGAGGAGGAGGAGGTGAGCTGTGACATCACCTATTGTGAATGGTGGATCCTGTGTTATCTACTGTATATGGAGGTGTTATCAGTCATTGTACAGGAGGAGGAGGTGAGCTGTGACATCACCTATTGTGAATGGTGGATCCTGTGTTATCTACTGTATATAGAGGTGTTATCAGTCATTGTACTGGAGGAGGAGGTGAGCTGTGACATCACCTATTGTGAATGGTGGATCCTGTGTTATCTACTGTATATAGAGGTGTTATCAGTCATTGTACAGGAGGAGGAGGAGGTGAGCTGTGACATCACCTATTGTGAATGGTGGATCCTGTGTTATCTACTGTATATGGAGGTGTTACCAGTCATTGTACTGGAGGAGGAGGTGAGCTGCAACATCACCTATTGTGAATGGTGGATCCTGTGTTATCTACTGTATATAGAGGTGTTATCAGTCATTGTACAGGAGGAGGAGGAGGTGAGCTGTGACATCACCTATTGTGAATGGTGGATCCTGTGTTATCTACTGTATATAGAGGTGTTATCAGTCATTGTACAGGAGGAGGAGGAGGTGAGCTGTGACATCACCTATTGTGAATGGTGGATCCTGTGTTATCTGCTGTATATAGAGGTGTTATCAGTCATTGTACAGGAGGAGGAGGAGGTGAGCTGTGACATCACCTATTGTGAATGGTGGATCCTGTGTTATCTACTGTATATAGAGGTGTTATCAGTCATTGTACAGGAGGAGGAGGAGGTGAGCTGTGACATCACCTATTGTGAATGGTGGATCCTGTGTTATCTGCTGTATATAGAGGTGTTATCAGTCATTGTACAGGAGGAGGAGGAGGTGAGCTGTGACATCACCTATTGTGAATGGCGGATCCTGTGTTATCTTCTGTATGTAGAGGTGTTATTAGTCATTGCACAGAAGGAGGAGGTGAGCTGTGATATCACCTATTGTGAATAGTGGATCCTGTGTTATCTACTGTATATAGAGGTGTTATCAGTCATTGTACAGGAGGAGGAGGTGAGCTGTGACATCACCTATTGTGAATGGTGGATCCTGTGTTATCTACTGTATATAGAGGTGTTATCAGTCATTGTACAGGAGGAGGAGGTGAGCTGTGACATCACCTATTGTGACTGGTGGATCCTGGTGGATCCTGTGTTATCTACTGTATATAGAGGTGTTATCAGTCATTGTACTGGAGGAGGATGTGAGCTGTGACATAACCTATTGTGACTGGTGGATCCTGTGTTATCTACTGTATATAGAGGTGTTATAAGTCATTTTACAGTAGGAGGAGGTGAGCTGTGACATCGCCTATTGTGAATGGTGGATCCTGTGTTATCTACTGTATAAAGAGGTGTTATCAGTCATTGTACAGGAGGAGGAGGAGGTGAGCTGTGACATCACCTATTGTGACTGGTGGATCCTGTGTTATCTACTGTATATAGAGGTGTTATCAGTCATTGTACTGGAGGAGGAGGTGAGCTGTGACATCGCCTATTGTGAATGGTGGATCCTGTGTTATCTACTGTATATAGAGGTGTTATCAGTCTTTGTACAGAAGGAGGAGGTGAGCTGTGACATCACCTATTGTGAATGGTGGATCCTGTGTTATCTACTGTATATAGAGGTGTTATCAGTCATTGTACAGGAGGAGGAGGTGAGCTGTGACATCACCTATTGTGACTGGTGGATCCTGGTGGATCCTGTGTTATCTACTGTATATAGAGGTGTTATCAGTCATTGTACTGGAGGAGGATGTGAGCTGTGACATAACCTATTGTGACTGGTGGATCCTGTGTTATCTACTGTATATAGAGGTGTTATAAGTCATTTTACAGTAGGAGGAGGTGAGCTGTGACATCACCTATTGTGAATGGTGGATACTGTGTTATCTACTGTATAAAGAGGTGTTATCAGTCATTGTACAGGAGGAGGAGGAGGTGAGCTGTGACATCACCTATTGTGACTGGTGGATCCTGTGTTATCTACTGTATATAGAGGTGTTATCAGTCATTGTACTGGAGGAGGAGGTGAGCTGTGACATCGCCTATTGTGAATGGTGGATCCTGTGTTATCTATTGTATATAGAGGTGCTATCAGTCATTGTACAGGAGGAGGAGGTGAGCTGTGACATCACCTATTGTGAATGGTGGATCCTGTGTTATCTACTGTATATAGAGGTGTTATCAGTCATTGTACAGGAGTAGGAGGAGGTGAGCTGTGACATCACCTATTGTGAATGGTGGATCCTGTGTTATCTACTGTCTATAGAGGTGTTATCAGTCATTGTACAGGAGGAGGAGGTGAGCTGTGACATCACCTATTGTGAATGGTGGATCCTGTGTTATTTACTGTATATAGAGGTGTTATCAGTCATTGCACAGGAGGAGGTGAGCTGTGACATCACCTATTGTGAATGGTGGATCCTGTGTTATCTACTGTATATAGAGGTGTTATCAGTCATTGTACAGGAGGAGGAGGTGAGCTGTGACATCACCTATTGTGAATGGTGGATCCTGTGTTATCTACTGTATATAGAGGTGTTATCAGTCATTGTACAGGAGGAGGAGGTGAGCTGTGACATCAGTTATTGTAAATGGTGGATCCTGTGTTATCTACTATATATAGAGGTGTTATCAGTCATTTTACAGGAGGAGGTGAGCTGTGACATCACCTATTGTGAATGGTGGATCCTGTGTTATCTACTGTATATAGAGGTGTTATCAGTCATTGTACAGGAGGAGGAGGAGGTGAGCTGTGACATCACTTATTGTAAATGGTGGATCCTGTGTTATCTACTATATATAGAGGTGTTATCAGTCATTGTACAGGAGGAGGAGGTGAGCTGTGACATCACCTATTGTGAATGGTGGATCCTGTGTTATTTACTGTATATAGAGGTGTTATCAGTCATTGTACAGGAGGAGGAGGTGAGCTGTGACATCATCTATGGTGAATGTGTGATCATGTGTTATCTACTGTATATAGAGGTGTTATCAGTCATTGTACAGGAGGAGGATGTGAGCTGTGACATCACCTATTGTGAATGGTGGATCCTGTGTTATTTACTGTATATAGAGGGGTTATCAGTCATTGTACAGGAGAAGGAGGTGAGCTGTGACATCACCTATTGTGAATGGTGGATCCTGTGTTATCTACTGTATATAGAGGTGTTATCAGTCATTGTACAGGAGGAGGAGGTGAGCTGTGACATCACCTATTGTGAATGGTGGATTCTGTGTTATCCACCTTATATTGAGGTGTTATCAGTCATTGTACATGAGGAGGAGGAGGTGAGCTGGGACATCATCTATGGTGAATGTGCGATCATGTGTTATCAGCTGAGTACAGATGTTACCCGTTTGTTATCCTGTCTGTGATGATAATGAGAAGGGGTCCACATTGATGATGGGTCCACAAAGCTCACATGATGGCCCACTCCTGCATTTGGGGTCTAGATCACATGAACCCCCTGTTGTATACAGTCTATGCTTCCTTGTGCTGCCCCCAACATGAGTTTTGTGAGTGAGGCTCATCAAGTGTAATAATCCCTCTGACCTGATCACATGCTCTAATTATAAAGGGTCCGTGTGCCAGAGTTCCTTTAAATGGGTCTTTTTACCATTTCAGCTAATGACTTTCCGCCGTCGTTTTTCTAACCGGGTGCCGGTCAGTCTTTGCCCCTCAAAAATAACATTTATCAGGTAAAAAAAAAAGTCTTATCTTAAAATTCTCCAAAATTCCCACCTCAGTGGTCACCAAAGCAACCAGCCGCCTCTTACTGTCATCGTAACACAATTAATAGTCATTGAGATGATTTCATTTTGCACATCGTGTCACTGAAACCACAGCAGTTGGCTGCCTTAGTCGCCCGATGTGATGCTCCATTGTCCCCGACACCGGCAACATGAGACAGGAAGTGAATTTTAAAGGTTGCTTAGATTACTAAGGAGTCGGATAATCCCCTTAAAGCATACTGTCCATTTCAGGTGATTTTTTTAGAACAAGCTGTTGTATGTGTGTACGTGAGGAGTAACACTTATGTGACTTGTATCCTGCATTTTTTCACCATTTTTTACCTCTGCAGGTCCCATTTCTAATTTTATGTGGTCTGTGAGCTATTGAGTGGAGACTATCTGCTATAAAATTTCCCATACCCAGCACACACAGACATAAGAGATTCCTGCTCTTCTGTCTCTGTATAACACACATTCAAAAGCATGGAGTACAGTACATTATAATACAATGTAGCTGTGCATCCAGCTCTGGGTGAGATAGGACGCTTACTAGAAGGCATCAGTATGGAAGACATTATAGAGCAGTGTAGCTGTGAATCCAGCTCTGGGTGAGATTACATGTTTACTGGAAAGCAACTGCATGGAAGACACTATAAAATAGTACTATTAAATATAGCTGTGAACCTAGCTGTGGGTGAGATAAAACACATACTAGAAATCATCAGTATTGAAGACATTATATAGCAGTACTGGGCAGTGTAGCTGTGAATCCAGCTCTGAGTGAGATAAAATTCTTACTAGAAAGTAACTGCATGAAAGTCACTATAAAACAGTACTGTGAAATGTGTCTGTGAATCTAAAGTAGCACTAGATGAGATAAAATGTTTACTGGAAAGAGACTGCATGGAAGACATTATGAAACAGTACTGTGAACCAATCTCTGGGTGAGATAAAATGCTTACTAGAAAGCATCAGTATGGGCAGTGAATCTGTGAACCAAGCTTTAGGTTAGATAAGACACTTATTAGAATGAAGCAGAATGGTGGAGCTTTTATACGAGTACTGAACAGTGCATCTGTGAATCCAGCAATGGAGTGAGATAAACACTTACTAGAAAGCTGCAGCATAGATCTGTCTAGGCCTGTGCTGCTCTCTTCTCCTCTCTGCAGAGACTTTAGTAGGAAGCTTTAATCTGTTGCCTATTAAAGTTTTTCAACGTGAATAATAAGCTGTAGAGAATAAGAAATACACTCACCGGCCACTTTATTAGGTACACCTGTCCAACTTCTTGTTAACACTTAATTTCTAATCAGCCAATCACATGGCGGCAACTCAGTGCATTTAGGCATGTAGACATGGTCAAGACAATCTCCTGCAGTTCAAACCGAGCATCAGTATGGGGAAGAAAGGTGATTTGAGTGCCTTTGAACGTGGCATGGTTGTTGGTGCCAGAAGGGCTGGTCTGAGTATTTCAGAAACTGCTGATCTACTGGGATTTTCACGCACAACCATCTCTAGGGTTTACAGAGAATGGTCCGAAAAAGAAAAAAAATCCAGTGAGCGGCAGTTCTGTGGGCAGAAATGCCTTGTTGATGCCAGAGGTCAGAGGAGAATGGGCAGACTGGTTCGAGCTGATAGAAAGGCAACAGTGACTCAAATCGCCACCCGTTACAACCAAGGTAGGCCTAAGAGCATCTCTGAACGCACAGTGCGTCGAACTTTGAGGCAGATGGGCTACAGCAGCAGAAGACCACACCGGGTACCACTCCTTTCAGCTAAGAACAGGAAACTGAGGCTACAATTTGTACAAGCTCATCGAAATTGGACAGTAGAAGATTGGAAAAACGTT
Organism: Ranitomeya variabilis; assembly: GCF_051348905.1. Classification (NCBI taxonomy): domain Eukaryota; kingdom Metazoa; phylum Chordata; class Amphibia; order Anura; family Dendrobatidae; genus Ranitomeya; species Ranitomeya variabilis. The sequence goes on along the minus strand of NC_135234.1, from coordinate 13,882,579 downwards.
GCTTGGTCTGATGAGTCTCGATTTCTGCTGCGACATTCGGATGGTAGGGTCAGAATTTGGCGTCAACAACATGAAAGCATGGATCCATCCTGCCTTGTATGGAGCATCTTTGGGATGTGCAGCCAACAAATCTGCGGCAACTGTGTGATGCCATCATGTCAATATGGACCAAAATCTCTGAGGAATGCTTCCAGCACCTTGTTGAATCTATGCCACGAAGAATTGAGGCAGTTCTGAAGGCAAAAGGGGGTCCAACCCGTTACTAGCATGGTGTACCTAATAAAGTGGCCGGTGAGTGTATATTTCTCTGGTAAGATATAGTGGTATAAATATAGCAATAGGAAAATTTGGTAAGGTTGCCCAACCAAAAAGTAATAGTCCCAGAAAGTAGTGTAGGACTAAGGCCGGGGTCACACTAGACCGTAATACGGACGAGTGCTATGCGATAAAAAATCGCATAGCACTCGGCCCAATGTTAATCTATGGTGCAGCTCCCATCATCCGATATTTTCTCCACCATATTTCGGATCCGAGGGAACTCGCAGCATGCTGCGATTGTCAGCGTATCTCGGCCGAGACTCGCCAATGCAAGTCTATGGGGGCGAGAAAAAATCGGATTACACACGGACCATGCGTGTGCATTGCGAGAAATACGCAGCGGTGTTCTATAGAAAAGCCGGTAATTCAATTGCCGGCTTTGCATTTCTCCTGCACAAACCCGACAGGATATGAGACATGATTACATACAGTAAACCATCTCATATCCCCTTTTTTTTTGCATATTCCACACTACTAATGTTAGTAGTGTGTATGTGCAAAATTTCAGCGCTGTAGCTGCTAAAATAAAGGGTTAAATGGCGGAAAAAATTGGCGTGGGCTCCCATGCAATTTTCTCCGCCAGAGTGGTAAAGCCAGTGACTGAGGGCAGATATTAATAGCCAGGAGAGGGTCCATGGTTATTGCCCCCCCGTGGCTAAAAACATCTGCCCCCAGCCACCCCAGAAAAGGCACATCTGGAAGATGCGCCTATTCTGGCACTTGGCCACTCTCTTCCCACTCCCTGTAGCGGTGGGATATGGGGTAATGAAGGGTTAATGCCACCTTGCTATTGTAAGGTGACATTAAGCCAGATTAATAATGGAGAGGCGTCAATTATGTCACCTATCCATTATTAATCCAATTGTTTGAAAGGGTTAAAAAACACACACACACATGATTTAAAAGTATTTTAATGAAATAAACACAGCGGTTGCTTTAATAATTTATTGCTCTCTCAATCCATCAGCAACACCCTCGCTTGGAAAAATAATAAACGCACAAGATACATACCTTCTGATGTCAGATCACGTCCCACGTGGTAATCCATCTGAAGGGGTTAACTAATATTACAGGCACGAGCTGCGATAAACCACTCGCTCGTGTCTGTAATCCCCGGGTGCTGAAAGGAAAGCTGGATCTGTACTTACATTCAGTTGCGGTGATGCGCCCCCTGCTGGATGTTCTCATGAACTGCAGCCTGGGAACTTTTTCCCACGCTCCAGGTCATATGAGGACATCCACCAGGGGGCGCATCACCGCGACTGAAGGAAATATAGGTCAATGACCTACATTTCCTTCATTCGCCGGGGAATTACAGGCACGAGCACAGCTGCATTTGCAGGGCTCCTGCCTGTAAAATATTTTAACCCCTTCAGATCATGGATTACCTCGTGGGACGTGACGGTTCAGCTGAGGGTATGTATCTTGTGCGTTTATTATTTTTCCAAGCGAGGGTGTTGCTGATGGATTGAGAGAGCAATAAAATACTGAAACAACCGCTGTGTTTATTTCATTAAAATAATTTGTAATAATGTGTGTGTGTTTTTTAACCCTTTCATACAATTGGATTAATAATGGATAGGTGTCATAATTGACGCCTCTCCATTATTAATCTGGCTTAATGTCACCTTACAATAGCAAGGTGGCATTAACCCTTCATTACCCCATATCCCACCGCTACAGGGAGTGGGAAGAGAGTGGCCAAGTGCCAGAATAGGCGCATCTTCCAGATGTGCCTTTTCTGGGGTGGCTGGGGGCAGATGTTTTTAGCCACGGGGGGGCAATAACCATGGACCCTCTCCTGGCTATTAATATCTGCCCTCAGTCACTGGCTTTACCACTCTGGCGGAGAAAATTGCGCGGGAGCCCACGCCAATTTTTTCCGCCATTTAACCCTTTATTTTAGCAGCTACAGCGCTGAAATTTTGCACATACACACTACTAACATTAGTAGTGTGGAATATGCAAAAAAAAGGGGATATGAGATGGTTTACTGTATGTAAACCATGTCTCATATCCTGTCGGGTTTGTGCAGGAGAAATGAAAAGCCGGCAATTGAATTACCGGCTGTTCACAGATATCGCGCTGAATGACATCTAAATACAGAATATATATATATGTGTCTCAATTACATATATATATATATATATATATATATATATATATATATACTGTATATATGTTTTCCCGAACATTTGAGCACATAAATCCATTAGATGTCAGTTTTGCAAGCTTGCGAGAAAATCTCGGCATACGGATGCCATACGGATGTCACACGGATCATTTGATGCAAGGAAATCGCATCCTCGCACTGCACACGGATCACTGTTTTTGAAACATTTGTGCGATTCTCGGCCGTGATAAACGGACCGTTTTTTTATACGTTAAGTGTGTCCCCGGCCTAAAACATAGCATTTATTGAATTCATTAAAAGGAAAAACACAACCTAAAATGGTACAAAAGCAAGACTGCTTTCTTCAACCTGTAAAAATGGTGCAAAAAAATACAGGCCTGCCTTTCATCGCGTTTCGTCCCTCATAGGACACATCGGGGAAGTGGTAGACAAATTTATGACTTTAAAATAAAATATGGAACAGCATCCAGTCCAGGTGAAAGATTGGAAAAAACTTTATTCCTCCATCATACAACGTTTTGTCCAAATGGTCTTTATCAAGTATATGACTTTAGCTTTGTTGGGGAAATACAAATGCCCCCTGCGATTGCCCCAACAAGGCTAACGTCATACATTTGTCTGCCAATTCCTCCATTGAGTCCCAGGAGGGACGAAACGCGTTGGGAGCAGTTATCGTTTCGTACTGACGTCCTCAAGTAGCCTTGGAATGTGGCTGGAACTGTAGCGAAGTCTGAAGCCACACGGGACTGGTCAGAGGTCCTTCTCCGGCCAGAATTGGGTGAGATCACTCCATTGAAGTCCATTGCTAGTTTGATCTCCCTTTTATACAAACCTGAATCAGATTAGAGCTTTATACATATCATTATTATACGATGTTCTGATATATTGTGTTCTGATCAGGTTATGTCAGGCCCTATCTATTGCTGTATCTACACTAAGATATATTGGGCAGAGGGATTCGCAGGACCCTGGTGAAGCGACAACTTTGGTAGTCTATGGTCATCAGAGCAGAGCCCTGGGATTCTCCTCCAGCCTCTCAGGATCCCCAGCTCCTCTTCTGATGGATGCCGGATCTACCGATCAGAAGTGGTGGCGGGGATGCCGGCAGGTAGAGGGGGGTTCGCTAGACTCCTGTGCTTCACGGTCAATGGACCATGGTTCCGTTAATCTTTTTCCTGAACTCTCCGTATAATGTTTCTTCTATTCCTTTCTCGTGATGTGACGGCCACTTTTACCATGCTTGTACAGTATGAATATTTCTTAAAGCGGCAGTGTCACATCCACTCTTATCACGCCCATGTGGATTCCACAGTCGGCACTCTTAACCGTGGAGCCGCAGGGATTTTACAAAATAGTCAAAACAGAGCGGGAATCCTGTAATCAGGGGAGCGCGTGGGGGGGGGCTGCGAGCGGCAACACGGTATAATAAGTGAGCACTCGCGTCTTCACAGCTTGCAGCGCCGCGCACGCGCTATACTTAGAGCTTCTGAGAAGGGGAGAGAAGGGTTAAGGTTTAATGTACACCAAATCTTCTGAGATACTGTAAAGATTAACCGTGTTATTTCCGGAAGGAGCGGTCACCGCCGGGTCAGGACATTGTGTGATATTCAGCCAGTCTTTGCAAATTTATGAGCTGTATAGTACGAAGCGGGCGCTGGTTATATGTTAACCATTGTATATGATAAACAAAGAGCTCGTAAAGTTGTGTGCCAACGTGACTGGCACCAATAAATGCCGCTCTTCACTGCCTCCTCGTGGACTGTGACAACGTGAATGGCATCAATAAATGCCGCTGTTCACTGCCTCCTCGTGGACTGTGCCAGTATGACTGGTACCAATAAATGCCACTCTTCACTGCCTCCTCGCGACTGTGCCAACATGAATGGCACCAATAAATGTCACTCTTCTTCACTGCCTCCTCATGGACTGTACCAACATGACTGGCACCAATAAATGCCGCTCTTCACTGCCTCCTCACAGACTGTGCCAACATAACTTGCACCAATAAATGCCACTCTTCACTGCCTCCTCGCGCACTGTGCCAACGTGACTGGCACCAATAAATGCCGCTCTTCACTGCCTCCACGCGCACTGTGCCAACGTGACTGGCACTAATAAATGCCGCTCTTCACTGCCTCCTCGCAGACTGAGCCAACGTGACTGGCACCAATAAATGCCGCTCTTCACTGCCTCCTCGCGCACTGTGCCAACATGACTGGCACCAATAAATGCCGCTCTTAACTGCCTCCTCGCAGACTGAGCCAATGTGACTGGCACCAATAAATGCCGCTCTTCACTGCCTCCTCGCATACTGAGCCAACGTGACTGGCACCAATAAATGCCGCTCTTCACTGCCTCCTCGCGCACTGTGCCAACGTGATTGGCATTAATAAATGCCGCTCTTCACTGCCTCCTCGCGGACTGTGCCAACGTGACTGGCACTAATAAATGCCGCTCTTCACTGCCTCCTCGCAGACTGAACCAACGTGACTGGCACCAATAAATGCCGCTCTTCACTGCCTCCTCGCGCATTGTGCCAACGTGACTGGCATTAATAAATGCCGCTCTTCACTGCCTCCTCGCGGACTGTGCCAACATGACTGGCACCAATAAATGCCGCTCTTCACTGCCTCCTCGCAGACTGAGCCAACGTGACTGGCACCAATAAATGCCGCTCTTCACTGCCTCCTCGCAGACTGAGCCAACGTGACTGGCACCAATAAATGCTGCTCTTCACTGCCTCCACCCAGAGCTATTACACCCAGCACCATTATACCCAGCACCATTACACCTAGTGGTTTTCTACCCGGGGATATTACTCCCAGTGCTATTACACCCAGCACTATTACACCCGGCACCATTACACCTAGTGGCATTATACCAGGGGATATTACTCCCAGCGCTATTACACCTAGCTCCATTACACCCAGTGCTATTAGACCCAGCACCATTACACCCAGTGCTATTACACCTAGCCCCATTACACCTAGTTCTATTAGACCCAGCACCATTACACCTAGCCCAATTACACCCAGCACCATTACACCCAGTGCTATTACACCCAGCACCATTACACCCAGTGCTATTAGACCCAGCACCATTACACCTAGCCCCATTACACCCAGCACCATTACACCCAGCGCTATTACACCCAGCACCATTACACCTATCACCATTACACCCAGCGCTATTACACCCAGCACCATTACACCGAGCGCTATTACACCCAGCACCATTACACCCAGCGCTATTACACCTATCACTATTACACCTATCACCATTACACCCAGCGCCATTACACCCAGCGCTATTACACCTATCACCATTACACCCAGCGCTATTACACCCAGCACCATTACACCTATCACCATTACACCCAGTGCTATTACACCCAGCACCATTACACCCAGCGCTATTACACCTATCACCATTACACCCAGCGCTATTACACCTATCACTATTACACCCAGTGCTATTACACCCAGCACCATTACACCCAGCGCTATTACACCTATCACCATTACACCCAGCGCCATTACACCCAGCGCCATTACACCCAGCGCTATTACACCTATCACCATTACACCCAGTGCTATTACACCCAGCACCATTACACCCAGCGCTATTACACCTATCACCATTACACCCAGCGCCATTACACCCAGCGCTATTACACCTATCACCATTACACCCAGCGCTATTACACCTATCACCATTACACCCAGCGCTATTACACCTATCACCATTACACCCAGCACTATTACACCTATCACCATTACACCCAGCGCTATTACACGCAGCACCATTACACCTATCACCATTACACTCAGCGCTATTACACCTATCACCATTACACCCAATGCTATTACACCCAGCACCATTACACTCATTGCTATTACACCCAGCACCATTACACCCAGTGCTATTACACCCAGCGCTATTACACCCAGCACCATTACACCCAGTGCTATTAGACCCAGCACCATTACACCTAGCCCCATTACACCCAGCACCATTACACCCAGTGCTATTAGACCTATCACTATTACACCCAATGCTATTACACCCAGCACCATTACACCTATACACCTATCACCATTACACCCAGCGCTATTACACCTATCACCATTACACCCAGTGCTATTACACCCAGCCCCATTACACCCAGCGCTATTACACCCAGCACCATTACACCTATCACCATTACACCTATCACCATTACACCCAGCGCTATTACACTTATCACCATTACACCCAGCGCTATTACACCCAGTGCTATTACACCCAGCACCATTACACCCAGCGCTATTACACCCAGCACCATTACACCTATCACCATTACACCCAGCGCTATTACACCTATCACCATTACACCCAATGCTATTACACCCAGCACCATTACACCCAATGCTATTACACCCAGCACATTTCTACCCAGTGCTATTACACCCAGCACCATTACACCCAGTGCTATTACACCCAGCACCATTACACCCAGTGCTATTACACCCAGCACCATTACACCCAGTGCTATTACACCCAGCACCATTACACCCAGCGCTATTACACCTATCACCATTACACCCAGTGCTATTACACCCAGCACCATTACACCCAGCGCTATTACACCCAGCACCATTACACCTATCACCATTACACCCAGCGCTATTACACCTATCGCCATTACACCCAATGCTATTACACCCAGCACCATTACACCTATCACCATTACACCCAGCGCTATTACACCTATCACCATTACACCCAGTGCTATTACACCCAGCGCTATTACACCCAGCACCATTACACCTATCACCATTACACCTATCACCATTACACCTATCACCATTACACCCAGCCCCATTACACCCAGCCCCATTACACCTATCACCATTACACCCAGTGTTATTACACCTATCACCATTACACTCATTGCTATTACACCCAGCACCATTACACCCAGCCCCATTACACCCAGCCCCATTACACCTATCACCATTACACCCAGCGCTATTACACCCAGCACCATTACACCCAGCACCATTACACCCAGCACCATTACACCCAGCCCCATTACACCCAGCCCCATTACACCTATCACCATTACACCCAGTGCTATTACACCTATCACCATTACACCTATCACCATTACACCCAGCGCTATTACACCCAGCACCATTACACCCAGCGCTATTACACCTATCACCATTACACCCAGCACCATTACACCCAGCACCATTACACCCAGCCCCATTACACCCAGCCCCATTACACCTATCACCATTACACCCAATGCTATTACACCCAGCACCATTACACCCAATGCTATTACACCCAGCACCATTACACCCAGTGCTATTACACCCAGCACCATTACACCCAGTGCTATTACACCCAGCACCATTACACCCAGTGCTATTACACCCAGCACCATTACACCCAGCGCTATTACACCTATCACCATTACACCCAGTGCTATTACACCCAGCACCATTACACCCAGCGCTATTACACCCAGCACCATTACACCTATCACCATTACACCCAGCGCTATTACACCTATCGCCATTACACCCAATGCTATTACACCCAGCACCATTACACCTATCACCATTACACCCAGCGCTATTACACCTATCACCATTACACCCAGTGCTATTACACCCAGCGCTATTACACCCAGCACCATTACACCTATCACCATTACACCTATCACCATTACACCTATCACCATTACACCCAGCCCCATTACACCCAGCCCCATTACACCTATCACCATTACACCCAGTGTTATTACACCTATCACCATTACACTCATTGCTATTACACCCAGCACCATTACACCCAGCCCCATTACACCCAGCCCCATTACACCTATCACCATTACACCCAGTGTTATTACACCTATCACCATTACACCCAGCGCTATTACACCCAGCACCATTACACCCAGCGCTATTACACCTATCACCATTACACCCAGCACCATTACACCCAGCACCATTACACCCAGCCCCATTACACCCAGCCTCATTACACCTATCACCATTACACCCAGTGCTATTACACCTATCACCATTACACCTATCACCATTACACCCAGCGCTATTACACCCAGCACCATTACACCCAGCGCTATTACACCTATCACCATTACACCCAGCACCATTACACCCAGCCCCATTACACCCAGCCCCATTACACCTATCACCATTACACCCAGTGCTATTACACCTATCACCATTACACTCATTGCTATTACACCCAGCACATTTCTACCCAGTAGTTTACCAGTGCACTTCCATTGAATGCCATCATTCCCAGTGTGACTGTACCATCTACTATTATACTGGTGCAGTTCTCACCATATGATGATATCCAGCACAATTCTGTCTAATCATAAGGATTCAGCACATTGTGGTGATATTTGATGGCACATGAGCAGTGGTGGACATTTTGAGAAGTGTTGTCCAATTTCTAGAGGCATTGTAATTTACCCTGTTGGAGAAGTCATGAGAATTTAGTGCAGAGAAGTCGTCTGTTGAGAACCTTCATCTCTCGGAGAGCCATCACACAGAGTGTCTCTCTCTGGGGAGAACCTGTCCTGCATCACACATATCATTGATATGAATGGATGCTGTGTACTTCCACATTTATCACCCGGGGGTGCTGCAGGGAAAATGAAGAACACTTATTGCTAGTTTTCTCCATGGATAACAGCAGAAGTCCCAGCAGTGGGATACTTTGTGGTCAGGAAACCTTTCAACAAGTCATCATTGCCAAAGTGAATAACGCCTTTAATGGGGAACTGTTAGGAAATATCCTATGTCATGGACTGACCGATTTTATATTCAGGGAAGAGATAGTTACTGGTCACTCTCGGGTGACTTCATGTTAGAAGAGCAGAGATCAGTGGAGGACCGCGAAGTTCTCGTTAGTTGGTACAACAAGAGCATCAGTTACATCACTTGGTCTTAGTGCCCAACCTAGAGCGCAACATATAGTCTTCAGGCTGAGGGCCACATCCCGATCATCCAGAGCCTGGACTGGGGCCGATACACACAACGTGCACCCTCACGACTAGTGTCAAGAAGTGGTCAGAGTGGATGGACAGCCCAAACCATGAGTGCACCGAGGGTGCAGGGTGACCTCACATGGGGTGACGTGACGTGGGATGAATCTAATGTCACCATATACGTCCCTTCCGGTCGCCTTCTATTTCCCAATTCTCTTTTCCACCCAATCACCATCTGGATAGCGATATGAATCCAGAGTATCCCACGTCCATGTAATTCATCTTTCGAAGCTACGTCCCACCATCCAGAAATGAGAGCTAGAGAGAGGGGTTAATCCTCCAAGAAGACAGAAGCTAATTAGCTCTAATTAATTACCATAAGACAGCAGCATAAAGGGGGAGAGCGGCTGCATGCAATGGCCAGCGTGGTATTATGCAGCGTGAGACGTCTGTAGGAGGAGCGTGGCACCAACAAGCCAGGGCCCTAACGGGGAGTCTCCGAGGGGACCGAGCCAGAACACAAAGTACATGCCGAGAAGATGCCGTCATACCGGGCTGATTACTCTCAGTTAATTAGATATGAGCCAACCCAAGTCTACGGCTGCAGGAACAAATCCCTCGGCCGGCGTGTAAACAATGTTAGGAGGAGTCCTCGGTGGCCTCGCTGTGGAAGGCAGATGAAATATTAACAGGAGAGGACGGATCTGGAAACAGCCTTCATTATCTTCTCGTACTGCGGAGCTGACATGCCATAGCCGGGGACATGGAGGAAAGGACCGAGCCGGTGCCGGGAGGCACACATGTCTTCTGTTGTCTTCACGCTGTCACTTTCACCGTTTTTTTTTTTGCTTGGAATTTTGAATATTCTAATAAGTTGGACGACACAAGGCGCCGGCGGAGCACAACTTGTCACTGCACTCACCTCATTGCGCAGACTTGTTGCTGCATTAATGCATGAAGACCCTGACAGACACACTCCGGTCTGCTTCATCTGTGAAGCCTCAGTATAAGGCCACAGTCACACTAGCAGTATTTGGTCAGTATTTTACATCAGTATTTAGAAGCCAAAGCCAGGAGTGGAACAATCAGAGGAAAAGTATAATAGAAACAAGTCACCACATCGGCATTTATCACCCACTCCTGGTTTTATCTTACATGTAAAATCCTGACCAAATACTGACCGTGTGAAGGTGGCCTAAGGAACCTTACTTCATATGGCGTGTCCCTGCCTTTGAGGCAGGCTCACACTCCGAGCCTGCATCTTTCCCCGCACATGATGGCTGATTTAATCAGCTATCATGAGCATCTAACAGACGCAGGTGGAGCAGAGCTGCTCGTGCGGCTGTTAACCTGTTAAATCCCACTGTGAATCTCTGTCAGTGGCATTTAACACCCGTCAGCATGGGGGCGCATAATTCCACAGCCGGGGGTCTGCTGATGACCCCGTTGCATGTCATTACAGGCCTACTGTGAGAGCCGGCCCGTGGCTGACGATCACTGTACATAGCAGTGCTGATACCCTGCTGTGTACAGAACAGGCAATCGGATGACCACAACTTCAATAAGTCCCCTAAGGGGACTATTAAATACAGTAAGAGGTGAAAAAAAAAATGTGAAAAAAACATAAAAGTTCAAATCACCCTTCTTTTGCCCCATTAAAAATAATAATAAAAATTAAATAAACAAAAAATACTCATATTTGATTTTGCTGCATTCATAGGTCGATCTAGCAAAATATAAAATAGATTTATCCAAATGGAAAACAGTGTAGCAAGAGAAAAAATCAAAACACCACAATTATGGGGGTTTTGGGCCACAACATTGCAATAAGAGATGATCAAAACATCGTATCTACCCCAAAATGGTATCAGTAAAAAAGTCACCTCAGGGTGCAAAAAAAGGAGCCTCACACAACCTCATATCCAAAAAAATGTTTTGGTAAAACTGCAACAAAAGCAAAAAAAAAAAATTTTGTTTCCAAATTTCCAAATTTCTTTTCATCACTTAAATGAAAAAAAAACAAAAAAACAACTATCCATGTTTGGTATCTGTGTACTCGTACTGACCTGGAGAATCATAATGGCAGGGCAGTTTTATCATATAGTGAACATGGTAAATAAAACCCCCAAAAAACTCTTATGGAATGGCACTATTTTGCAATTTCAACGCACTTGGATTTTTTTCTCCTGTTTTCCAGTGCACTATCTGATAGAGTGAATGATGTAATTCAATAGTACAACTCATCCCGCATAAAAACAAGCCCCCATACGGGTATATCGACGGATAAATAAAAAAGTTACGGCTCTTGTAAGAAGGGGAGGAAAAAAACAAAAACGATAAAAAAAATTAAAATTGTATTTTGTCACGAAGGGGTTACAAATGCAGGAAAAAGCATTGTATATTCCCCAAATTGGTATCAATAAAAACGTCAGCTTGACTAAAAAAAAAAACAACAAAAAACAGCTCCGCTGATGGAAAAGCAAAAGAGTTTGCAGTTCAGCAAATGGGGACCAAAGACAATTTTATGTTATATTTTTACAAATTTCTTCACTACTTAAAAAAAAGAAAAAAAAAACATTAAAAAAAAAAACAAACTTTTCCCACCATCCTCAGTCTGACCTGGAGGATGATATCTGTTTTACTGCACAATGAACATTGTAAAAACAAAATGTTAAAAATAATGGCGGAATTGCGTTAGTTTTTTTCGCCATTCCATTGCACTTTTCATTTTTTCTTGCTTTTCTGAACATTATCTGGTAAGATGAATGTTTTTTTTTCCTAACTACAACTCATCTCCCAAAAAACAAGCCCTAATATGAAAACAAAAATGCTTTTTTTGACTCTTTGAAGAAGACAAGGAATAATCAAAAACACACATATGGAAAATGAACCCTGTCCTGAAGGGGTTAATGAGACAGAAGACAAAGAAACAACAGAGCATGGATGCCATGTAATTGTGAAGTCCTGGGGGCAGGTGGGTGATCTGCAGGTCTGTGCAGTCTGTGGGAATAGTCAGATTGTACAGTGATTTTCAGCACCGGGGGTTCTGGACAGCTCCGGGAGACCCCTGCACATCCATAGGAACATTGGTGACGTCTGTTTCTTAGCATCTTTTGTAAGATGGAAGAAAGTGAGTGAGAAAAGCTTTATCTGACCCTCACAGAAGCTGGAGTCGCCCCACGGCCTTAGCTGGACGTTCCTCTTCTACACTCGCACGGTTCCGATTTTCCGTTAGAAAATCCACCCTGAATTTTTCGAAGAATCATGGTGGAAACCAACCCTGATTTCAGCGTTGGATCTGCTGGTGGATCCCCACGTGGATTAGTCCAGGGGTCATTTCCATGGCTGTTCTGCGCAGTGTGCACAGCGTTAATGAACAAGATGTGGACTTTACATTCCGTGGTGATTCCGTTATTTTGTACATGGAATATAAAGACCTAAATATGTCAGGTTGTCTCTCGCAGCGGTGTGCCGAGTAGGCCAGAAACCGGTGCCAAAGACTCACGTGTGTTGCCACCAAGTGTCCCGGGTGTAAATGTGATATTTAGCATGGTTCATTTTGTGTCATCCTATACACCGCAAAGGTAGAAACACATTACACAACCGTGTGAGTTCATGGGAACTGTGTGCAGCCTGGATGTGCGGCGTGCCACGGCTACATGATAGGCAGCCACCGATCTATTGAAATACTGATCATTAACAACTTAGCTCACAGCTACCCACGACACACGTAACACATCCCCCCGCTCACAGCTACCCGCGACACACGTAACACGTCCCCCCGCTCACAGCTACCCGCGACACACGTAACACGTCCCCCACTCACAGCTACCCGCAACTCACGTAACACGTCCCCCTGCTCATAGATACCCGCGACTCACGTAACACGTCCCCCCGCTCACAGCTACCCGCGACACACGTAACACGTCCCCCGCTCACAGCTACCTCCCGCAACACACGTAACACGTCCCCCCCACTCACAGCTACCCGCGACACACGTAACATGTCCCCCTGCTCACAGCTACCCGCAATACATGTAACACGTCCCCCCACTCAAAGCTACCCGCGACACACATAACACGTCCCCCCGCTCACAGCTACCCGCGACACACGTAACACGTCCCCCCACTCACAGCTACCCGCGACACACGTAACACGTCCCCCCGCTCACAGCTACCCGCGACACACGTAACACGTCCCCCCACTCACAGCTACCCGCGACACACGTAACACATCTCCCCGCTCACAGCTACCCGCGACACACGTAACACGTCCCCCCGCTCACAGCTACCCGCAACACACGTAACACATCCCCCCACTCACAGCTACCCGCGACACACGTAACACGTCCCCCCGCTCACAGCTACCCGCGACACACGTAACACGTCCCCCCACTCACAGCTACCCGCGAAACACGTAACACGTCCCCCCGCTCATAGATACCCGCGACTCACGTAACACGTCCCCCCGCTCACAGCTACCCGCGACACACGTAACACGTCCCCCGCTCACAGCTACCTCCCGCAACACATGTAACACGTCCCCCCCACTCACAGCTACCCGCGACACACGTAACATGTCCCCCCGCTCACAGCTACCCGCAATACATGTAACACGTCCCCCCACTCAAAGCTACCCGCGACACACATAACACGTCCCCCCGCTCACAGCTACCCGCGACACACGTAACACGTCCCCCCACTCACAGCTACCCGCGACACACGTAACACGTCCCCCCGCTCACAGCTACCCGCGACACACGTAACACGTCCCCCCACTCACAGCTACCCGCGACACACGTAACACATCTCCCCGCTCACAGCTACCCGCGACACACGTAACACGTCTCCCCGCTCACAGCTACCCGCAACACACGTAACACATCCCCCCGCTCACAGCTACCCGCGACACACGTAACACGTCCCCCCGCTCACAGCTACCCGCGACACACGTAACACGTCCCCCCACTCACAGCTACCCGCGAAACACATAACACGTCCCCCCGCTCATAGATACCCGCGACTCACGTAACACGTCCCCCCGCTCACAGCTACCTCCCGCAACACACGTAACACGTTCCCCCCACTCACAGCTACCCGCGACACACGTAACATGTCCCCCTGCTCACAGCTACCCGCAATACATGTAACACGTCCCCCCACTCACAGCTACCCGCGACACACGTAACACGTCCCCCTGCTCACAGCTACCCGCAACACACGTAACACGTCCCCCGCTCACAGCTACCCGCGACACACGTAACACGTCCCCCCACTCACAGCTACCCGCGAAACACATAACACGTCCCCCCGCTCATAGATACCCGCGACTCACGTAACACGTCCCCCCGCTCACAGCTACCTCCCGCAACACACGTAACACGTTCCCCCCACTCACAGCTACCCGCGACACACGTAACATGTCCCCCTGCTCACAGCTACCCGCAATACATGTAACACGTCCCCCCACTCACAGCTACCCGCGACACACGTAACACGTCCCCCTGCTCACAGCTACCCGCAACACACGTAACACGTCCCCCGCTCACAGCTACCCGCGACACACGTAACACGTCCCCCCACTCACAGCTACCCACGACACACGTAACACGTCCCCCCGCTCACAGCTACCCGCGACACACGTAACATGTCTCCCCACTCACAGCTACCCACAACACACGTAACACGTCCCCCCGCTCACAACTACCCGCGACACACGTAACACGTCCCCCCACTCACAGCTACCCGCGACACACGTAACACGTCCCCCCGCTCACAGCTACCCCCAACATGCGTAACTCGTCCCCCCGCTCACAGCTACCCGCGACACACGTAACACGTCCCCCCGCTCACAGCTACCCGTGACACACGTAACACGTCCCCCCACTCGTAGCTACCCGCGACACACGTAACACGTCTCCCCGCTCACAGCTACCCGCGACACACGTAACATGTCTCCCCGCTCACAGCCATCTGCGACACACGTAACACGTCCCCCCACTCACAGCTACCCGCGACACACGTAACACATCCCCCCGCTCACAGCTACCCGCGACACATGTAACCCCTTCCCCTCACTCACAGCTACCCGCAACACACGTAACACGTCCCCCCGCTCACAGCTACCCACGACACACGTAACACATCCCCCCATGTCTCATGGCGAGCAGCTGCTCTTATGATGGAGCACTGCGCTCATGTTTTCAGCCCCTCTGTAGCTACAGAACTGGATCTCGCTTTGTGGGGATCCTTCTCTCAAAATTACGGAAGTGTAGACTATTATTAATATTGGAGGCCAAGTCTTGTTTTGAATTGACTCGTAGCGAAAATTTGAGCACAACTTAAAGTTGTGCAAAAGTTTTGTGACTTTTACCATTTTTTCTCCAATCTCTGCCGTCTTTTTGAGACGTACGTGAAGAGAAGCTCAGGCAGGATGGGACGGAAACAAACGCTCCCAAAAAAATTATCATAAATTACTCCCCAAAATTGGTGTAAATTACTACTGATATGGGCAGCAAGTTTTGGTGGAGGCACATGATCGATAATAGATGCATGCCAAAGAAAAAAGAGGGAGGTACAGCTTGTAAGGTTAGCTAGAACATGTCAGAGTTGGAATCTTCATTTATAATCCACTGAGAAAACATAAAAACATTGCAAAGAAGGAGAGATGGGGAAAAACCCTCCGGCGTTCTTAATCCTTGTATAAGCTAATAGAGCCACCATATTCCTTAAGAAGCAGAGACCTGTGAATGAATTTGATGCATCTCACTCCAGTGCTCCTTCATTAAGAACGATGTACAAAATGCCAGTGTTAATGAATCAGAGCCATAGTTCCAAAATAAAACCACCATACAGTGGTGACATAATACCACCATACAGTGGTGACATAATACCACCATACAGTGGAGACATAATACCACCATACAGTGGAGACATAATACCACCATACAGTGCACACATACCATCATACACTGCACACATAATACTACCATACAGTGATGACATAATACCACCATACAGTGGTGACATAATACCACCATACAGTGCACACATAATACTACCATACAGTGGTGACATGATACCACTATTCAGTACTGACATGATACCACCATACAGTGCACACATAATACCATCATACAGTGCACACATAATACCATCATACAGTGGTGACATAATACCACCATACAGTGCACACATAATACCACCATACAGTGGTGACATTATACCACCATACAGTGGTGACATAATACCACCATACAGTGGAGACATAATACCACCATACAGTGCACACATACCATCATACAGTGCACACATAATACTACCATACAGTGATGACATAATACCACCATACAGTGGTGACATAATACCACCATACAGTGCACACATAATACTACCATACAGTGGTGACATGATACCACTATTCAGTACTGACATGATACCACCATACAGTGCACACATAATACCATCATACAGTGCACACATAATACCATCATACAGTGGTGACATAATACCACCATATAGTGCACACATAATACCACCATACAGTGCTGACATAATACCATCATACAGTGGTGATATAATACCATCATACAGTGGTGACATATTTCAGGTCTCTCCAGAGATGCTCTGTTGGGTTTAGGTCAGGGCTCTGGCTGGACCGGTCAAGAATGGTCACAGCTGTTCTGAAGCCGCTCCTTTGTTATTTTAGTTGTGTGCTTAGGGTGAACCTTCAGCCAAGATCTGAGGTCCAGAGCACTCTGGAAGAGGTTTTCATCCAGGATATCTCTGTACTTGGCCGCATTCATGTTTCCTTCAATGACAACCAGTCATCCTGTCCCTGCAGCTGAAAAACACCCCCATAGCATAATGCTGCCGCCACCATGCTTCACTGTGGGGATTGTACTGGGCAGGTGATGAGTAGTGCCTGGTTTTCTCCACACATACCGCTTAGAATTATCACCACAAAGGTCTATCTTCCTCTCATCAGACCAGAGAATCTTATTTCTCATAGTCTGTGAGTCCTTCATGTGTTTTTTAGCAAACTCTATGCGGCTTTCATATGTCTTGCACTGAGGAGAGGCTTCCGTCGGGCCACTCTGCCATAAAGGCCTGACTGGTGGAGGCTGCAGTGATAGTTGACTTTGTGGATCTTTCTCCCATCTCCCTACTGCATCTCTGGAGCTCAACCACAGTGATCTTGGGGTTCTTCTTTACCTTCTCACCAAGGCTCTTCTCCCACGATTGCTCAGTTTGGCTGGACGGCCAGGTCTAGGAAGACTTCTGGTGGTCCCAAGCTTCTTTCATTTAAGGATTATGGAGGCCACTGTGCTCTTAGGAACCTTGAATACTGCAGAAATCCTGTTGTAACCTTGGCCAGATCTGTGCCTTGCCACAATTCTGTCTCAGAGCTCCTTGGCCAGTTCCTTTGACCTCCTGATTCTCATTTGGTGTGACATGCACTGTGAGCTGTGAGGTCTTATATAGACAGGTGTGCGCCTTTCCTAATCAAGTCCTATCAGATTAATTAACTTTTTTGAATTTAACAAAAGTCTGCAATGAAACAAAGAGTGAAAAATTTAAAGGGGTCTGAATGCTTTCCGTACCCACTGTAATGCCACCATACAGTGCTGATATAATACCACCATACAGTACTGACATAATACCACCATACAGTGCTGTTATAATACCACCATACAGTGCTGATATAATACCACCATACAGCACTGACATAATACCACCATACAGCACTGACATAATACCACCATACAGCACTGACATAATACCACCATACAGCACTGACATAATACCACCATACAGCACTGACATAATACCACCATACAGCGCTGTTATAATACCATCATACAGTGCTGACATAAAACCAATTAATACCACCATCCATAAATGCACAAATAATAGTGCCATGTAGGGCTACATTTTAATGCCCAAGTCACAGTTCCAAAGTGAGCAGCTAGATGCAGTCAGAATCACTATGGAGCATCAATGTGAGGCGCCGCGGAGACTCCTGGAGACGCGATCTGTGAGTCAGCAGCATCCGCAGCACCTCGTATTACTCACCACCAGCAGCAAATTCCACAACATCCATCCACCGCACTGCAAGATCCTACACATTCTGTGCTGTCGCTCGCTCAGTAGGCCTCTGTGCACAGAATACCAAGACACCGAGCCTCAGCAGCCATGACAGGTGTCGTCAGAGCAGCTCCTGTCTGCCCATCATAGCACCCCAGAGCTGCACTCACTCATTTACGGGAACATTCTTGCAGATCCTTATACCAGTGATACGTTGGTTTTTGAGAACTGTTTCTTTTAAGGAAACTGGTTGTTGGTTGTGGCAAAACAAATGTGCTGCTCATGGTTATTCCCTTCTGGCGCAATAGTGATAACGATCGCTTTAACGAGAAGGAAAAAGTCTATTGTGCCCATTTTCGCTGTTACCATGCAGAGTCCAACAGTAGAGTACTGTCCGCCCAAATAGTGAGCGACCGTGTGGGATATTGTCATCTATAGTCTACCGAAACAGGTAATGTGCGGCACGATGGGCCAGTGAGAAAACCCCCCTGTGTGGTATCAACGTCGCCAATGTTCAACTGACTCGCTACATTCTGACAGGTCGTAATCTAAACTGTATGACGCGCCTCAGAACCGCAGAGCGACCGCCCCTATACGTCCACAACGCAAAAACTACACTGGAGAATACGAAATCCTGCTCTTTGTTTTATCGTCATCCTACTTAGATCCTTCTCATCACTCCCTTATCATCATCATTATCATTGTTATCTTCATCACTTTCATCATTCTATCAATTCTCATCATCATCATTATCATTCTCACTATCACCATTCTCATCTTTATCATTTTCATCATTCTCACCTTCATCACTTTCATCATTCTCTTAATTCTCATCATCATCATTATCATTCTCACTATCACCATTCTCATCTTTATCATTTTCATCATTCTCACCTTCATCACTTTCATCATTCTCTTAATTCTCATCATCATCATTATCATTCTCACTATCACCATTTTCATCTTTATCATTTTCACCTTCATCACTTTCCTCATTCTATTAATTGTCTTTCGTCATCATTATAATTCTCACTGTCACCATTCTCATCTTTATTAGTCGCATTCATATTCTCATCTTTACCATTTTCATCATTCTTGTGATCATTTCGATACTTTTTCTCATCATTCTCACCGTTCTCATTCTTATCACCTCTTTTTACGATCATCATTATTTTTCTCACCATTTTTTTTTATTCTGATTTTTATCATTCTCATGCTTATTGGCATTTCTATAGTTCTAATCTTTATCATTCTCATTCTTATTATTTCTATCGTCATCTTTCTCACCAGTCTAAAGTCCATCCTCATCATTCCCATCAACATTTTTAGCATTCTCGTCTTCATCACTCTCGTTGTTATCATGTTATCATCCTTTTTCTCCTTTTTATTATTCTCATCATCATCTTCCTAATCTTCATCAGCACTATCTTTACCATTTTTTATCAATTTATCATCATCAGCCTATTCATCTTCATAATCTAATCCCCAAATATTGTACATTATACTCCACAACACAAGCTCCGTGATGCGTCTTCTCGCATTTTTCATTTCATAGCTATGGCGGTCTGTGGGACCTGACGGGCCAGCCTTCATTCCCACGTGGTCACAGGTTGTCCTACCTTGGACCACTTTTGGTGGATACAATAGAAGAGCAGTTTTGAATCCGCCACCCTTAACAAAGCTGCCGACATAGGATGACTTAATATTGCGCACTTGGCAATTTAGTGTTGCGGTCGCAGTCTACAGTAGTGTGCACACGTGGTCACCGGAGATCTCTGTAAGTTCCTTTCTCTTTTACTGAATGAAATCCTGCTTAATAGTTTCATCTCTGAGCTCACATCGTTGGCCATCCCCTGCTCATTCACTGTGTGCACTAGGAAGCGTCATCATTACATGTACAATGGATCAATTTTTCTGTGCACATGTCCGGAAAGTATGCAGAGATTTCCTGAGAAAATCCTGAGGTTTTCCGCAGGAATTCTGCATGCGTTTTTGTCGCATTTTGTATCGCGTTTTTTGTGCGGATTTTGTGCGGATTTTTTGCATTTTTTTCCTGAGGTTCCTAATGCAATAATATAGTGGGAAATCCGCGTAAAATCCGCAAAATTAATGAGCAAGCTGCGTATTTTTCCGCATGCGTTTTTTTTTTTTGCGGAAAAAAACACAACATGTGCACAAAAATTGCGGAAACCATTAAAAATGATGGGTTGCTTAATGTATGGGTTTTTTAAGCATTTTTGCGGCAGAAAGCCACCAAAAAAACACGAAAAATCCACGAATAATCTGGAACGTGTGCACATACCCTAACCCTTGTGAAAAAAAATGCAAAATGTGGAGCTATAGCAACATTTTAGTAAAAAAAATAAAAACTTTTTTTGTCCTAGTTTGCATTAATCCTGTGAAGCACCTGAAGGGTTTAACACATTTTCTGAATGCGGTGTTGAATACTTTGAGGGGTGCAGGTTTTCTGACATATAGGCCCCTAAAAGTAACTTCAAGAAATTCAGAATAGTGTCATCTGTAATATTCTGATCTATCCAAAACAAGGTTCTATAACTCAAACTGTAAACAGTAAAGAAAATAATAATAATAATAATAATAATAAAGAAAATAATTAATTATAAAGAAAAATGGCAAATTTTACATTTTTTTAGTCCCCAGACATCTCACAAAAAAGCAATAAAAAGCAATGTGTCTCAAAATAGTTTCTATAGAAACACACAAAACAAGCCTCACATGGCTCCATCTACACAAAAATCAAAAACAGTTGAGGCTCTCAGAAATTGGCGACATAAAGCAATTTTTTTTATTGCAAACTTACAATTTTTTTCTGTAAATAAAATAAAACCTTATAAGTTTGGCATCGCCACAATCGCACTGACCGGGAGAGTCCTACATTGAAACCCCCAGAAAACAATGGCGGAATTACTTTTTAACCATTTCCGGACACTTTAATATTTTTTCCTCTTTTTTCCATACATTGTATGGTAAAGTGAATTATGTCATTAAAAACTGCAACTTGTCTAAAATAAAAGAAGCCTCCTGCGGAGATGTGGGAAGAAAAGGAGGAAAAAACAAAATTGGTCGTGGCGGGAAGGGGTTAAGATTTGTCTTAGATATTCGTGCGCCCTAAGCTTTTCTGATACATAAAGACTTCGAGGACCACTCTACTCTGTACATATGTCTGAATGTACAGGGCTGCAGCCAAACTCCATGTCTAATGTGGGGGGAGAAGAAGAGACCACTAGGGATCCACGAGTCCGGACTCTCTGACATTGCTGCCGTTCATCTCAGAATTCACCTTATTTATGGTTGGGAGCGGAGGACTGCTGGCAGCTTAAAAATCAAGGACGCATTAAGAAACTAGCTGTCAAAATTCATTGGAAAAATTCACAAACTATTTGACTTTTTGACTGATCAGTTTTTGTTCTGTGCACTTTAGAGTGACAGTCTGCAGATTTTCTTCCACTTCTATGTTGTTAATGTTCTGTAACATATACTTGTGCACTTATTCTCTGCAGAGTACAGCGATTACTATGACATACTAAATAATAGCTCTAGTTTTCTAATAAAGAGCTTTAAATCACCTGCATAAACATAGAGATACATGATAAGATCCTGTCTGCAGCCACCACTAGGGGGAGCTCCCTCTATACAGAGATACATGATCAGATTCTGTCTGCAGCCACCACTAGGGGGAGCTCCCTGTATACAGAGATACAGGATAAGATCCTGTCTGCAGTCACCACTAGGGGGAGCTCCCTGTATACAGAGATACATGATAAGATCCTGTCTGCAGTCACCACTAGGGGGAGCTCCCTGTATACAGAGATACATGATAAGATCCTGTCTGCAGCCACCACTAGGGGGAGCTCCCTGTATACAGAGATACATGATAAGATCCTGTCTGCAGCCACCACTAGGGGGAGCTCCCTGTATACAGAGATACATGATAAGATCCTGTCTGCAGCCACCACTAGGGGGAGCTCCCTGTATACAGAGATACATGATAAGATCCTGTCTGCAGCCACCACTAGGGGGAGCTCCCTGTATACACAGATACATAATAAGATTCTGTCTGCAGCCACCACTAGGGGGAGCTCCCTGTATACAGAGATACATAAGATCCTGTCTGCAGTCACCACTAGGGGGAGTTCCCTGTATACAGAGATACATGATAAGATCCTGTCTGTAGCCACCACTAGGGGGAGCTCCCTGTATACAGAGATACATGATAAGATCCTGTCTGCAACCACCACTAGGGGGAGCTCCCTGTATACAGAGATACATGATAAGATCCTGTCTGCAGTCACCACTAGGGGGAGCTCCTTGTATACAGAGATAAATGATAAGATCCTGTCTGCAGACACCACTAGAGGGAGCTCTCTGTATACAGAGATACATAATAAGATCCTGTCTGCAGTCACCACTAGGGGGAGCTCCCTGTATACAGAGATACATGATAAGATCCTGTCTGCAACCACCACTAGGGGGAGCTCCCTGTATACAGAGATACATGATAAGATCCTGTCTGCAGTCACCACTAGGGGGAGCTCCCTGTATACAGAGATACATGATAAGATCCTGTCTGCAGCCACCACTAGGGGGAGCTCCCTGTATACAGAGATACATGATAAGATCCTGTCTGCAGTCACCACTAGGGGGAGCTCCCTGTATACAGAGATACATGATAAGATCCTGTCTGCAGTCACCACTAGGGGGAGCTCCCTGTATACAGAGATACATGATAAGATCCTGTCTGCAGTCACCACTAGGGGGAGCTCCCTGTATACAGAGATACATGATAAGATCCTGTCTGCAGCCACCACTAGGGGGAGCTCCCTGTATACAGAGATACATGATAAGATCCTGTCTGCAGCCACCACTAGGGGGAGCTCCCTGTATACAGAGATACATGATAAGATCCTGTCTGCAGCCACCACTAGGGGGAGCTCCCTGTATACACAGATACATGATAAGATCCTGTCTGCAGCCACCACTAGGGGGAGCTCCCTGTATACACAGATACATAATAAGATTCTGTCTGCAGCCACCACTAGGGGGAGCTCCCTGTATACACAGATACGTGATAAGATTCTGTCTGCAGCCACCACTAGAGGGAGCTCCCTGTATACAGAGATACATGATAAGATTCTGTCTGCAGTCACCACTAGCGGGAGCTCCCTGTATACAGAGATACATGATAAGATCCTGTGTGCAGCAACCACTAGGTGGAGCTCCCTGTATACACAGATACATGATAAGATCCTGTCTGCAGACACCACTAGGGGGAGCTCCCTGCATACAGAGATACATGATAAGATCCTGTCTGCAGTCACCACTAGGGGGAGTTCCCTGTATTCAGAGATGCATGATAAGATCCTGTCTGCAGACACCACTAGGGGGAGCTCCCTGTATACAGAGATACATGATAAGATCCTGTCTGCAGTCACCACTAGGGGGAGCTCCCTGTATACAGAGATACATGATAAGATCCTGTCTGCAGACACCACTAGGGGGAGCTCCCTGTATACAGAGATACATAAGATCCTGTCTGCAGTCACCACTAGGGGGAGTTCCCTGTATACAGAGATACATGATAAGATCCTGTCTGTAGCCACCACTAGGGGGAGCTCCCTGTATACAGAGATACATGATAAGATCCTGTCTGCAACCACCACTAGGGGGAGCTCCCTGTATACAGAGATACATGATAAGATCCTGTCTGCAGTCACCACTAGGGGGAGCTCCTTGCATACAGAGATAAATGATAAGATCCTGTCTGCAGACACCACTAGAGGGAGCTCTCTGTATACAGAGATACATGATAAGATCCTGTCTGCAGTCACCACTAGGGGGAGCTCCCTGTATACAGAGATACATGATAAGATCCTGTCTGCAACCACCACTAGGGGGAGCTCCCTGTATACAGAGATACATGATAAGATCCTGTCTGCAGTCACCACTAGGGGGAGCTCCCTGTATACAGAGATACATGATAAGATCCTGTCTGCAGCCACCACTAGGGGGAGCTCCCTGTATACAGAGATACATGATAAGATCCTGTCTGCAGTCACCACTAGGGGGAGCTCCCTGTATACAGAGATACATGATAAGATCCTGTCTGCAGTCACCACTAGGGGGAGCTCCCTGTATACAGAGATACATGATAAGATCCTGTCTGCAGTCACCACTAGGGGGAGCTCCCTGTATACAGAGATACATGATAAGATCCTGTCTGCAGCCACCACTAGGGGGAGCTCCCTGTATACAGAGATACATGATAAGATCCTGTCTGCAGCCACCACTAGGGGGAGCTCCCTGTATACAGAGATACATGATAAGATCCTGTCTGCAGCCACCACTAGGGGGAGCTCCCTGTATACAGAGATACATGATAAGATCCTGTCTGCAGCCACCACTAGGGGGAGCTCCCTGTATACAGAGATACATGATAAGATCCTGTCTGCAGCCACCACTAGGGGGAGCTCCCTGTATACAGAGATACATGATAAGATTCTGTCTGCAGCCACCACTAGGGGGAGCTCCCTGTATACAGAGATACATGATAAGATCCTGTCTGCAGTCACCACTTGGGGGAGCTCCCTGTATACAGAGATACATGATAAGATCCTGTCTGCAGCCACCACTAGGGGGAGCTCCCTGTATACAGAGATACATGATAAGATCCTGTCTGCAGCCACCACTAGGGGGAGCTCCCTGTATACAGAGATACATGATAAGATCCTGTCTGCAGTCACCACTAGGGGGAGCTCCCTGTATACAGAGATACATGATAAGATCCTGTCTGCAGTCACCACTAGGGGGAGCTCCCTGTATACAGAGATACATGATAAGATCCTGTCTGCAGCCACCACTAGGGGGAGCTCCCTGTATACAGAGATACATGATAAGATCCTGTCTGCAGCCACCACTAGGGGGAGCTCCCTGTATATAGAGATACATGATAAGATCCTGTCTGCAGCCACCACTAGGGGGAGCTCCCTGTATACAGAGATACATGATAAGATTCTGTCTGCAGCCACCACTAGGGGGAGCTCCCTGTATACAGAGATACATGATAAGATCCTGTCTGCAGCCACCACTAGGGGGAGCTTCCTGTATACAGAGATACATGATAAGATCCTGTCTGCAGTCACCACTAGGGGGAGCTCCCTGTATACAGAGATACATGATAAGATCCTGTCTGCAGTCACCACTAGGGGGAGCTCCCTGTATACAGAGATACATGATAAGATTCTGTCTGCAGCCACCACTAGGGGGAGCTCCCTGTATACAGAGATACATGATAAGATCCTGTCTGCAGCCACCACTAGGGGGAGCTCCCTGTATACAGAGATACATGATAAGATCCTGTCTGCAGTCACCACTAGGGGGAGCTCCCTGTATGCAGAGATACATGATAAGATCCTGTCTGCAGCCACCACTAGGGGGAGCTCCCTGTATGCAGAGATACATGATAAGATCCTGTCTGCAGTCACCACTAGGGGGAGCTCCCTGTATGCAGAGATACATGATAAGATCCTGTCTGCAGTCACCACTAGGGGGAGCTCCCTGTATACAGAGATACATGATAAGATCCTGTCTGCAGTCACCACTAGGGGGAGCTCCCTGTATACAGAGATACATGATAAGATCCTGTCTGCAGTCACCACTAGGGGGAGCTCCCTAAATACAGAGATACATTTTGGTTAAGTTTTTATACTTTTTAAAAGCAGAAAAACATAAAACAAGTGTATAAAATGTGTATCTACATCACTGTGGTGACGATAGAAAAAAGCCACGATGTTATCATTACCACACAGCGAACACCATCAAAGTTAACCCCTTTCTGCCTCCTCTTGCTCTAAATCCCTAAAGTGCGTTTGTTTTATATTCCGCCTCACAAAGAATTTTAATTTACGTTGTCAATATATTATATGTTAAACTAAATAATGAAATAATTATATACAATTCATCCTGCAAAAAACAAGTCTGAATATGTCGACAAGAAAGTATAACAGTCATGATTCTTTGAAGGTGAGGAGAAAAAATAATGTGAAAAAACTAAGAATTGCTGCAGCACCGAGGGTCAATCAAGGGTGCGCTCTCTATGATAATGCTGCGCAGTACGGTGTGGAATGCCTTCAGAATGCAGAGTTTCCTTTGTGAAATAAGTTTGCATTTTATATTTTAGTCTATATTTTATTTTTATTATAAGGTGGAGAATAACCTGTATCTTATAGTTAAAACTAAACAGTGATATTTATTCTTTTTTTTTAACTTTGTGTTGTGGTTGTACATTCTTTCCTGTGAATGTGTGCGGCCATCTTGTCTGAGTTGCTGTGCCTACTATTCAGAAATAAGTTTTACGCAGCCACAATGATCATAGGATTGTGTAGATTGTAGAAAATCATTGATTTCTATGGGGAGTGTTGTGGGCATGCTCTGTGATGTGTGCAGAGGTCACTGCAGGAGATAATGAGCTGTGACATCAAACATTATAAGTAGTGCATCCCGTCTTATCTGCATACACAGTTGTGGTCAAAAGTATTCCCACCCCTGCAATTCTGTCAGATAATACTCAGTTTCTTCCTGAAAATGATTGCAAACACAAATTCTTTGGTATTATTATCTTCATTTAATTTGTCTTAAATGAAAAAACACAAAAGAGAATGAAGCAAAAAGCAAAACATTGATCATTTCACACAGAACTCCAAAAATGGAACAGACAAAAGTATTGGCACCCTCAGCATAATACTTGGTTGCACAACCTTTAGCCAAAATAACTGCGACCAACCGCTTCCGGTAACCATCAGTGAGTTTCTTACAATGCTCTGCTGGAATTTTAGACCATTCTTCTTTGGCAAACTGCTCCAGGTCCCTGATATTTGAAGGCTGCCTTCTCCAAACTGCCATTTTTAGATCTCTCCACAGGTGTTCTATGGGATTCAGGTCTGCATTCATTGCTGGCCACCTTAGAAGTCTCCAGTGCTTTCTCTCAAACCATTTTCTAGTGCTTTTTGAAGTGTGTTTTGGGTCATTGTCCTGCTGGAAGACCCATGACCTCTGAGGGAGACCCGGCTTTCTCACACTGGGCCCTACATTATGCTGCAAAATTTGTTGGTAGTCTTCAGACTTCATAATGCCATGCACACGGTCAAGCAGTCCAGTGCCAGAGGCAGCAAAGCAACCCCAAAACATCAGGGAACCTCTGCCATGTTTGACTGTAGGGACAGTGTTCTTTTCTTTGAATGCCTCTTTTTTTCTCCTGTAAACTCTATGTTGATGCCTTTGCCCAAAAAGCTCTACTTTTGTGTCATCTGACCAGAGAACATTCCTCCAAAACGTTTTAGGCTTTTTCAGGTAAGTTTTGGCAAACTCCAGCCTGGCTTTTTTATGTCTCGGGGTAAGAAGTGGGGTCTTCCTGGGTCTCCTACCATACAGTCCCTTTTCATTCAGACGCCGACGGATTGTTCGGGTTGGCACTGTTGTACCCTCGGACTGCAGGGCAGCTTGAACTTGTTTGGATGTTAGTGGAGGTTCTTTATCCAACATCCGCACAATCTTGCGTTGAAATCTCTTGTCAATTTTTCTTTTCCGTCCACATCTAGGGAGGTTAGCCACAGTGCCATGGGCTTTACACTTCTTGATGACACTGCGCACGGTAGACACAGGAACATTCAGGTCTTTGGAGATGGACTTGTAGCCTTGAGATTGCTCATGCTTCCTCACAATTTGGTTTCTCAAGTCCTCAGACAGTTCTTTGGTCTTCTTTCTTTTCTCCATGCTCAATGTGGTACACACAAGGACACCGGACAGAGGTTGAGTCAACATTAATCCATGTCAACTGGCTGCAAGTGTGATTTAGTTATTTCCAACACCTGTTAGGTGCCACAGGTAAGTTACAGGTGCTGTTAATTACACTAATTAGAGAAGCATCACATGATTTTTCCAACAGTGCCAATACATACATAGTTACATAGTTATTAAGGTTGAAGGAAGACTTTAAGTCCATCTAGTTCAACCCATAGCCTAGCATGCCCTAACATGTTGATCCAGAGGAAGGCAAAAAAAACCCATGTGGCAAAGAGTAAGCTCCACCATGGGGAAAAAAATTCCTTCCCAACTCCACATACGGGAATCAGACTAGTTCCCTGGATCAACACCCTATCAAGGAATCTAATATATATACCCTGCAACATTATACTTTTCCAGAAAGGTATCCAGTCCCCTCTTAAATTGAAGCAATGAATCACTCATTACAACATCATACGGCAGAGAGTTCCATAGTCTCACTGCTCTTACAGTAAAGAATCCGCGTCTGTTATTATGCTTAAACCTTCTTTCCTCCAGACGTAGAGGATGCCCCCTTGTCCCTGTCTCAGGTCTACGATTATAAAGATCATCAGAAAGGTCTTTGTACTGTCCCCTCATATATTTATACATTAACATAAGATCACCCCTTAGTCTTCATTTTTCCAGACTAAATAGCCCCAAGTGTAATAACCTATCTTGGTATTGCAGACCCCCCAGTCCTCTAATAACCTTGGTCGCTCTTCTCTGCACCCGCTCCAGTTCAGCTATGTCTTTCTTATACACCGGAGACCAGAACTGTGCACAGTATTCTAAGTGTGGTCGCACTAGTGACTTGTATAGAGGTAAAATTATGTTCTCAATACTCAATACTTTTGTCCACCCCCTTTTTTATGTTTGGTGTGGAATTATATCCAATTTGGCTTTAGGACAATTCTTTTTGTGTTTTTTTCATTTAAGACAAATTAAATAAAGATAATAATACCAAAGAATTTGTGTTTGCAATCATTTTCAGGAAGAAACTGACTATTATCTGACAGAATTGCAGGGGTGTGAATACTTTTGGCCACAACTGTAGGTATTACCTGTCACTATAATTTTAGCTATACTGATAATGAGACTGCTGATAAATGATCTCTATGGTGACGAGACTTCTGAGAACTGATCTTTCGGCTGATAATGAGACTATTGATGAATGATCTCTGTGTTGATACTGAGACATCTGAGAACTGATCTTTCTGCTGATAATGAGACTGTTGAAAAGTGATTTCTGTGCTGATAATGAGACTGCTGATAAATTATCTCTGTGCTGATAATGAGTCTTCTGAGAAGTTATGTATGCTCATAATGAGACTTCTGAGAAGTTATGTATGCTCATAATGAGACTACTGATAAATTATCTCTGTGCTGATAATGACTTCTGAGAAGTTATGTCTGCTCATAATGAGACTACTGAGAAGTGATCTATGTGCTAACAATGAATGTTGAGAATTGATATCTGTGCCGATACTGAGACTGCTGAGAAGTGATCTCTGTTGCTAATGAGACTTCTGATAAATTATCTCTCTGCTGATGAGAAGGTTTAGAAGTGATTTCTGTGCTGATAATGAGACTGCTGATAAATTATGTCTCTGCTGATAATGAGGCTTCTGAAAAGTTATCTCTACAGAACAGGAATCTCTGTGAATAGAGTGAAAACTGTAAGATTTCAGGATTTTTTTCTAATATAGTCAGGGGCATGAAAAATAAATCTAAAACAAAAAATTATATTTAACATTAAAAACTTAATGTAAACTGTAGCTCATTTTCTGATTACGCATAACGGGAGTGAACAATTAGCAGCAATTTATTTATTTAAACTCTAAGACCAGATCACCGTTTTGTGTATGCAGCTCCTATGCAGATTCATGGAGCACAATGATTTTGGATGAGTAACAGACCCTGATGCTGCCATTACCATCTATAGATATTTTCCCACAGGTTCCAGTTTACAGCAGTCCTTAGTCTGTGAATTAAATGCGGACTACCGCAGGCAGATGGTAAAGCGGGAAAATACTTCTGATTGTGCTTTTATTCTTCCAAGTCCTGAAAGTCCTAAAAGCTGAGAAGTTCTTCTGGACTCATTAACCTTCAATACAGGAAAAATAGTGGCTGCAGCAGAAGGGTGGGCATCTGCTCTGTGATAGAGGGGCACTACATGGTGGCAGTAAGGTAATGGGCTCCATGTTTCCTTTTCATTTGCTCCGTTTTGACCTATGGACCATATGGCTCTATTTGAGGACATATGGTGCTCTCAGGTCACAGTATGGCAATACATGGCGCTGGGGGGGACGCAGTGTCGCACCATATAGTGACAGAGTAGCTCTATGTGACTGTAGCTCTATGTTGGAAAATGTGGATTCTCTATGGACAAAGTCTGGCACTATACATGGGCCCGGCATGGCTCAATGTGGACCATGTGGTCAATATATTCCCGAGGAAGAAACAAAGTATTTAACAGTTGCTGATCTGTTCTGTTTAGAAGTTTGTCCTGTATAGGTGATTGTTGTCTCTGCAGAGGTCGATAATGGGGAGCACTGTGTAGAGGGCAGTAATGGGGAGCACTGTGTAGAGGGCAGTAATGGGGAGCACTGTGTAGAGGGTGGTAATGGGGCAGTGTGTAGAGGGTGGTAATGGGGAGCTCTGTGTAGAGGGCGGTAAT
The DNA here is from genome assembly GCF_051348905.1 of Ranitomeya variabilis. NCBI lineage: Eukaryota > Metazoa > Chordata > Amphibia > Anura > Dendrobatidae > Ranitomeya > Ranitomeya variabilis. The sequence goes on along the minus strand of NC_135234.1, from coordinate 13,851,509 downwards.
GGGGAGCACTGTGTTGAGGGTGGTAATGGGGCAGTGTGTAGAGGGTGGTAATGGGGAGCTCTGTGTAGAGGGTGGTATTGGGGCAGTGTGTAGAGGGCGGTAATGGGGAGCACTGTGTAGAGGGCGGTAATGGGGAGCACTGTGTAGAGGGTGGTAATGGGGCAGTGTGTAGAGGGTGGTAATGGGGAGCTCTGTGTAGAGGGTGATAATGGGGCACTGTGTAGAGGGCGGTAATGGGGAGCTCTGTGTAGAGGACGGTAATTGGGTGCTCTGTGTAGAGGGCGGTAATGGGGAGCACTGTGTAGAAAACTTTATTTGGGTGCTCTGTGTAGAGGGCGGTAATGGGGAGCACTTTGTAGAGGGTGATAATGGGGCATTGTGTAGAGGGCGGTAATGGGGAGCTCTGTGTAGAAGACGGTAATTGGGTGCTCTGTGTAGAGGACGGTAATAGGGAGCACTGTGTAGCCGGCGGTAATGGGGGTGGTAATGGGGCAGTGTGTAGAGGGTGGTAATGGGGAGCTCTGTGTAGAGGGTGGTATTGGGGCAGTGTGTAGAGGGCGGTAATGGGGAGCACTGTGTAGAGGGCGGTAATGGGGAGCACTGTGTAGAGGGTGGTAATGGGGAGCACTGTGTAGAGGGTGGTAATGGGGCACTGTGTAGAGGGCGGTAATGGGGAGCAATATGTAGAGGACAGTAAATGGGTGCTCTGTAAAGGGAGGTAATGGGGTGCACTGTGTAAAGAATGGTAATGGGGAGCAATGTGTAGAGAGAGATAATGGGGAGCACAGTGTAAAGGGCGGTCAGGTGTTCCATGGGCAGCTGTCAGGTCTATGCTGGGCTGTTAGGTGAATGCTGGGCTGTTAGGTCTATGCTGGGCTGTCAGGTCTATGCTGGGCTATCAGGTGAACGCTGGGCTGTTAGGTGTATGCTGGGCTGTCAGGTGAATGCTGGATTGTCAGGTCTACGCTGGGCTGTCATGTGAATGCTGGACTGTCAAGCCTACGCTGGGCTGTCAGGTGAATGCTGGGCTGTCAGGTCTACGCTGGGCTGTCAGGTGAACACTGGGCTGTCAGGTCTACGCTGGGCTGTCAGGTGAACGCTGGGCTGTCAGGTGAACGATGGGCTGTCAGGTGAACGCTGGGCTGCCAGGTGAACGCTGAGCTGTCAGGTCTACACTGGGTTGTCAGGTAAACGCTGGGTTGTCAGGTGAATGCTGGGCTGTCAGGTCTACGCTGGGTTGTCAGGTGAACGCTGAGCTGTCAAGTCTACACTGGGTTGTCAGGTGAGCGCTGGGTTGTCAGGTGAAACGTTGGGCTGTCAGGTGAACCCTGGGTTGTCAGGTGAACCCTGGGTTGTCAGGTGAACGTTGGGCTGTCAGGTGAACGTTGGGCTGACAGGTGAACCCTGGGCTGTCAGGTGAACGCTGGGCTGTCAGGTGAACGCTGGGCTTTCAGGTGAACGTTGGGCTGTCAGGTGAACACTAGGCTGTCAGTTGAACGTTGACCTGTCAGGTGAACGCTGGGCTGTCAGGTGAACGCTGGGCTGTCAGGTGAACGCTGGGTTGTCAGGTGAATGTTGGGCTGTCAGGTGAACGTTGGGCTGTCAGGTCTACGCTGGGCTGTCAGGTGAACCCTGGGCTGTCAGGTGAAACATTGGCCTGTCGGGTGAACGCTGGGCTGTCAGGTGAACCCTGGGCTGTCTGGTGAATGCTGGACTGTCAGGTGAACACTGGGCTATCAGGTGAAGGCTGGGCTGTCAGGTCTATGCTGGGCTGTCAGGTGAACCCTGGGCTGTCAGGTGAACGCTGGACTGTCAGGTGAACACTGGGCTGTCAGGTGAACACTGGGGAACACTGGGCTATCAGGTGAAGGCTGGGCTGTCAGGTCTATGCTGGGCTGTCAGGTCTATGCTGGGCTGTCAGGTGAACCCTGGGCTGTCCGGTGAACGCTGGTGCTGTCAGGTAAACGCTGAGCTGTCAATTCTACGTTGGGCTGTCAGGTGAACGCTGGGCTGTCAGGTCTATAATGGGTTGTCAGTTGAACGCTGGGTTGTCAGGTGAACGTTGGGCTGTTAGGTGATCACTGGCTGTCAGGTGAACGCTGGGCTGTCAGGTGAACGCTGGGCTGTCAGGTGAACCCTGGGCTGTCAGGTCTACGTTGGGCTTTCAGGTGAACGCTGGGCTGTCAGGTCTACGCTGGGCTGTCAGGTCTACGCTGGGCTGTCATGTGAACGTTGGGCTGTCAGGTGAACGTTGGGCTGTCAGGTGAACTCTGGGCTGTCAGGTCTACACTGAGTTGTCAGGTAAACGCTGGGCTGTCAGGTGAACGCTGGGCTGTCAGGTCTACACTGAGTTGTCAGGTGAACGCTGGGTTGTCAGGTGAACGTTGGGCTGTCAGGTGAACATTGGGCTGTCAGGTCAGCCCGAATATGAAATCTGTGAGGCAGCATTTCCACAGCCCGAGCTCTTCGCTGAATGATCTGATTGGCTAATTGGAAGCTGATCTGTGGTCATTTAATAGTCTGTTTATACTGACGAACCTGGAATCTTTGCTGAGAAAGAGCCCCAAAGCATGATGTTGCCTCCCCCATGCTTCACAGTAGGTATGGTGTTCTTTGGATGCAACTCAGCATTCTGTCTCCTCCAAACACGACGAGTTTTGTTTCTACCAAACAGTTCTACTTTGGTTTCATTAGACCATTTGACATTCTCCCAATACTCTTCTGGATAATCCAAATGTTCTCTAGCAAACTTCAGACGGGCCCGGACATGTCATGGCTTAAGCTGGGGGACACGTCTGGCACTGCAAGATCTGAGTCCCTGGCGGCGTAGTGTGTTCCTGATGGTAGCCTTTGTTACGGTGGTCCCAGCTCTATGTAGGTCATTCACTAGGTCCCTCATGTGGTTCTGGGATTTTTGCTCACTGTTTTAGTGATCATTTTGACCCCACGGGGTGAGATCTTGCGTGGAGCTCCAGATCAAGGGAGATTATCAGTGGTCTTGTATGTCTTCCATTTTCTTATTATTGCTCCCACAGTTGATTTCCAAGCTGCTTGCCTGTTGCAGATTCAGTCTTCCCAGCCTGGTGCAGGGCTACAATTTTGTTTCTGGTGTCCTTCAACAGCTCTTTGGTCTTCACCATAGTGGAGTTTGGAGTGTGACTGTTTGAGGTTGTGGACAGGTGTTTTTCATACTGATAACAAGTTCAAACAGGAGCCATTACTACAGGTAATGAGGGGAGGACAGAAGAGCCTCTTAAAGAAGAAGTTACAGGTCTGTGAGAGCAAGAGATCTTGCATGTTTTTAGGAGACCAAATACTTATTTTCCACCATAATTTGCAAAATAAATATTCCACATCAGGCAAGGTGATTTTCTGGATTCGTCTTATCATTTTGACTCTCCTAGTGGTCTACCTATGATGTCAGTTACAGGCCTCTCTCATCTTTATAAGTGGGAGAACTTACACAATTGGGGGCTGACTAAATATTTTTTTTCCCCACTGTACATTGCTTAGGATGCTCGTCAGAAGCGAGCCCACCCTTTGCAATGTGTCTGGGGTCTTGGACGCTCCATGTGGAGCAGGCATCACCCCTCTAACATTATCATCCGCCCAGCAGAATCCTGACGACGGGACAATCTGTTGAATTTGGACGGTTCAGCGACTCGGCTGGGAGACAACGAATGAAAATAAATATTCACTTAGAAAAAGAATCCGTCAGCTTTTCGCTGCTGCCTGCATATACCGAGGCGCTGCTGCCTGCATATACCGAGGCGCTGCTGCCTGCATATACCGAGGGGCTGCTGCCTGCATATACTGAGGCGCTGCTGCCTGCATATACCGAGGCGCTGCTGCCTGCATATACCGAGGGGCTGCTGCCTGCATATACCGAGGCGCTGCTGCCTGCATATACCGAGGCGCTGCTGCCTGCATATACCGAGGGGCTGCTGCCTGCATATACCGAGGCGCTGCTGCCTGCATATACCGAGGCGCTGCTGCCTGCATATACCGAGGCGCTGCTGCCTGCATATACCGAGGCGCTGCTGCCTGCATATACCGAGGCGCTGCTGCCTGCATATACCGAGGCGCTGCTGCCTGCATATACCGAGGCGCTGCTGCCTGCATATACCGAGGGGCTGCTGCCTGCATATACCGAGGCGCTGCTGCCTGCATATACCGAGGGGCTGCTGCCTGCATATACTGAGGAGCTGCTGCCTGCATATACCGAGGGGCTGCTGCCTGCATATACTGAGGAGCTGCTGCCTGCATAGTTTCCTACCAGGAGACAATGATGCAGATTGGTCTGGCACATTGACGGGCGCCTGTTATGGAGAGATGTCATTTTTTTCTCCCTTTGGTCTTGTTGTTGTTGGTTGTTTGTTTAATAAGACATTTCCTCTTGGTTTAGTGGAAGTTGAATCGTAAGAGGCTCCAGTAATTTTCCTCCTCCTCCCCTCCCAGCGCTGCACTCTGGAACACTGTGAACTAAAAAAAAAAAAAAAAATCAGTGAGTTAAAGCGTGAAGCTATTATCAGAATCCTAGCCGGCCGCTCTCGGGAGGCTGCGAGTGCGGCTAGCAGCGTCATCGCCGGATGGAAAGCGGAGCAGCCGCCACCACGCCGGTGAGTGGTGGGAGTCCATGGCTTTCAGGTGTGAAGGGTGCAGCGCCCTCCCCGGGGAGACACACGGCCGTGCAGTGCTGCGCTCGTACACTCACATCACATGTGCCCAGAGTTGGGCGAGAGATCCTGACGCCGCCAGTGGGTGTCGGATTTGGCACGACAAACAAGGTGCCGGTACAGAGAGTGGGAAAATATGTGGAGCCATCACTTGGAGTTTTTAACTGGCAGCCGTTCACGTCTCACTCCGTTCCAAGCATTTGCATTCTGACGATTGCCGAGCCAAGAGGGAACGAGAGAAACAAATCTGCAGGGGAAGTGTAGTTCCTAGGAAAAGGCCATAGTTAGCGGGTTGGATGGAGTGATCCGGGCCCGTACCCCACCCCCATCAGCTTCCTCGTGGTCCCACCTCCCCAACTGGCGTCCTACTTTTGCCTAGTTTTTTTATTTTTGGTTGCTTCCTAAGGCTTTTACATTGACCGTCGCTATATTAGTCTTTTTGATTTTATTTTTGTCTCTTCGGTGTCGTGTCCAGGCCTCGGCGTTGCCAAGTGTCGATCGATCCCAGCAGGCCCCGGGTCACAGTAAGCCTCCTTCTATTGCTGTATTGTGGATGTGGTCCGGTGTAAAGTGTGTCCGTCTGTCTGACCCCGTGCCAGCTGCATTCCTGCCCAAACACCAGGGGAATCACTGGCGGGTTTAACAATTTCACTGCGTTTTGGTGACAGGCGGTGCCCCACCCCCATCCTCGGCCCGGTCCTGGCTGGTCAGTGAGTGCTACCGGGCCGACAACGTTCTCTTCTCTTCTACTCCGACCAATGCTACTTTTTATTTTTTACTAATATTCTTTTACATTGTTGCCTCGTAGCAACAAACCTGCCTTTAACTGTTTCTCTGCACTGTATCAACTAAAAGTAGGAAAAGTAACAAATTAGGACAAACTTAATAGCAACAATAACAGAACCTGAGGGATTGTTACTTTATTGTTACTTTATTGTTACTTTTTTATTTTATTCACTGCAGTGCTAATAATGGCACCCTGGGAAAAAAAAAAAAAGTTCCCTCCGACTTAGGGAGTGAAAAACATAAAAGTTGTGACCCACCTACTACAACGCAGTGAGGAACGGCCCCCTGGTGGGATATTCTGGTGGAAAGTTGTGGAATAGGCAAAATAAATGGTTCAACACGTGTGTGTCAAGCCTCCTAAGGCAATAGTGGCTCTTCTGGAGCGAATAGGATATATTCCAGGAGTATCTAAAATACATATATATATACGTCTTACTGTAGAATAAAAAGAACTCTGCAAAGGAATACGTGGATTTCGTCCGCGCTGCCCAAATGATGAGAGTGGTTTATTCTACACATTTCAAGTTTTTTTGCAACCTCTTCTTCAAGGCTTGAGAAAGGATTGTATCCGAAACGTCGCTACGCCGCTTGGGCATTAAACATCACTTTTTTGGAAGCCTGCTGTACTGTTTCTCCTTTTTCTTTCATTATATATATATATATATATATATATATATATATATATATATATATATATATTTTATAATAATTATTTTATTTTATGCCATGTATATTATTTTACCAGATATTATAATATATGTATTTATTCTACAGTAAATATTTTTCTATAGAAATAAATATATATGGCTAGCTTTATATATGTATATTTATAGATAATATATAACGTATTTTTACATTTAAATTATTAGCTTAAATATTTTCTAAATATAATGTATCATATAAAAGGTAATAAAATACAAGTATTATAGACTGTATACTATGACTCTAAGAGAGAAAACTGAATGTAATCTGATAGATTGTGCTAAAATATACAGTAAAATCAGTTATAACCAGCGAACAGCTCTGAGGATATAAACTCACTGCCTCAGCTGTATAATTTATCCTCACGTAATATGGCATATAATATATACTATGGCGTGATTCTGTACTAGATAAAGAATATTATTAGATATTGTGCCATAAGATAATGTGCGAAATGGTAGAATTAGAGATGATGTAATGACAGGCATAAAATAATATAATGCCGTACATCGGCTAATGATACAACGTGGGGTAATGAAGGTTAGATAACATAGAGTGGAATATTCGATATGAAATATTATATTGTGGTATGTAATAATAATGGCAGTATAATATAGTGATACATCATATACACAGAGTGTGATCATATTAATAATAAATCTAGTATAACCTAGTAATAGATAGCACATGCGTATAATGATGTAATGTAGTAATAAATAATACTGCACTTATTACACTGTAGCATTATATGATATACAGGAAGGAGCAGCCATTCCGTGCCCCCCAGACACCGGCCTTTGGCTTATGAAATCCAGAACATTGGGGAACATTACAGTCTTCTCCTAATGTCTTCATTGGTAGCAGCCATATAACCAGTGTGCGGTGCTGATGGACCCGCCGCGGATCCAGATCCCAGCACTGGCGCCCCCTAGGGTAACAGCCAAGCGCTGCACTATGGGATCACGTCCACCTGTCCAGGTACATTGTACCTGTGGGGAGAGAGAAGGGCCATGATCCATATCCTAGTGATCGGTCATGTAGAATATTGGGGGAGCGTGAAGCTGACCATTAAATAAGGGCAGGAATGACACGAGAGCGACAGGACAGGAGGCATTGACTCAGCCTATAGAAATCCCCTAAGATCCGTGACTCACACTCCAGGGAGAGGTGCTAACAACCCTGGGATATTGGGAAAGTCATGATGGATTCAGTGGAGTTAACATAATTGGGAATTCTGGAACTATAACCCCAAAATCATGGGAGAGCCATGTGCCGCCATGTGCCGCGTTGTACTGGGCTTATGGCCACATCTTCTACAGGCAGCACAGCAAACGTGCATACGTCAGACAGAGATCCAGCAGGGGATGATAGAAAATGACAGTCATGCGTTAACGCATGCGGTCCGAGACCCAACCGCTTACACAGTTTTATATAGGAGGAGTTTTATAGTTAGTGCTTTCTTCACACCTAGAAGTTCAGGAACTGTAATCCCCCAAAACGTTATAATTGTTCCCCCCATTCCTAATATCTTGTAAGTGTCGCTTTCTGCTGGGTTTATGGGTCTCAAACACTTTTTGGGTCATCACTACGTAAACACACACAATGTATGTATTACACATTTACAAGCCACTGAACCAGCAGCGGCCGACAGTCACAGATGAGACTTTGATTAGAGTGAGCGTCACGTCACTAAAAAGGCGCCGCAGCAAAGCTTTAGGCTGTGTGCACACGTTGCAGATTTTTCACGTTTTTTCACTATAAAAACACTATAAAAACGCGAAAAAAAGGCATACATTATGCATCCCATCATTTAGAATGCATTCCGCAATGTTTGTGCACATGATGCTTTTTTTTCCGCGAAAAAAACGCATTGCGGTAAAAAACGCAGCATGTTCATTAATTTTGCGGATTTTTTTGTGGATTTCCCACTTTATTATTGCATTGGGAACCTCCGGAAAAATCCGCAAAAAAAAAAGCACCAAAAACACGGTAAAAAACGCAGAGAAAAACGCATGCAGATTTCTTCCAGAAAATGTCCGGTTTTGCTCAGGAAATTTCTGCAACAAATCCTGAACGTGTGCACATAGCCTTACTGTTCTGTATGTTATGACTGAGCTGGTAGGCAATGGCATTAAAGGGAATCAGCCCTCTGATCTGAAAGCAGTATAATGTAAGGATAGAGACCCTGATTCCAGCAGTATGTCACCTCCAGGGCTGCTTGTTGTAATTTTTATTAAATCACAGTTTTATCACCAGGAGA